>NC_090926.1:1118654052-1118966743 GCF_040938575.1 Ambystoma mexicanum
ATTACCAAGAGACATCTCTCTCATTTGTCATTTCTTTTTCTCCATCGTTACTCTATGGGCCTTAACTGTGCGAATGTGCACAATGTTCCTGTTCTTGAATCCTTAGAGAGAACACTTAAGGCTGCTCTCAGATAACACTGTTACGCTCACCTGATATCCACGGGGGCGCCACACAACACCAGATGGTTGTACACTATCCTGAACCTCTTCTGCTTGTATGTTGGATGGTGGACAGGTCCTATGACAGGAGAATGGAGGTTAGGTACCGAGTTTGTGATGGAGACCCCCCCCCGCCACCACCTCCCACTGATCAAACTACTTCCCTTGGAGGTTCTGCCTCACCTTGGTTTCTTGTATGTTGAGCTCTCCGTCCTGCGTCTCTGTGCAGGGGAGTGTGGTAGTTGGGGGCTTTCAGAGGGCCTGGTTACTTCACTGGTCCGGTGACCCTTGTGTCGGGTCCACTCCGGCTGCGACACTGACTCTGTTTATCTGCTAATAGAGTTCAGGTAAGTCTTTTAGTTCTGTTCCTTCTCTTGTCTTTTCTTCGTTTCCTGTCTTTTAGATGTTGCTTCAAGTGTCTGTCTTCCACAGGAGTTATTGAATGTGGAGCTGCTGTGCCGGATGAATAATGTGGAGGTAAGTGGTTTAGCACAAAGCACTGCGCCGCTCAATGTGATTTAGTTGCTAACCTGCCTTTCTATCTTGCCTTTTTCAGGATGCAGTGCGCAGACGATCCAGAGTGAAGTAAACCAACGACCGGTTATTCAGGAGAGTGAACTTTGGTTGTTTTTTAGTTGATCACCTTTGTGGGAATCGTGGAATCGGTGCTCGCCGAGTGCGGGTTATTTTGCAGGTTGCAGAGCACTCCAGGGATGGCGAGACCGCCGAGCGCTGATGGAAGTGCGGATAGGAGTATCACAGGTAAGCTTCCTTTAATGCTGTTCTTGTAGGTTCCCGATGGGATCAAGGTTGACTCCAGATGTAAGCCGCCGGAAGAAGCTGATGAGCTGGAGCTGGACACAGTGAGCGTTACACTGCAGGAGTGCAGAATAACGTGAAGTGTGAATCCCAGTTCGGGCGTGGCTTATATATCCAGCCACACCTGAAGATAGCCCACACCCAAAACACCAGACTGCCAAGTTCAGTTCTTGAGGCCGAGTTGAAATAAGGGCCTCCATGTTGGATTAAGGTCCTAAGTGTGCTTGGTTTGTTCTGAATAATGGGCCTGGCACCAAAGGCACCAGGACTGACTACATGTCCGCTGATGGGTCTTTAAGGCCCTTGGAGTCTTTTGGGAGTGGTGTAGCCTCACTGCTGTCAGGGGGCTGTTACCTCTGAGGTGGTCATGGATAGAGATCGTGACAAACACCTAATGGTGTCAAGGCAAAGCTCACACCTAATAGTGTACTGTTAAAACAGGCTGTTAGCAGTCATTTGTAATCGGCACATCTGCCAGAACAGGAACGCACCACTTTGGCTGCTCTTGCAGAGCCTACAGATATTTATCAGTATGTGTAGCACACTAACCTTCTGTGTTAAAGTGTGCTGTATGTTTGAAGAACATCCAATTGATTCAATGGCTACAGCCCCAATGGGATATGAAAAGCTGTATTTTACATCTTCCATTGCTTCAATGGCGGAGTTCATGCCAGGAGGATGCAAATTTAGTGTTACAATCCTGCTCTTGGGGGAAAAGCTTCAAATAGCATAAGTAATAGCTCTACAAGAAACATTGCTGACCCAGGCCCCTACGGTTGATGGCTTCATAATCAAGAGTTAAGAAACAGATGGAGAACCCATAGATTATGGGTACCTACATCCCCTGCACACCTAGAGATACGGGCAATGATGTCCAGTCAGCATTAATTCAAGCTTTCAATAAGTAATTCGTTATTAGATCAATTCATTGAAAATTATTCACACAATTATTAGATTCCACATTTAAGTAATGATACTCGTATTGGAGTATCATAAAAGTGTGTTTACACAATATTTTGTTTCACCATTTAAGAAATTATGCTCTTACTGGAGTTAAATGAAAATGTATTATTCTTATTCATATATCATGTTCATTAGTTTTATTATCCAAAAACAGCTGACCCCTCTGTATCCTACTACCCATCGCATATATGTTCTGTTACCTCTGAAAAGCATTCCGTTCTGCATCTGTACCGTTCTATACATCTGCAAAGCACCCGCTACTTCTCAAAGCTAGGTCCGCACTCAAATACAATAATAGAAAACGTGATTATAATACCTCTGCAAAGGAGGAGTTTGTGAGCGAGTCCAAGGATTCTCTTCAGGTACCCATTTTCTATTACACCCACATATTTACAACCAAGGTGGTCCCAAAGCTCTCCTCCATAAAGGGCTGCAAGCCTTCCTTAGAGCTTATAGGGCCCTTTACTGCTCCATTTCCTTGTTCCACTGTACATTTTGTGATTGCTCTACTCTACCTTACCAACTCACCACAGGCTTTCTCCAGTGGTCTATCCCTTTACCCTGAATTGGCAAATCTCATTCCCAAGTAGTCCTATTGCTGCTCTTACTCAATAGCAGCTGCATAAGGAACAGCTTAGGCTGGTTTGTTAATTTTCCTACTGAAAATGAGTTTGGGTCCCGCTGTAGTTTATTTTTACACCCTTATTGCAAAACTCTTGGTATAAAGTGACCATTTTTTTAGCCCACTCGGGGATAAGGACTGAGTCATCTACAAACAGTGGATATTTCTCATAACTCAAAGTTGATGCATCAGTGGAGACTAGCAAAACGTCCTGAATCACACCCTTTAGAAAAATTGAAAAATGATGGTGCTAGGACACAACCCTGGCTAACCCTTGTTGCATCTCAAATGAGGAGGAGGATGCCTCTCCACTTAGGCTCCATCTTACTACAGAGTTATTACCACAACACAACAGTAGGGCTGGAAGCAGAATGAGGTATAGCTAACATGCACCTTGCTTTCAATAACTTTGCACGAGGCAAGCAATCAAAAGTGTACAGGTTGAGAAATCATTCCGTATAAATTCAAAGTTCTAAGCAATACATACTTCTCTACTAAAACAAATAAAGCTCTGATCAACTGTGCCCATACCATGCTGGAAGCCTGTTGGAGGTGATTAATAAGGTAATCAACCCACAAATATAGATTGTCTAATGCAGCCCTTGCAATGATTTTTCCTGTTGAGGCAAGTAATGATATTGGGCGATTAGGTATATTACCCCGCCACCGTTCTTATATAAGAGTATGATCTCAGCATGGTTCCAAGAGCCTGTGACTATGCACATGTCTGTGATTGCATTAAACTATAATAAATATGGGGCCCAAATAATCTGCTGCTTCTTAAATAGTTCAGCAGGAATCCTGGTCAGGGCTAAAGGGTTTGTATCCTTTTTCACACTGTAATGGCAATAATGACCTTAAAATAAAAGCCAATGAATTCAGGGGAGGTCCTGCAAGAAGAACGAGTTACTTACCCCTGATAACATTCTTTCGACTGGATGTTCCTCCCACATATTACTCATCTTTCGATATATTCTTTCCAGCTTTAGCTGCCTCGGAAAAACCAGAGGGTGATGTGAGTCTATGCTGTCGACTCCATGCACCTCAAGGCCCTCTGGCTGTCTCAAAGTGGACATTAATCAACAGTATAGATAACACGTGCAGCGCCCGTTGGCGTCAGTTCTGTTTCCTCCTGCCTGCCCCCATCCCCCTTTCCTTTGCGGAATGACCCACTTAGAAACATACCGTATCAGGCTCTAAAAGAGTGTAAAGTGTAAAACCTGGACATTCTCCAGCGGGGTAGGTTGGGAGTGGTGATCAAGACATTGGGGGTTGTGGTTGCGGGAACATCCAGTCGGAAGAATGTTACCAGGGGTAAGTAACTTGTTTGTCGAATGGTTGTGTCATCCCATGTATTCCTCATCTTCAGATAGACTTCCAAAGCAGCGTTGGTTATGGAGGCGGGAGTACGAATTGTTCTATTAGTCATGGTCCGAATGAGGGACTGCCTTCCCAAAACCTCCTTCCTAAGATGAAGAGATGATCATTTTAGCGAATCTTCACCATTCGCGCAACATAGAAACTCCGAGCTCCTCTTGGGTCAAGTCTATGTAACCTCTCCTCTTCCTTTCCAGGATGATGGTCCGGGTAAAAGGTTTTGAGATGCATGGAATTCAGAGACTATTTTAGGTAGAAACAAAGGTTTTTTTTCAACCTTGTCTCTATAAAAAGTTAGTAAAGGGTGATTTACCCCGCAGGCTTATGTTAGAGCTGCTAGTAAAATGGTCTTAGACGTTTTAATGGACACGAATGAAGAGGCTCAAAAGGCGCACATAAGACATTTTATAACAGGATTCAAATCCCATTTTAAAGTATGCACTTCCGCAGAAGTGTTAAAAATTGAAAGCGCGGCCAAATAACCTTTAATGGTTCCAATCTGGAGCACCAGATTCACCAAATGTAGCAAGAGAGACACCACCATATGTATATTACATTAAATTGGGTCCACATTCTTATCTCTTCACCAGTTGCAGAACCTGTTCCAATTGCAACGGTGCACAGATTGAATTGCTGGCCTTCTGGCCGAAAGCAAAATATCAATGACTTCATCCAGGAGGTCCCAATACTTCCATCTCAGTCTATCAGAAACCATGCGTGAAGGTCGAGTGGCTTAACTTCTGGATGGAGAACCCGACCCTCCTCTCGCGAGAGAAGGTCCTCTTTGTGGAAGACGCATTGGAGGGCAGATGAACATGTCCAGAAAATCTGGGTATCCACTCCTCCCTAGCCCAATCCGGAGCAATTAGGATAATGTATTACCTGAACTTTCGCAACCTCCTGATCGCACAAAGAATGACGGGGACCGGAGGAAACACATACATGAACGGAAACTGAGGCCACTACGAACACATCCACTACAGCTTCTCTTGGAGGCAATTCCCTGGAGCAGAACAGTTCGCACTTCCGGTAGGCACTGGTCGCGGAACAGATATACTTGAGCAGTTCCCAAAAGGGTGAAAATCTCAAAGGAATCCTGAGTTAAATCTCACTCTTGGGAGACTGTGCTCCGCCTGGCCAGAGCTTCTGCCAATGTGTTCTATCCGGCTATGTGGACTGCCGATAGGGAGATTCCCTATTGAATTGCCCAGAACCAGAACTGCAGCGCCTCTCTGCACAGTGGTAGTGACCCCTATGCTGCCTCTTTTGTTGAGGTAGTACAGGGCCACTCTGTTGTCCATCATTATCAGAGCATTCTTTCCCCATACATAGGGCAGAAAGGCCTTCAGTGCTACTCGGATTGTCCTTAACTCTAAATATTGATGTGTAGTTTGGACTCTGATGGAGACCAACATCCGCGGACTGTCAGATCGTTGGCGTGTGCTCTCCCACCCCATGAGTGAGGCAGCCGTAACTACTATAGTCGCCGGTCATGGCTACCAAAAAGGTTCTCCCTACACAATGTTGCCTCTGCAGATTCACCACAGGAGGTCCTGTGCAACCCTTCTCGGGACCTGAAGAGGGTCTGACATCTTGCATGAGAAATGAGACCACAGATTCCCGAGAGCCCATTGGAGGGATCTCCTTCTCAGACGCGCCTCTGGCACCAGGAAAATGTAGGATGCCATGAGACCAAGCAGCCTTAGAAAATCAAAGGCCGGCAGACACTGGGCACTCTGGAATTTGGTGACTATCTGCAGAATGTGTTGTGCCCTCACCTTGGGTGGAGAGCCTTTCCCAGAGGATGCATCCAGGACTGGTCTGATGAACTGAGGGAGATGCTCAGTCTGTGGTGAGAGCGGCAGATGATGCCGAGCTGCTCCAGGGCCCCATCCAATCCTGAAGCTGGAGGCCTGAAAGATCCGAGAAAGGGTAAGTATGGGGAATACCACCCTGTGTTCCATTTTGCTACAGGTACTAGTTCT
Organism: Ambystoma mexicanum; assembly: GCF_040938575.1. Lineage (NCBI taxonomy): Eukaryota > Metazoa > Chordata > Amphibia > Caudata > Ambystomatidae > Ambystoma > Ambystoma mexicanum. The sequence continues at coordinate 1,118,659,978 of NC_090926.1, forward strand.
ATAGCACCTTTCTCCAGCATGCTCAAAGTTTCCTGCTCAATGAAAGGATATGGAGTTTTGAGCGAGTGGTTCGCTGGTGGATGATTGAGGTCTTTTTATAAATGAGATACAGTTTATAATGCCCAAGCATCTGAAGTAATTCCCCACCATTCCTGCAGATGCTGAGACAGTCTTCCTCCCACTGAGGTCTTGTGGATTAAGACTGATGTTTTGCAGCGGCTGGAACACTTGCTGATGGCAAAGCAACCGCTGTTTGGCCAGATTTAGTACCTCTCCCTCATCCACCACGAGGGAATCTTCTTTGGCTGCTACGGCTAGCCTGTCCCTATGATGCTGGAAAGGCATCGGAGGGACAGGGCCTCCGTATCCTTGTCCTTTATTGCTTTATCATGTATGTTCTGTCTTGTTTTCCGTGGAGTTCATGTGGGGCTCCTGGCAGTGCAGCTCTTCCTCTTTTTGGTGTGGTGTACAGACCCTTGAGATATCCTTAAGGCACCCTTGGGTGACGATACAACCAGTGCCCCTAGGGTATGTTTTTGGGCACCTGTGTGTGGCCCACAGAGCAGGGTATGGACTGGTGTCAGCTCCGTGCTGAACAGGTGCCCCAGGCGTCCTCCATTTTGGGATGCCCAGTCACTGTCACTGGAATCGGTGGATTCCTGATAGGAGACAAGATGGCCCCTGTGGCGTCTTGCTTTCCATCGCCTGTTACCTTACTTTTCCCAAAGTCGCAGGAAGCCCCGACTCTGTCCCTTCCCTCCGACTTGCTGTTGGGTGGAAGTTCCATACATGATGTGGGGAATCCAGGTCAGACTGGATGGAGGCTTCCCAATTACTGTATGTTGGGGGCACGCCTGTGGGGTGGGTCCTAGGTGAATGGAGTGTGTGACGAATATGCATCTCATGTTATGGGTGTCTAGTATCTGGTGGTTGTCACAATGCCAGACAGCACTGCCCAAAACTGGTATGAATGCCGTGTGGAGTGCTGAATGGCAAGAGTACTTGTCCGAATCCACATTCTGTGTTGTGAGTGTCTAGATGGAGAAGAATAGCCTGAATGCGCTATGAGTCCGATTGGCTGCTGGACTGCCTGAATGCCCTTCTGAATGATTGGTTGCCCGAGAGTCACCCAGCAGAGTGAATGGGAGATCAACAGTTATCTGGGGGCCTCTCAGTGATGGAAATCGTTCAGAAGCTGAAGTTGAAACTGGTGCTAACTTTGAAGCCCACTGGAAGAAGCACCGCTGCTGCTGTCCTTCTCTAATCTGAAAGCTGCTGTGCCTTCAAGGAACTGATCCAAGAGGACCTAGTTAGGAGACCTCTTCCCAAGCTACGAGGCACCATCGTGCACCAGCTGATCTTTGCCAAAGCTCCCTGGTAGACAGACCTACAAAAGGCTGCCGACCGGTGAAGGGCACCGCCGAGGAGAACGAAGAGAAGCACAGGACAGCCGTCCACCATCGCCGACCACCGGAGTAGCTGTGCTCCCTTTGCCTAAGAACATTGAAACAAGGACTCTCTTGCTCACCCTCGTTGACCGCTTTCGTCCTGCCGGAGAAAGTCAAGGCCGCCGACGACCAAGGAGAAATCTGCTGGTGGGTTTCCCGCCAATCGAAGATCGCAGAGACTGACGACTTGACACCCTTGCTGGGCCAAAGTTCTTCACTCACTCCTTGCGCCAACGAACACGCTTCGTTGAGGAACACTGCACGCCTCAGCTTGCAGGACGTTTCACTAATCGTCAACGAGCATCGCAAGAACCGAAGCTGCGGCTGCAATGACGGTGTTCACCCTTTTTCTTCACAGATTCTTGACGACCCATGGCTCCTGCCTGAAAGGGAGTGCACTCGAGGGCACGTTCACACCTCACCGAAGAACTCCACGAAACCAGGTACTTTGGGTTTGTGGAACCTTTTAGAAGAACTCTACTATATTGAGCATAATTGGACTGGGCTTGTCAATATGCTTTATTTACAGGTTGCCCTGGTGGGGGGGGGGGGAGAGATCCTCGCACCAAACTGTCTCTAGGTAACAGGAGTCAGTATTCTGCCATTGCTCGATTTAACTTGGATTCTTTCTGTGGTCTATTGTTGATTCATCTTACAATCCTATTCGTATGCTATTTGGGGCTGTCAGCTGTGGGTGCATTTAAAAGGAGTCAATAGTTAAGCCCACAGAGACCTGTATATTTTTGCCATTATAGTATTGCCAGAGTACAAAGTGTGTTATTGTGATTGTGTTTATAACATGAACCTTATTTATATAAAGACTGTTTTCACTAACAGTGTGTGGACATTCCTTTGTGGGTGCTTGGGGACTACACTGTACTTAAGAACGAGCCTGTATCACCTCCCGAGAGCTAAGCCTTGATTGCTCGTCCATTGCTACCAACAATAGAGAATCTTGGCTGGGGTACTCTGTGCCTCTACTCTGCCATATAGAGAGCAGGAGAGAAAAGGCCTACCCCTCCATTAAGATCCACTGGGGTAAGATAGGTGTGGTTGTCCGATTTCCACGGCAAATGATTTTGACACCGCCTAAGTCGTTCTAGGAGGGTGTTGTGGTCCACTCTATGGATGTTGCAGTCCACTCTTTGGGGACTCCTTGGAGAAAGTCTGGTGTTCTGGGTGGATAAGCTTGCTGGGAAGTTGCGTAAGCCGCCTGACTCCAACCCTCCCACGCAGAAGATTGAAAAGTTCAAACCATGGGGCCCCCTCGCTATGCTGCTAGTCGACCTGGCCAAGTGAGGCCTAGGTGGGTCCCCAAGGGCAGGCACCCATCTCCTTGACCCACACAGCTGAGATCTAGACGTGTAGGTGGTCCTCTTCAAGGGTTCTGGAAGGTCCAAACTTGGTTGTCCAGAGATCCATGGGCCAATCTGTCAGTGCAGCGGGGCTGCCACCTGGAGTTCGACTCTCTCCCATCACTCTCAGAAACTGTCAGGACGCTGCTGCTCCGGAACTTGAAGAGGACTGCCATGCGGCTGGCTGTTATGGAGCTCTCTGGTCCCTTGTCGCCAGAGAGGGCAGAACCATTATTCTATCAGCCTGGTGGATGTTTTGTCTCATACCTGAACAGGCTGTATCGTCAAATTGTCACCTGCCACTTCAAGAAGAAATAATAATAATAAGGCTTTTATATAGCGCTACAAACCCTCAGGTATCTGAGCGCTGCTTATTATTACCCACGGTGTGTGGTGCTCATTTATCGACCTCGGAAGGATGAAAGGCTGAGATTGGCCCCGCCGGGATTCGAACCTGCGTTAGCAGGCTCTGCGCGGATGTCAAAGCGAGCGCTCTACTCGCTGTGCCACTTGACCGGCCTTATAATGTTTGCAGAAGTGATTGACCCGGTCCAGAAGGGGGACTTTTGGCACCTCATGATGTCCAGGCTACATATTTCGCCATTCCCATCAATGCTTCTTCTACCTTTCGGTGTATGGGTTCTATTATCAGTTCCATACTCTCCCCTTTTTATTGTATTCGGCATCCAGATTTTTTACTAAGATCTTGGGTCCTGTGTTGGACATCCTACATCAGAGGGTGCAGGTTTTCCCATAACTGGACGACTGGCCGGTGTCGGCACCCTCGTCCTCTGACCTTCGGGTCCATGTGCATCAGACTTGTCAGTTTCTTCAGGCTTTGGGGTTTCTGATCCACTGGAAAATGCCAGAACTGTCACTGTCCCGGGACCTCCAGTTCATTGGGGCACAGTTCTGGATTGCAAGGGATAGGGTTCTCTTGCCGCAGGACAGAGCTGTCAACTTGTTGAGGACGCTTTGGGCTCGGTTGGCCAGATCGGAGGCTCCTACAAGGGAGTTGCTCAGGTCCCTGGGACACATGGTGTATTTAGTCTTCCTGGTGCCTTGGGCCAGTCTTCACCTACGTCCTGTCTAGCATCATCTGCACTGGTATTGGAGGGAGTCCGAGCACGACAGACCAATTCATGTGCTCCACTCCATGCAGAAAGCGCCGAGCCAGCAGTACTTCTGAAATCAAAGTTTTCATTTTAGAGTCAACCAACACTGGGCAACTGAAAACGAAGGCTCTGGATACTCAGGCAATCTTGGAGGCTGTTGGGAATCATCTTCCCATGTACTTTTGCTGAGGCATCAACTAGGGAGATGGGTCCAATTGGCACCTCATGATTGTCTCTGCCCACATTCAGGGCAGGAAATTGGCCCCAATGCAGAAGTGCATGGCTTCTGATAACATAGGTGCCCCTGTCTCTGGACGTGTGGGCAAGAGGATCCTCTGGTACTGCATCCAACCATGCAGCTTTAGGCTTTGGATAGTACAACTACTCAGAGGGGTTGTCTCTTCTTCCAAGGAGGGGAGGGTGGCGGAGTAATTGACCCTTTTCATGGGGCCAGGATGGCGTATTCACAGTACAATAGTCCCCCTGGGGGTGGTGCACAGAGGGAGGAACCCCCTCATGGGTAAAGGGACGACCTTGTTCAGAGAATGCTTTATTCCCCAAAGCTAAATACTCCTTCCACTTCATATAATACGACCATTGTCTGCTATTGCCAAGTTAGCCAACCTAATATATTCCACAGGATTAAAACATCAAGGTATGCTGCGTATAACTATTTCAAGTATTGGGAACTTAATCTACTTAACAAGACTGAAACATTAGAGAATGCAAAGTATGCAACATCTGAGGTACTGAGACCAAGAGTCCAAGCAGATTGAGTGCACTAGCTTCTTAACAAATATGATTGGCCCAAAGCAATTTAATTTCCCAACGCAGGAGTTTAATATGTCACAACTGATGCAAAGGAAGCCGTGACCTCCAAGGAAGAAGCCGATGAGCTGTGCAGCAGGCAAGCAGACGAGAGGCGGCAAGAGGCAAGCCGTGAGTGGAGGAGAACCCGAATGCGATCCAGGAAGCAAAGACTGGCCGGGCTGCTGCCGAGAAGAACCTCCAGCAAGGCATAAATTAGTTTTCAAAAATTGATTTGCAGAGTTTGCTAATTAAAATATTAATTAGCAAACAGGCCCATTTTATTAGCAATTTTGTACTAATATTGTTAATGTCACCGGATGTTATTTGTACCCAAGACATGAAATGAGCAATACAGCAGTTTTGCTTACCGTTGAGATAAGACATTTGTGAGAGTAGGCGTGCATTGCAGATTCTTTAAACTTCAGATAGACCTGCTTTCAACCCATAGCAACGGAAGACAACACATTTATGAGACGACTATAAAATGGTGCATGTCACTACAAACACTTTGTTTGGCACACTGCTGCCACCCAGAGTCCAGCCATGCACAGTGAAACTTTTATTTGATATTTACTGCAAACAAAGTAGATGTTAAATAAAAGTCTCAAACATCTCTTGTAAATGATACTCGCCCTTCATAAAATCTACTCGACTGAGTAGGCGAAACGACTTTGCCATAGTTAAGTGTCTGTAAAATGTAAACGGTAAATTGCATGAATGGACACAAATGGATATGATAAAAAGAAAGGCTCTGAAAATAGATTGGCCAGCTGTCTCTTGCAGGTGGTGTTATATAATACAATCATAACGCAAAGCAAGCTCTAGATGAGAACTACAGTGTTTGGTATTGCAGTAGATCTGTAGATCTACAAACTGGATGGAACCATTATCACTACTTTGCGTAAGCATTTAGTTTGCATTGCATATCGATCATACAAGAGGAAAGAAAGAGGCTAAGCAGTCTGGATTGCGTAGCAGGAAGAGAACTGGCTAAACTAGGTGGAATATTGTAGTTTGTAGTCATCTCACTTTCAGGGTATCTGGCATAAAGCAACAGGGTGATCGAGAATGTCAAGGAGCATGGGTTCATGGGCTGAGCACCAGTTTCAGGATTTATTCAACCTGCAGGTTACAGAACTAGGTTTGCCAACAAAAGCATCTAATCATGATAATGTAAATTTTCAAATGTTCACCAGTCAACACGATGCATCTTTCCCAACATAATTAAATATAGTTGACACTATGAAATTCATATACACCAACCTAAACTTTACTGTAAAGCATTGATCGCTGCAAGGTTTTACAGTCTCAATACTGTAATTATGTATTATTTAACAACTTGCATTTAAGGAATGGAATTGCATGACTTTTTAAAAGCTATGAAGTTGACACATACTTGTCTTTGCCAGAAAGGATATAAAAAGCTTAATCAAAGTATCATCCCGATTACTTCTAGTTTACAATTATTTGCGAGAAAAAAAACATTCTTGCTCCAGTTAAGGCGAGTACCAGGCCCTTTTACACATGACAAGCTTGTAAATACGCCAGCTTTATTATTTTCCTGGGTACATTTACACACAGGTTTAGAGCAGAGGGCAGTGCAAAGGACAGGTTACTTTACAGAAACCAGAAGGCTTCTTGTGATTTTTATCTACATTGATGTAATTTCAAGCCACCTCTGAAACGGAATGCATTTCTCTAAAGCCTTTCAAAAAAATAAACTGCACACTGATAAAAAAGAATGGTTTCTTTCCATTCAGCTTCAGAAGCGCTGTGCATGTTTTTCTAGAATGTGAGGATTGTATAAGAAGACGGAAAACGAAGTTGCAATTCATTTTTTTTTCGTTTTTTTTAACAAGTTGCTTTTTTTCCAGTGAAAGCAAACTAGTATTGCGCAATTATATTTTTCAGAGTTCCGTTGCTGTGTGCATAATCATGCAGAGGCAGGTCATTTTTACACTTCTAATTTAATTTACAGTTTAATTATAAAAACAGTGTAAAATGATGACTATGCACAGTCTAGTTTACATCCATTCAACCTTGCCGTCAATGGGGTACATTACTATACATGGTCAGTGGCAGCAGAGTCTTTGCTCAAGGGTGGGTAATTGTCATTACACCGATCACAGGTGTTCTAGCCTGTCAAATCTTCAAGACTACAAATAAAACATCCAAAACCTGACTCAAGAAAGTGCAAGTGCAGTTCAAAAACAAACAAAAGAAAGTTACATTGGTAATTGAAATAGAAGCTCAGCAAAACTTCTCCCTGTGATAATCCAGATAGGCATTTAACTTTATGAAGCGCTTCATAAATGGTTTGTCATACATCTAGGTACTGTGATTATTATACCTCAGTCAATACTCAGTTAACCAACCTCTGAAGGATGTTAGCCAGTAAGATAGCTCAGCCGGTTCAGCACTCGTTGCTGCAATCCCTGCATGATCTGTGGGTTGCGGGTGCGAATCCCGGCAAGTCCAACTCAGCCTTTCAAGGTCAATAAAGGAGTACCGACTTTGGTTTGGTGGTAATTGTGATAAATATGTTCCATGTACAGCGCTTTGCCAAAAGAGCTATATAAATAACCATATGACCACTAGATTAGAAATAGAATTTAGCATGGTGTCCTTGCCTCTCTGCACTGTTGTATTATAACATTGACATACCATTAGGTAGTAATAGCTCCAGGAAATTAGGACTTTCATTAAACATCAAAAGACAATTCTGCAATTGAATCTCAAAACATACAAAACAAATTCATGTATGCTTTACTATATAATTGGCTGGGTTTTTGTGATTTCAACATTTAAATATATACAGGAGAGATCAAATGGCCAGAAATAATGTAAAGTCTATTCTGTCACAATGCAGAAAGCTGCCGCATAGTAATGATTTCCATGCAGTTTTTTCACATGTCGCCTGGAGGTCGCATACATTTTACTCTTGCGAAGGAGAAAAGTCATTTTTACTCTTAAAATCACATTTAGTCTCAAAGTTTAAAAATAGAGTAAAATACTCCCACCTCAAAATCTTATCTGGAGCACTGCATATGGCACTTAAGAGTGGAGGAGAGGACTACTGCTGCACTGTCCCTCCATTAGCCCTTGAAGTGAACAGAGAAAAGAGGGTGAAGAGAGCACCGACAGCAAGAGAGGAATGCATGGCAAGCCGTGCTTTCATTTGAACAGGGCAAGTTAAATAGCTAACTTTGCTACACAAGTGTTCATTTGTTTAGCAAAACTATTGAATTGCATAGCAAATTGCTATGCGACACTGCTACCTTGTCCAGGCATCCAGAACACCGCTAAAGCATCCAAGAGAGGGGACGCCAAGCCGGGGAGAAGCAAATGCCCAAGAGCCGCAGCAGACCGCGACAGAGCCCCAAAATCTACCGCAGCCTCAAGAGATGCAGCAGCTGCTCAGGAAATGCTGGTACCTGCGTGGAAGAAGCAAACAGGTATGTGGGTTACCCTAGTAGTGCTGGTAGGGGTGCAGGTAGAGGCCAAAACAGGAGGGTCTGGGACCCTGGGAACGAAGTGCAAGTCTTCGCCCTGCAACCATCTGAGAAAAAAAACAAAAGCCAATCAGAATATTTCGAGTCCGCGTCTCGCACCAAAAGGAAAGTTCACGAGAGCACGAATCTTGGCAGGAGAGTATACCAAGACGGTATGAATATTGCAAATCTGGGAGCTGCACCCAAAATGGGAAGTTTGGGAATGGGTAACTGCTTGGCAGGAGAGCGAACCAAGCAGTTATAAATATTGCAAGCCTGGGATACAAGAGGGCAGTTCATGAGAGGACAATTGCTTGGTAGGAGTAAACCATGCCATTCTGAATACTACGAATTTTGATCCGCTTCCAAAATAAGTAACAAATATATAGTGAAACGAACCCTCCGCTTTGTAAAAGGAGTGCCAAGTTGGTGGGATAAACAGTAAAAATACAAGGCGCATATTCTTGTGAACTGCCCATTGACCATTGTATAAGGAAATACAAGCCTGACGGGCACCAGAAGGAGAGAACGACTACAAGAAGGAATCAAGGAGAAAGGATTACGACCCTAACCTTAGAGACCTTACAGTTTTGAACATTTCTTTATTTTCATCACTTTTGATTACCCAAGAGAGTGGGAAACTTTTCTGGTGGTTGGATCTGCAATTAGAACACTTTACTTTGGGAAGAGTTATTAGCGTTAGGGACAGAGGTAGGCTTTATGAGATACGACAGTAGCGACTTTATAGTTTGACATTCTGTACATTTCCTTGGTTCTCTTAAAGGCAGGGACATCCCTTTTTGGGATAACATTTTTCCAACCCTTTTTCATATAATGTAATAAAGGTTTCTACCCAAAAACATGCCTCCACTGGGTCAGAGCCTTCATTCTGCACCCTCACAGTGGGGCCTGCTAAAATTGCAGCACAAAAGCCCACACTGCCCATCATGGGGCGTCTTTGCTGCAATATACAGCTTGTTGAAATGATCTCTAAATCCTTTAGCTCCAAGTACGAATCCTATTCTCAGGTGGGCAAGAGATCCCACTACACCCAATTATACAAGTTCCCAGTCAGCGTTTGAATCCTTAAAAGCAATGGCCTCCCAATTTAAACCAAGCATGCTGGACCACTTCCTTATTTGTCCTCCTAAACAAAAGTACTCACACCTAGCCACCCTGAGCTTCAGCATCCTTTCAAAACACGTTACTCTCAGCAAAGGCGCTTGCTTGTAACATGACATTTCATTTCAAACCACTGATGGCTAGCATTGGGGAGTCTGGTCTTCTAACCATCGGCCTTTATGAAACATGGGCATGTACCTGCCACTAGATGGCCAAAGGCCATGATAACCCCTCCACTAGTAGAGTTTACAGTGCTGGTAAAGCTTGATAGTACAAAACTAGGAGGCCCTCCCTCAAGCACATGGACCATATAACCTATACCCACTCCCTTAATGGTCACTTTCAACATGCTGGACCATTCTCATATCCACCACCATTGCCCATGGCTGGGCATCGATGAGGCAAAACTTTTAAAACTTATGAAACAGACCAGTGAATGTTAAAGCTATCTCTGAATAGCCTAAAACCATATCTCAAGCCATATGTAATGAGTATTGGAACATGGCTCGCTACCAGCCAAGTCGCTTTATTTTATTGCAAAACGCACCCTTTCAACCAGCACACAATTATTACAAACAGAAATAAGCATATTCAAAATTAAATAACATACTGCATAATTTAAAACAATTTATAATTTTTAGGAAAACTTGTTTTAATTCTAAAACGTAACCTTTGACTTTTCCTTTTTTTTAATTATATATACACGTAACAAATCATTGAGTTGTCAGTCCCAAAATTGGCCAGTCCAGGACTCCCATTGCTGCTTAAATAATTGAAATTTGCTCACCTTTATAAATTCTATGCCAGACTCTACTCCTTAAATAAATGCTCAAAATTGACATTTCTTAAATCCCAAAGTGCCAGGCAGTAAACCAATGTGTTTCAACGTTTCCAACTCTCACATTTTTTGCAATAGCAACATGCTCTTTCATTCATGTTTGAGTTTTCTCACCAACCGGTCTCGCGGTGCCACTGATTTCATCTTAGTAACACATATTGGATCAGGGAATTTGAATCATATGGTTCAAGGCAATTCAGCCGTTTCACAATATGGACTACTAGATGGAAGCTTTTATATCTTTGGCACATTTCCCATGTTATCCTCCAGTCATACCACCACAATTTTCGATTTAGCTTTCATCAGATTATTAATCAGCATGTCTAATGATACGTCATCAGCTTCCATGCATTGGGTTCCAAGCATCATCCAAGGTTTACCTACAGAAGAAATCATCATTTTGGACACAAAATCTAAAGAGTTTGGCGTTGGGTCGGCCAAGCAATCAATATATATATTTCGTATTTTCCACAGATTGGCTTTTTCCTTCCTTATCCCTGCCTGGCAGTCCCACGGCTAAGGGCGTTTCCCCTTTTAGGCGTCTCCTGGTTGTGTCTGCAGGTGTCAGTTGCCAGTCAACCTCCTGGTTTGTCCCACAGCCTTCCCTGCTTACCTCTGTCCACCGGGCAGACTCATTCTAGAATTGCATTGTGAAACCTAGGCCTTTCTCCCTCTATTCAGGATTCCCAAACTTAGGTGTGTTTTTTTTTTCTCCTGCTTTAAAATTCACATTAATAGTTCTTTAATTCCGAGTGTCAGCGCCCTGTCCAATTGCTCTACCAGCAAGCTTCTTGCTGTCTCGTCTGCTTGCATCCTACCCTGTCCCCTCCCCTAGTGTTCTCCCCTTCCCTCTCTCCTCTCCCCTTCTACTCTATGGTGCTCTGTCTCTCCTATTTTTTCTAACTGCTTCTCGATCGACTATCCTGTCCTCACTAAATCTGGTAGGAAGTAGTTTAAAAAGGATATCCTGGTCTCCAACCCAGGCCTCCCTATCACTGACACTTATACCAGGGCCTCCTACAGGGAAACTCACCAACATCCTCTGTCATTCCCTCGTCAAACCTATGGACCCTGCATATGGTCTCTGTGCTCTCTCTTTCTCTTCCTCTCCTATTAATGGCGGCACCCTGTGGGATGCGCCCCTGGCCTCCTTCCACTCCTCCAAGGTCATCATTAATGTTTATGGGAATGGCACCGTCCTGGTCCAAGGCCCTCAGGCCAACCTTTTCTTCGATAAGACTCTTCCCGTACCTCATCAATTTCCTTTCTTCACCTGCTGTCCCCCCCCTCCATGGCTTCCTCGCCTCCCCCTGCTATCTCATCCTTGGCTACCTTGCCCCCTCCTTGGCTACATTGCCCTCTCCTTCCCTTCCTGGCCCCCCTCAGGCTCCCTCTACACCTCCGCAGGGCGTACCTCAGATGTGTACCCTTCCCCAGAAGTCTTTCAAGGATGGCAACCTTCTCCATATTGCCACTCTTAACTCTGGCTCAGCTGTCAAACACTCCTCTGACATCAGCCACCTTCTGGAGGAACTTGACCTAGATGTCCTTGGTCTCACCACAACATGGTTCACGGATGTCACAAGCTTTGACACGCTCCACCCCAGCAGATACAAGATCCTCTCAGCGCCCAGGTCCAAACGCCCCAGAGGAGGTGTAGCCCTGATCTTCCCCAAGTGGATTCCTGCCTCTGTCATTCCTACGCAGGCCTATGTAGTGATTTGGTTTCCATGTTATCTGTGTATTATGAGTGGAATGTTGACTGAGTGACATGGAATGCTATGGGTGAGAATGTTGATGTAAGGTTGAGAGTTCTGGGAGTCAGTTGGAGTTATGTAGCCTGCCTGAGAGGATGCTGGTGCATGTTTGCCTGAGCTCAGATGAACTTGACATGATATACCATAAAGATGTACTGGAACTTCAATAAAGGAATAACTGGATCATCAAGAGACGTCAGAGTCATCATTGGGAACCCAGCGCTTCACAATGGCGACAAGGATGTTGGCTGTGCTGGGGGGACAATAAAGAGGGCACATGCACCGCCCCCCAACCCAAAAAGATCCTCTCAGGTAGGGTGAGCGCTTTATGCAGTAGGCGCAGAAGTTAAGGTGCTGCGCCAGGGCCAGCTGTCTTGCCAGCAGTTGGGCAGGTTAAGCACAGTGAAGGCCAAGAGACTGGCAGAGGAACTTGTCAGGATTGAGAGCACACTGACTGTTTTGAAGGGGTTTGGGAACCCAAAGCTGTGGCATGGAGGGCTAGGAGCCCATGGCAGTAGGAATTGAAGAGGCTTGGAGCCTGTGTTGCGCCTAGGAGAAATCCGGGCATCACTGCTGCCAGGCAGAGGGGCTTGGGGCCCAGTATTTGAACGCCTAGGAGGGGTGGTGAGCCCATAGCAACAGCACCAGAAGGGGGGCTTGGAGCCCATGGCTGTGCTTTGGAGGGGCTTGGAGCCACTGTAGCACGTAAGGGCGAACGGGTTTAATTGGACTTTGCTAAATTATTGAGCACTGCAGGAAGAAAGCACAGCATTTGGAGGAGAAGCCTTACCTCTGTGTGTGCAGCTGTGTGAAGAGCTGGGGAGACTGGTCAAGTTTTTTTTTTTTAATTTCTTTTTTTAATTTGGTAAAATTGTTTGTTGAATAAACAACTTTCAATTTACATTATTCTTTTCATCACAATATTCACGATCAACTAGTAGAAATGCCATTAAACATCAATTAGACATCACACGTAGTGTAATACATTAAAGTAGAGCTGCAATGAAGATTGCCTTATGCAACAAATTAAGTTGTATCAAAGAACTTATGCTCACCGAATAAAATATAATTCAGCCACCACTTTTTTCATCACTTACTGTATTAGTTTGAGCTCATTCAAAAACTGTGTGATGTCTATGATTAAGGAAGTATTCGAGGTATTAAGTATTGATTCCCATAGTTCGCAAGTTAATAAGTGACGGTGTTTAAAATGTCTATAGAGGTAACGCCGCCTCATGTCTAATAGTTTTGTGCAGTCGATCAAAATATGTCTCGTTGTCTCAATTGATTCAGGCATTTCACAATAAGTGCATACTTTAGATAACTTTAGAGGCTTATTCAGTGAGGCAAGTTTATCTTTCGTAGGAAGTAAGTTGAACCGAAAATTTAAAAAAGCATCCACGTACCTTCTGTCTGGAAATTTTATCAAATATTGCAGTATAACATTCATAGCACGCATTTTCAAAAGGAAATTCGATTAGCTGGGCTAAAGAAATATCAGCTTGATTCGGTTACATGTTTCTTTCCATTCTAGAATGGGTGAAAATAATGGTTTAGCACTTTTTTGATTAAAGGAAACAGGTTTTTACTTGCATCAGTCGAAAGTATGAACTTCCTATAAAGTGATACCATCAGCCAAGACACTGAAGCATTCAGGGAAATGAGACCCAATTAATGTCTTATTAAAGAAACGGGAGTACAAGTGGGTACCGGAAGGATGCGTTTCCAGAATATACCTTCCAACACATCCTATTTTACTGCCATGGGATTTGTCTTTGTTTGGCTGCCACATGTTATTATAGGTAACACTTTCTGTAGATAAAAAAATTCTAGCTGGAATGATAGAAAACCTCCCGTACTTTCTTTGTAGGGCTTTACCCTGAACAGCGAGTAGCCTCATTCGTGCTGCGAGTTCGCTTTTGTATGGAAGATCTAACGGATGAGTATTTATGTTCACACCCAAATATTTGTACTCATACACTTGGTTCAGATTGCTAGTTCCCAAATTCCCAAATACCACTTGAATTTAAATTCACCTGATAGTCGGTGGTGTTGAAAAACAAGGATATTCGATTTAGAAGAAATAATTATCAATTTGTTCACCTGAGCATATTCATGTAAGGCAGATAGTTTTCATTGAAGCCCAATAAGGTGTTTGGTCTAATATCAGATCATCAGCATACAACAGGTATGACATTTCTTGATTGTCTAGTTTTGGTGGAAATGAACTGACAGAACTAAAGGTGTAATGAGCATTAATATAAAAATTAAATAGAATTGAGGCAAACGGACATCCTTGTTTTAATCCCGAATTAGTTGGTATTGCTTGTGATAGCAGGCCATTGGATGTCAATTTAAATAAAATTTAAATATTAAAAATCTAATATACGATGGACACTCAACATCGAGAATTTTTTTTCCATAAGACTTGTCTCGACACCGAGTCAAAGGCTTGTTTAAAATCTATAAAAGCAATACAAATTGGTTGTTTTGATAAAATTGCTTGTTCCTTTAAAATAGATAAAATAAATAGATTTTGCATTGTTCCAATTCCTGGTACAAATCCCGATTGATTAACATCAAGAAGATTATTATCACAGAGCCACTTCGAGAAATCTTTCAGAATTAATTTAGCAAAGATCTTACTCGGGGCATCGAGTAGAGCCATCGGTCTGTAATTGATAGGATACGACCGGTCGATTTTTTAAATATAGGAATTATAATCGCCTGTTGCCACGAAGGTGATATTTGTCCCGACTTAATGACTCTGGTAAAGATCATGTTAAGCATAGAAGCCCACATCTTGGGATTTGCTTTAAGTATAGCATTTGTAAGCCGGTTAGGACCAGGAGCTCTCGAACTTAATTTCTTAATTAGAATTAGAACATCCAATTCATCGAATTTGAGATCAGTTAGAATAGGAGCAGGTGTGATCTCAGAGCTGAACTCTATATTAGACTTTGGGAGAAGTGATTGAATGTGAGCAATTCAAACAATTTCTGAGATAGGGTTCAGTAATATGGATCTGTGAGCAACTGCGGTTGAGGAAGAACTTTCCATATTTCTCCAGAAGATTTACTCAATGCTTTTAACATATTTTCCGCTTGCTCTTGTGATTTTGAATAATTTGCTTAATTCGTCTTTTATATTGTCTTTTTACTTGGTTTTTTAACACCTTGCACTCTCCGATTGAAGGGTTCCTTAAGTTGTATCTCACTTCTTTTTTGAGTTTAGAGATTAAAATCAACCGCGGATATTTATGTGAATAAGAGGGATGAGATGTTCTATGATTTTCTTGTTTCAATATCTGAATACAATCATTGTAAAATACATCGGTTGGGACAGAAATAGGATGGTCCAATTCTGATATCTTATTTTGTAATTTAGTTATCATAGCAGGATACCATTTCAACGGTTGCCTGCATCGTTAATGTCAAGAGATGATGTATAGTAATCTTGGTCGTCGACAGAATGGGGTGACCAAGACACTTCGAGCATATTGTGATAACTAAGATTTGTTGATAAGACCTGAAAGGTTGCTATCAGTTTATTAGCATCTGATGTAATGAAGACAATCCAAAATGGATTTGCTTTCGTTCCGACTCCAAGTCGGCTTCGCTGGACAGTCATCCGGCGTCGAGCCATTCAACATGGAAAGATTTCTCAGTGAGACCAGCTTTAACCATCTAAATGCTCTAGAGGCATATTTAACATTTGGACACAAACAGTCAAGGTTGAAATCACCAGCTATTATTATTGTCCCGCTGTTGGGTTTCGTTAAAGCTAGGTTTAGAAGATTGTCAATTTTATCAATGAACTGTGGTTCTGTAGGGGAAACCTGGTTCCAATAAATGTTTATTTTTAAACAACTTGGGAATAAAGGATGACAATTATTCATGGTAGACAGTTCAGTAACTTGAATTCCAACATCAGGTGATGGCCAGTAGCTAAGTGATAATTGAGAGTCATTGCGGACGGCTATTAGTAAACCAGCAGCAGGGTGCCCTCTCGTAGGATTAGACGCAGGAACAATGTTAATTTGGTGGTCCTCCCAAACTGGAGTAGAGTGGAGCCACGTCTCTTGCAAGACTACTATATCGTATTTATTTAAGTCTGACAAGTTGTTGAATAAAAGATGACTAAAGCCTCTGGTGTTCCACGATATCAGGGAACAACTATGGAAGGCGCCCAGGAGTTCATTCTCGTGGTTCGTCTGACTTTGACCGTTCTTTATTTTATGGCTTAGCCAGTCCCATCTTAATGGAGGTGGCAAGACGTTTGGTCGCGAGTCAGTCTTGCACAAGCAGCAGGGTGCTTCTTTGTTACCATTTTGGTTAGAGAAACTATTTTGGTTTTTTGGTACAGAATCGTTTGGAACAGGCGGAGAAAGGAAAGCTTCTAGACATAAACCTCTATTATATAATTCTTGTCTTTCGTTCCATATCAGGTTCCTCACGATTCTAGAATTGACATTTATAACACTAATATCCTGTTGAGCAGGAACCAGGTACCATACTAGTTCTATACCATCAGAAGTTACTTGGCACAGGGACAGTACTGAATTCAAAATTAGCAAGCAAGTTCAACGGTTAGGAAGTGGATCTGAAAATACCCTATCAAGCATTGTAACTCTAATATGCTCATCTTGTAACATAGAAGGATTTGGTAAATAGACCTCTGGTCTCAGATCTTCATGAATGATGTCTAAGGGCATCAGATCAAATGTGGGAGCCAAAGTACTTTGTGAAGTCTGTTTCATAATATTGACTATAGGTTCTTTCAAGGAGGAGTACTGCTGTAGTGCACTCAAAGTAGTGTTTGATATAGTCGGAGGTGTAGATTTTAGTGATGTAAAATTTCTACTTGGAAGTGATGTGCCTGGCAGAAAGTCATTCCTTCTTTGATCAAGAGTTTTAAACTGAGTTGAAGGAATGTCAAAGTTCACATGGAACGTCGGTTGTATCTGTTGTAGGGCAGGTATACCATTATGTAGACCATAATAGACCTCATCAATGATTGGGTCATTAGGATGAACAGATAAATGCATAAGTTGATCCTGGGTGACATTTATCTCCTCATTCTCTATGGAAGCAAATGGCAAAAGGTCAGACTTCTTACCTTTGGAGAGATCACCAGCCTCGATTGACAGCGATGCAGAAGGTAGCGCGATAGATGGAGACTTAGTACTTAGTTCTGATGATATACTAGAGGACTCCAAAGACAAGAGATCAGCAGCGACCAAATTGGCAATAACATTTTCAGTTTTGGATTTGGAATTTTTGCTTTTAGGCGGAGAGGAGGTTTTTTAGATTTCTTTCGGGGTCTTGGTTCGATGTCCAGGTTGCGGTTGGATGTGTCAAAATTTTGGGAAGTACGCTTCCCGTTACCTCTCCTTCGCTTGTTAATGCGAATAGGTTTTGAGAATACATCCTAGAGGTTTTTCAATAATTTGTAGTTCAGGAGAGTTAGTGATTGACACTGTAGGACTAGTGGGCGGTGAAGGAGTGTTTGTTGCATGTTCTACATCAATTACTTCATCTATTGGTGATTTCTCCAAGGGTATTACACATGAAGGCTCGACCGTTAGGTACAGATGTAGGCAAATTATTTGTACATGAAGCAATCCAGTCAATGTTTTTGTGCAGATGTAGAACAGATTCATGTTGCACTGTCGATCTAAGATCCAATACTTCAAAGAGTTTGACAACCGAATAAAATACTTGTATTAATGGCAGTTAATGCCACTTCTAAAGCCGGATTAGAAATGGAAGAGAATCCAAATGGACGCAGTAAGGGCTTAGAGAATGAAGCGACTGATGAGTTACCAGGTGAAATGATGTTGTCAGGAACATTGGTGGTGTAAAGCTCAGGTGTTTTGGATAGAGCCAAGATGTTCATGTTCTTAGAATTTGAAGGACAAGGAGAAACCGAGTTATTGGACAGAACTTCGACTACTTGTGTAGAAGAGGAGAGAGGGGGAGGAATTGGAAGCAAGAGTATCAGATATTTCCTGACAAGATTGAGCCTCTAGCCTGGCACCTGATGGCTCGGTAAACAGGGGGTTTGCTATTTGCGAGCACAATGGTGGAGACATAGGAGCTTGGGGAGGTTGCTTGAGATTATGCTTAAGTGGCGGGATGGAAAATTCAGGAAAGTAAGCAGGCGTACTGAAATGCTCGGCAGACAAGGAGTTAGATGCCATTGACACGCAGCGTTGCATAGTTGCGTCCGACATACAGGATGGTTGGATCGTGTTCTTTAATCCATGCTGTTAAAGTAGAGCTAAGTTAGCTAATGCTCTCGAATCATTAGTTTTCCTGAGAGTGTCTGTAGTAGTTGTTTCTATATGGTCAGAATTTTGTAGAAAATTGCGGATGCCCGGGGAAAACGCAATATATTTTTTTTCGAAGTTGTACCTAGTTTGGTTGGGCAAGCACTTACAGGGGACTTAGGAAGACTCTTCCGGTGAGAAATTAGGCTTGGAACACGTGGCATGCCAGACGTGAGTCTTCATTTTGGCGAGTTTTAAACAAACTGGGAACAACTATTTTGACAATAAAGTGAGGCGACATGACAAGAGCTAATTAATAATTAAACCTTAGAAAGAAGACCAAGAGGGAGTAAATTAATTAACCGCCCACCGACAGAGTAATCTGCCGCTGCTGAGCCGCGGTACTCGGCTGAATGCGCGCGTGCGCAGATGGCGTAGAATCCGAATTTGAAGAGTGGACATCAGCAGGGGGCGGGGCTCATTTCTAAAAATGCAGAAATAAACGTAAATTTGGTGTTTTAGATCCCTTTAAGGGCAGTATAGCAGCGTAGTAGTCTTCCACAGAGTTACCCAAGGTCCACAAAGTCGAAAAGAAGTAGAAGTAAGTTGAAGTAAACAATTCTTCAAACGAAGGCAATGAACCAGCAGGGTCCGGCGCAGACGTGCAGTCAGTACTCTGTTTAATGAGATGGGGCTGCCTGTGTTTCTCTGTTGCTGTGGTGGAGCTGCTTTTGGGGCTCCTTGACCGTGCAAAGCTGCAGGGCAAACTTAAGGAAACGGGCACTCTGAGGTGAAGCTGGAGGCTCCTGCAGGCTGGTTGTCGGCAGCCAAGTGTTGCGCAGCGTGACAGTGTGAGGAGTCAAGCAGCAGTGGGGAAGCAGAGTTCAGCAGTGTGCGTCTTGGACAGAAGCGGAATGGTGCAGCACTGGATGTTCGTGGAGGTCGTCATGACCGTTGCAGCAGAGAGCTCCCTAGTCGTCAGAGGTTCGCCTGGTATGATGACGTCACACAGAAGACCAGGTGAGTTGGCGATGGTTGTAGAGTCGCAGGCATCAGAGTGGAAATTCTTGGCTGGTGGCGAGCTCATAGAACTTTGTTCGGAGTATTCGTTTGGTAACGGAGAGTTATGGGAGAGCAGGCCAATTTCACGACAGCCCCTTCCGGAGGCAAAAGCAAAGCTGGATTGGAAAAAAGGACCTTCATCGTGGCACAACGTGAGCACATTACATGTTTATTGACATGGCAAACGGGGAACAGTTCGTAAAAAGAGCCGCATGAAAGATGCTAGGAGAAGAGCGGCACTTTTGGGAAATCATCAGCATTCTGGGCCTCTACAAGGGAGCTTGGACAGAGCCGCTTATTCTGCACAGCTAAGCGGAAGAGGCACTGCGCGTGCGCAGAGGGGGTGGTGTGTTCGGAGGAATGCTGACAGTGAAATATGGGACTGTGGTCGAGAACACAGTTGGTGTGGGGCCGTGTCCCTGAAGGTACTTTTGTTGAAAGGCTGCAGGCAGTAGGAGCAGCTAACGCAGCGAAGATTGTTTTGTTCCGACTATTAGTTAATGAAGTTAGTCACTGTTGTCGTATGTTACTGAAATGGTATGATGTATGGGTATGGATGTCGTAGCCCTTGTAAGTTTAGCACATGTTAGGACAATGTGTTAGTTCGTTAGTTATGTTTAACAAATTTATTTTCCACAGATGGACTTTTTAATGCAATAGGCAAAGCGGACCGATTAGTGTTGTAGTATGGTACATAGAAATGTGATTGATGGAATATGCCACACTAAATGTTTTGCTATGCAGGTGGGACTTTCGTGACTATTTTGAAGACTAATTAAGCTAGGTTAGAGTTTTGAAGAAAGGTTTAAGTTACCATAATAGTACTTTTTGTTGAAGTGTGGAGATCTGTGTGAGAGTTTTGGTTGTGTGCTAGAACTTTTGAGTAATGTGGTGACGTTTGTATGCTTAAAAGTTTAGTGAGTGGTGAATTATATTGTGATGTTTCATCATGTTTCTTCACAGCAGTTGCGTTACCTAGGTGGTATCAGGGAACACAGGTGACGGATAATGGGTGGCAACTTTGCACCGTGAGTGTTTCACTCGAACGTTTGGAACGTCCAACCTGGTTCTTTGCAAGGTTGGGCACACAGTATAGTGTGCGTTTATTGTGGCTGTGAGGATAGAAAGGGATGTGTAGCACAAATGGTGTGTGTCGTTCTGGTGAATGTGTAGCATTTGGGGATGTGGTGCGTGTTGTGATGATGCTTCCTCAGTAGTGGTTGGCCTATATGGTGGATCATGAGGACACAGGTGACAGATGGGAGTGGCGGTATAGGCACTTTTGATGCACATGTTTTGTGTAGTTTCACTTGGGTGTTTGGAACGCAGAGGCTTTTTCTTTGGGTTGTGTATGTGCACAGCTTGGAGTTGGGTGTGTGGTGTGGCTGTGAGGATAGTATTGGTAATGTGTTGCAGTATGGTACAGGAGGAGATAAGTGAGATACCCAAGGTGGTGGTGATTAGTATTGGTGCAATCCACTGTGTAGAAAAGGGGAAGGCATTGTTGATATGTGTCTTGGTACCGGCTTAGCTGGTGACGTGTTCAGGGTGTACAGTTGTGGTGATGGTAGTTTTGGTTCGGATGCACGCGCAGTTGGAGTGTTGTGTGTGCCGTGTGTGTTGTGAGTATGACCGGGTTTTGGTAGGTATTGATGTTGTGTAAAGAGGGGTCCTTGGTCTTACTGAGACATGGTTCACGGAGGTCACAAGCTTTGACACGCTCCACACCGACGGCTACAAGATCCTCTCAGCACCCAGGTCGAACCGCCCCGGAGGAGGTGTAGCCCTGATCTTCCCCGAGTGGATTTCTGCCTCTGTCATTCCTTTGCAGGCCTATGTAGTGATTCGGTTTCCATGTTATCTGTGTATTATGAGTGGAATGTTGACTGAGTGACATGGAATGCTGTGGGCGAGACTGTTGATGTATGGTTGAGAGTTCGGTGCGAGTCACTTGGAGTTATGTAGCCTGAGAGGATGCCGGTGCATGTTTGCCTGGAGCTCAGATGAACTTGACATGATAAACCATAAAGATGTACTTGAACTTCATTAAAGGACCAACTGGAATATCAAGAGATGCTAAGAGGCATCATTTGGAACCCAGATCTTAACCTACTCTTTCAAATGCCTCGTCTGCAGGCTCTCCCTCTGTCCTAGCCATTCTCTTACTGTGGCTACATCCATCAGCCACCCGGTCAGATCTCCTCCTTCCTCCAAGTGGGCGGACCTCTCCTCGTCACTCTGGTCTCGACCACTAAACTACTTCTTGGAGACTTCAACATCCACTTGGATGCCTCCCGTCCTCCCTCTGGACTCTTTCGCAACCTCTGCGACTCTCACCCTCTATTCTCCCCTCTGGCCCGACTCACTCTGCAGGGCACACTATGGATGTTCTGATCTCACCAGACCTTCCCCTTTCTGTCCCTCTCACCACTCCTCTCTACTGGAGTGATCACTTTCTCCTTTCCTCCCATCTCTCCCTCTCCACCCCTCAGGTCAGGTCACTTCCTTCACTGCCACCCACCTTCTCAGTCATTCGACCCATGAAGCGCGTGTCAATTGAGGCTTTGCCGCCACTTTCTGAACTAGCCTCCCCCTATGGCTGACTCTCACCCTGACACAGCGTTTTCCATGCTCCACTGTGCTATATCAGACACACTAGATATTCTTGCCCCTGCCGCAAGAATCTGCCTGAATCCCAAAGCCAAGGGCAACTCCTGGTACGACTCAGACCTCGCCACCCTTAGACGCAAGTGCAGGGTGACCGAGAGGAAATGGCGTGCTTCATGTACATCCTCTGACAAACTGACCTGCCGCCTGCTCCGAAGGCAATACCAGCTCTCTGTCCTCACCAAGAAGAGAGCTCATATCCAAGCCCGTCTCTCTGCGGCATCCAACAACTCGGCTGAACTAAAATTTGCAAGGAACTACCAATCCTGCTGCAGTCTGCAACTCTCCCGTGCCCTCCCAGACCCTCTGTACGGCACTGGCTTCTTCATCTCTAAAACTCAGGACACCCTGTCCTCACTCTCCTCCTCCCTCTACTCCCTGCTCTTCCTCTGGCCCTTCTGCAGCCCCCTTTCCTCCCTGCTCTGCCTTTCCCCTGTTCTCCGCTGATGAGGTTTCTAGACAAGTCCGATCTATGAAAGTCTCGTCAAAGCAGATTCCCCTTCCCCCTGTTCCTCCAAAACCATCAAGGACCACATCGACTCCCTGGCTCCTGCCCTGGCTGACTTCTGCAACCACTCCTTCGCCACTGCAGTCTTTCCATCTCCCCTGAAGCACTCCCTTGTGCACCCTCTTAAGAAACCCTCTGCCCACCCCTCCATCACTCCCTTCCTGGGCAAACTCCTAGAAAAGCTGGCCATCTCCCAGCTTAACCTCCACACCGAATCTGTTGGTTGTCTTCATGACCACCAGTCTGGCTTCAGAGCTGCCAGAAGCACGGAAACTGCTCTCCTGAACATCTGTGAAGACCTGCTCTCCAAAGTTGATTCTAACATACCCTGTGTCCTCATCTTGCTTGATCTCTCCTCTGCCCATGACACGGTCAACCATGCCATCCTGCTCAAATATCTGATAATTTGGGTATCACCAGTCAGGCCCTGGCTTGGCTAACCTGTTTCCTCTCTGACCGACCCTCCCATGTCCAACTTGGGTCCTTCCTCTGTGCTACCTTTTTCTCTACCTGTGGTGTCCCCCAGGGGACAAACCTCTCTCCCTGGCTGTTCAACCTTTACCTGGCACTTCTTGCCCACCGCATTGCCGCTCTCTGCCCCAACTTCCAGTACTATGCGGATGACTCAGCTCATTTCAGGCTACCTTCAGCCGCCTCTTCTCCATCCCGCATCATGGACCGTCTGCTATTCAGGAGTGGTGTGCTGCCAAAGACCTCTGCCTTAATGCCAGTAAGACTGAGGTTCTCATCGGCACACCCGCTCCCTCCTTTCCTGACGCTCTCTGGCCGGCCTCTCTTGGCCCTCCTCCTGCAAGGCTTGAGGTCATCTTTAACTACACACTCTCCTTCTCTCCCCATATCTCTAAGAAGTCACACTACCAGCTGCACCTCCTCAGAGGCATTCTTCCTTTCCTCTCCTTCCCCCAGAAGATCACTGTCTCCAGAGCTCTGGTTCTCTCTAGGCTGGACTATTGTAACAGCCTCTTTCTAAATCTGCCTGCCTCTACTCTCCGACCTCTGCAACTCATCCAAAACAGGACTGCAAGACTTGTCCTTGGCCTCAAGCCCAGGGATCGTATCTCCCCGGACTGAAATCTCTGCACTGGCTCCCAGTGGCTGTGAGGATTAAGTTCAAAACCCTTTGCCTTGTCCACAAAGTCTCCTGGGGCCTCAATACCTTCAACTCTCTCTTCCTAAATACCTTTCTTCCCGAGCTCTTCGCTCATCCACCTCCAACTCCCTCAGGGTCAGTCGCTTCTCCAAGCAACAAGTTGGTGGTAGATCTCCCTCTTCTGCTGGGGCCTTCCTCTGAAACAGCCTCTGTGCCTCCCTGAAACTTGAGGAGAACCATCTCTGGTTTCGGAAGCACCTCAAACCCCTTCTCTTTGCTTCTGCCTTTTCTTCTATCCCCTGCTGACCTCCTGGTTCAAACTGAAACTGCACTGGTTACTTGGCCACCCTCTGATCTCAGATGCCAGACGCACACAGCCGCACTGCCTGCCTGGCAACCCACGCACTCGGAGACTGTTTTCTGTATCCCTACAGTCCCACCACCAGCACTTGACACCGGATGTCTGCACTTACCTTGCACTTGCCACTTCTGGCCGTTACTTTTACTTATTCTTGTTATTCCATTCCCATGTACTGCACTGTCCCTTCCCCTCGCCCCCTTGCACTTTTTCCCCCTTCCCATGCACTTACATCTGAATGACACCTGGCCTAGTAGGATCATTGTCTGTCCTGCTTTTGTTCCCCCCTCCCTTGCCTTATAGCGCCTTGGTACACTTGCGTATAGGCGCGTTATAAATGCCATATCACACAACAATTATGTTCAAGGAGGGCAATCCCAACTCATATCTTATAATTGCCATTGGCTGACTAGCTGGCAACATCAGCAATGGGGGCTCTTGACCAGTGAGGCATTTGATGAGAACCCGAGGGTTTCGGTTCCTACTGGTGGTTCGGTACTGTAGTCCAGTGATAAATGGTTGGGAATGGATGTTTCGGGTGGGGGGGGGGGGGGGGGAGGATGAGGGGGAGGTTGGGGGCGGTTGAGGGATCTTGGCATAGGGGAGCAATCATGGGACGATGGTGGAACCCTGGTGAAGCTGGCCGTGCATCAAGGGGAATTTATTCAAGTGGACCAAAGCTGAACATGGCAATGGCAGACCTGAGTAGGAAGGGGGATTCCGATCACCTGAGAGACTGTACTCTGAACGTGAAAGGACTCAACTCGCCCACAAAGCAATCCCTGGTTGCTAGAGAGTTCAAAAAAGGTGGGGAAAGGGGAGGGCTTTTTGTTCAGGAGGCTAGGTTCTCCCAAGGGGAGGAAAGGGCGGTCCTCTGTAGGCTACTTGGACAAACCTATTGGTGCCCCGGAGACACTAGGAAATGAGGGGTAGGCATTGTAATACACAAACGACTTAGGATGGTGGAGGAGAAGGTGTGGAGAAGAATGGATGGTAAAGCGCTGACTGTCAGGAATTATTATGGGGTGCAGATTACCATTGCAACAATGTATGTTCCTCACCAGGGCCAGTTGAAATTTGTACGCCCAATGCTAGCGAAAAAGCCAATGGAGGGCACGGGGTGCATGTTTATTGTTGGTGAGGGTTTAACCTGTGGGCAGATATTACATTAGACAGGAAGGCCCTAAACCAGCTCAGGATGGAAGCCTCGGGGAGTGGAGATGGCCTCCAGGGGGTGCTGAATTCTCATGAACTACAGGATGTGTGGCGTTTCTTCCACCCACAGGAGAGGGGATTTACCTTTTATTCACCACCACATGGGACATACACCCGTATTGACTATCTGTGCATCACGAGGGAGCCGTGGGAGTCGGTTCCAAGATTCACCAGATTAGTTGGTGAGATCAAAACATGGTTTCTATGGACCTAAAGCGACAGGGTTTGCAGCAGGTAACTCCCTATGGAGGTGTAATCAGTCCTTATGGATGGCTGCCAAGTTTAGGGCGGAGATGGAGGGAGCAGTGGAGGAATACTTCGCACTGGGGGAAGCAGACCGGGGCACGGCGTGGGATGCAGCTAAGGCAATGTGGAGGGGACTTTGGATTCAAGAGGGGGCTCGGAGAAAGAGGACGTTCTTGGAGAACTAACTGCGAACTGAGACGGGGGCCCTCGAAAGGCGAATATACAACTCTGAGGCAGTAGCGGAAGAATAGGTAGAGGAAGTGCGGAGAAGAGGCTGGAGTTGCAGCTATTGGAGGAGGGGAAGATAGTCCACAAGCTTTAACAGGAATATTACGAGAAAGGGGACAAAGCAGATGCACAGCTGGCAGCTCGCTTAAGGAAACATGTGAACGAGAAATTCCACAACAAACTACCCTTTGATGTTGCACTATAGGCTGGAGACATGGCCTAATCCCAGGCACGATTTTGAAATCATCTTTATCACCATATATTAAAGAGGAAATGGTCGGGATAACAAAAATATATCAAGGTTTATTCAATAAAACACATTCTAAAAATCAGACCACTTGGTCACAATTGCTATTCAAAACAATATAAAACATTTTTCACCACAGAACAATATCTGGTTATTCAATATAGTATCCTTTTAACTATGTTGGTCTATAAAACTGTACACAAAGCTACGGTGATGTTCGTAAACTATATTTTCAGAACAATTCATTTTCATATCTTGAAAAAATCCCCCAATCTGCTGGGTCGACAGAATTAGTCTGTTTCCAGCCTTATCACTTATTCAACAAACGTTTTTCACGCCACGTCTCCAACCTATAGTGCAACACCGAAGGGTAGTGTGTTGTGGAATTTCTCGTTTACATATGTTCTATAGTCCTCTCCCAACAAGCCCCCCCAGAATCAAAAAAAGAGGACACCCCGTATTGTGCTCATTGAGTATTCACAGCTCGCTTAAGGCCACGCCGAGCGTAAAAGGTGCATCTCAAATGTGAGGAGCCCGAAGGGGATAATGGAGGGGAGACCGGTGGGAATAGTCGAGACCTTCGCCTCTTTCTACGAACAGCTATATGAAGGGGAAGCCCCCAGGGGAGGAGGAGGAAATGGGGGCTTGCAGAGGGAGATTGGGGGGGGGGGGGTTCCCTTCCAATGTGGACCCAGGAGGACACAGAGTTGGACACCCCCATTACCAGGAAGGGGATACTAGAAGCAAAATCAGGAGCTTGCGGACAGATAAGGCCCCGGGGGAGGATGGCTATACCCCAGGCTTCTATAAAACTTGTGAACCTACTGGTTCCGCACATGGTGAATTTATTTAACCATATCCTAAAAACCGGCCCGGCACTGATCACATTTGGAAAGGCCCTTATAATCGGTGATACCGAGGGAGGTTATGGAGCCCCAGGCTTGCAGATCCTATCTACCGATTTCACTCAACATAGATGCAAAAATCTTTACGAGGGTGCTGGACTGGGTGAATTCATGCCACGACTGGTTCACCCGGACCAAGTTGGGTTTATAAAAGGGGGCTGATACGAAGTGGAAAACCCTGCACCTTATTGATGAAGCCTGCGGAAAAGATGGGAACACCACACTCTTGCCATCGACGCAAAGAAATCAGTTTACAGGGTGGACTGGACATTTCTGAGGGGGAGGGGGGTCCTTGCGCAAGTTCGGCCTGGGGAATGGATTCTTGAGAGGGGTCATGGCACTATACTCTGGTCCAGAAGCACGGATGATGGCGAATGGATGGCTATCTGGATGGTTCAAGCTGGGATGGAGGAGGAGGGAAGAACACGACAGGGATGCCCTCTATCGCCACTTCTGTTCGCCCCATCCATGGAATCACTGGCCCAGAGGCTGTGAGACGATGCCCGGGTGACAGGAATCACAGTGGGTACAGAAGACTAGAAAGATGGATTATACGCAGGTGATTATACTGCTTCAACCTGCGAAACCCTGCAGTGTCTGTCCCAGTTGTTGTGGAATTAAGCTTCAAGATCAATAAGGGTTAATCCATACTGTTCCCTCTGGAACCGATGGAGTAGCGGGAGTGACAACAGTTGGCAGCTTTGGGTATGGTGATCAAGGAAGACCAAATACAATACCTGGGAATAGCTGTCACCAAGGATCTAAAAGGATTGTACAAGGCACATTTTCAGCCCCTGATCCTAAAATTTGACTTCGACATGAAAAAATTGGAGTATGTTATACATGTTTCAGATGCTCCCTACAGGGGTCCCAGTATCAACATTTAGAGAAATAAGGCGGCACCTTCTCAAGTTTCTGTGGCAATGAAAGAAGGCTAGGGTTGCATACGAGTTCCTGGTGCTGTCTAAGGAGAATTGGGTTTGTTCCCTGTCCCAAGACTATTTTAGAGCTGCCCAGCTCAGAACTTTTGTACCGCACCTCAGAGGGCAGGGGGACCTCCAGTGGGTATCACTAGATAATTACCATCTTCAACAGGCTACGGTGGGGGAATGGCTCTCTGGGTCCCGAGGAACCAAATACCAAGGAAAATTACGAACATCCGATCCCAGGGTGGGGGTGACGTCTCTAAGAATTGGCGACCGTGCCCAGAAGTGGTGGGGGTAACGTCCTGGCCAGCTCCGCTGAGTCATCTATGGGCCTCAGGGGTGAGGGACCACATTCCGAACCTGGACAGGTTCCAGAGTTGGTTCGAGGCAGGCCTAACACAAAGGAGGCAGTGCCACTTCATTACATTAGTGGAATGTCACGATGCCTACCCCCGGGCATCCGGATCAAGCCCATCAGCCCCGGGAGCAGGCATCCAGATATTTAATAAAACCCCAGCAGCCCCGGCTGGGGGCTGTCTGGGTTCAGTCCTGGCGCCTTAGGCGCCAGGCTCATAATAGAAATTAGTCCTGGCGGCATAGGCACCAGGCTCAGACTTTACTTACCTCATGCAGACCATGTTGCAAATGAATCCAAGCCAACAAGGCCTGGATGGGACTATTTTACTACAGGGACTATTTTTTACTCGGGTGTGGTTCTAGGGACTTCTTACCTGGAACTACTTTGGAGGCTATTTAAAACACACCCGAACAGCAGCACATGCTTTGCGTTATTCTGCATCCAGCAGCGTAACGCTCACCGCCAGTCACAGTCAGCATCCAGTCTTCAGCCACACCTGTCTCGAATCCAGAGCTCCTAGAAATAGAAGAAAGAAGGAAAGGTTAGAATACAGATATTATTTCAATCCTTACCTGAATTCCGGATCCATCACGTCTTCGAACTTGAAAAGGACATTCTTCACGCGTCGCATCACCAGTTGCAGCGCCGCGCCATACTCACCAGTCCTCACAGCATTTTTCGATCCGGTGCAGCCTCCATCATTTTCTTCGCCGAATTCCACCATCTAGGGGACAAAAGAAACATAAGGTGACCTGAGAGAGCCAACAAATACAACCTCTCCACCATAGACTTACCTGATTAACAACCGGAGGCATTATTCTTTAACAAACCGCAACTTCTTATGCCGCACCTGTAAGGAGAGAGAAACCAGCAATTTAAATACACACATCTTTTACCGGACACTGTTGGGTAATACAGACTCTTACCTGAACACCATCAGCTGCCACAAGAGAATCTTCCCTTGGATCCAGCTACAACACAAGAAAGGATTGTACAAGAGTGAACATCGGACATATTGAACTCTTTGAACTTTATACTTACAGGTTCTCTCGGAGTCAATATTCATCCGAAACTCTTCCAACACCTTCAAACCAGTGAAGTAACTGGTATCTACGCGCCCCTGCATTCCACGCAGGATGGAGAGCTCATCATTAAAAAAACATAAGGTGAGCTTACTGAAAGTGAATATCGGTGGTGATAAGTGGGGAAAACAGTGGGGTGCCATTACTAGGATCCACGGGTGGCTAAATCCTATTCTCCGCTTGCAGGAGAATACTTCTACGGGTCAAGCAAGCGAGATTAGGCCGTCCAGTCCAGTCTGTCATCTCTGCACTACGCTTCCCTTTGGAGGAGGTCGCAGCTGTCCGGGTCCGTTCGGCGCCCCTGTGGGAGCCAGGTGAGCGTAACAGGAATTGAAAGAGGCACTGGGGGTGCGGGGGTCTCAGTGTTCTCTTATCTGCAACTGAAGGGAGTACTTGCACAAGAGCTTTGGAAGGATAAAATACAGAGGCCCCCACACCTGTGGAAAAATTTTGGATTCACAAGTAAAAATGATGGGGCTGAGCTCCTTGTATGGAGGGCTGGTGGAGGCGAGAAAGGAAAGCACAGAGGGACTACGAAGGAAATGGCAAAGGGACCTGGGAAGGGAGGTGAATGGATCACTGTGGGGCATAAAAATGTGTTGTAAAGTGTATAAAGTCTCCATTTCGGCCCAATATAAATGGCATGCCATTAAACTGCTCCACCGGTGGCAGTATGACCTGGCCCGCCTTTCTAAAATGTTCCCAGAGTTCAGCCCTCGCTGCTGGCACGAGTGTGGGACCAGGGCGGATTATTGGCATATGTGGTGGGGATGTGTGAAGGTCCGGATGTTCTGCAATGAAGTGATTAGGTGGATTAAAGACATTGATGGAATAGCCCAAAAGCCAACACTACTCTTCGGACTGGAATACATTGATGGGGTATGTGTTGGCCTCTGACGCAATTCCTCATTGGCGGCGAAGGCATGCCTGGCTATGCACTGGGAGAGCCTCCCTAAGGAGTTGGTGCCAACCACAAAACACATCTACCTAATGGACGACTAACAGCGGCTATACAGAGAGGGGCCAAATACATGCCGCTGTAGTGGCTAAAAGCAACCCATGGGCACAGAAGGAACAGGTGATCCGAGTAGTATTGAGATGAGGTGGTTTGGGAGACCCTGCAGGCTCTGGGGAGGATGTAAAACTGGGATTCGTGGGGAAAACGGTTTGCCATATGGAATAGGGTCAGACAAACTATATCGTCCAGAGATTCGCTTGGGTTCAGCCGAGATGTTTTACCTATACCAGGAGGGGGGGTGGTGGAGGCAGAGAGCAGGGAGGAAATGTTGGGGCATCAAGTGTACTGGCATCCAACTTGGGCACTATTTGAGAGATACAAAACTAATTGCGGCCGGCACATAGCTGTAACATGTTGAAAACCAATAAAGTTGAGAGAAAAAAAAAATTCCATTTGTTTTTTCCAAATTGATCAATTTTAAAAAACTCTTTGCGTACGTTTCTAAGGCAGATAGATAAACTAAGCCTATAGGCATTTTAGAAAATAAAACCAAATCACTGGTGTATAAAAGTCAAGGTATCTTTATTGTGGCTAATTTAGGCGAATACGATACCGCCTTATTAAATTGAGTTGCTGCTAAAGTACAGCCCTGTTTTAGCCCTCTGTAGGTCTTGATTGGCTTAGAGATTAGGCCATAGTGGGTTAATCAAATTTGGACAGAAGTGTTGGGATCAAATTGAGATATTAATGCTTGAATATGGTTAGGGCAGTTTGCTTCCTCCAGTTTTATAAATAGTTCTCTAGAAATAGAATCAAAAGTGATTCTAAAATCTATCAATGCCATGTAAAACTGTTGTCCCGTTGGTAAACTTCCACGTTTAACTAAAGATAGTATTAATAAAATGTACCGCAGTATCAAGTCCCGCTATGAATCCTGTATTGAAAAGATCAGTCAAACGCATGGTATTTATCAAGAGTTTCAAATCTCTCATCAGTCGCTCTAAAACATTACCGGGAACATCCAGTAAAGCTATTGGTCGATATTTCTGGTAATAATTCAAACTCCCCTTTTAAATATCATAATTATTATAGATGTATTCCAAGCAGGTACCATCTGTCTTGTCTGTAATATTTCGTTAAGACGCGCAGAATTAGAGCCCATGCCTCTGGATGTGCTTTTAGAATGACAGTCGTAAGGCTGTCAGGGCCTGGGGCTCATGATCTGCTTAAGTTATTAGTAGAAAAATGTCACCCGTATAAAAAATGGTCTCATGGGATTTCTACAATTTCAGCCCTCCGTTTTCAGGATTCTGCCAACAACCATAGACTTCATTGCAATATTGAATCCAGGTCTGTTCAGCACTGATTTGAAATGGCAATTGGTATCCTGGATTTCATTGTTTAGTGTCGCCCAGATTGAACAACTATTCTTGGTCTTGATATAGTCTCACCATCTTGCTGCAATAAGTGTGCGCGATGTGATTTACACCAATTGCGGTATCTGGTCTTCATTTTCTGTACCGCGGTCAATCTTATGGCTCCATTTAGTTTGATAGTTGCGCTAATGTTTTTTTTCATCTGCGTTCTCTTATCACGTACATTGTGATCACATGAAGGCTTATGTTTATAGCATGGTTTTGCTGTTTATATTTTGAAAATACTCATAATCGCTACATATTTGCCATCTGATTCAACTTGGCTCGAAATAAGTAGCGTATTTTTGGAGGTAAGGTGGTTGTGAAAAAGTTGTAAGGAGTCTTTCGACCACCTAAGTCTATTCCTCCCTTCGGTTAATATCTTAGCTGTATAGTAAGTATTCAAGATCTGAGGTACTACCTGCTTCCAAGTTAGTGATAAAAGATCATGATCACTTTGAGTCTGCCAGATTACTTCAAAATGTGTTGAGCAGTTTCCTCTGAACATAGACAGATGATTGAGGTAGATCTACCTTGTCTCCGTGTTGGTTTGGGTGGTATATCACTTTTTAATGTACGGTTGACCATGAACTGTCTCTTGCATTAAGGCTATCCATCTTGATGCTGCATCTGTGGAATCTACTGTTCTCACTGGTAGACATTTAGGGCTCGATTCACAGAAGAGTTTTATAATGGCGCGATCCCATAGGAAAACGTTCTGTGAATCAGGCCCTTAATGTTTAGATCTCCCGCCATTATCACTTCAAAGTTAATCAGATCAAGCATCTGCACCAAACTCTTCAACAACAAGTTCTGTTATACCCGCATGATTCCAATATAAATTTAATATATACAATAGTCCCATCTGATTTTATTTGGACTAGCTGGATATAAGGATGTGGAGCAGCCCATAAAATGTTAGCATGGTATTCGCAGGTTGTTACATTTAATTGTTTCATAAAATACCCTATTGACTGGTAAACTCTGAGTCTACACTCGGATATCCTGTCATTTGATTAGTCTTACTTGATTTGAACTGGCTTGCGTACAAGTGATCCTTAATGCAGGATTTACCAGCTCATTAGAAGATTGATTATAGTTGTTGTGTTGGTCTTCTCTCGAGCACACTTCCCAGATAGTGGTCAGGTGCTACGATCATGTGTTAATAAGAAGTTCTTAAAGCTTTTTTTTACGGTTCTGCTTAAGCGCACAGTCTCTGTCTAATGTTTGTTGATTAAGACTTAAGTCCTGAAACAGGATAAAACCCATATTGATACAATTCATCTCTGGCCAACCATAAAGTATTCATAATTACTCCTGATTGAATCCATAACTTCACTAAGCCCAAAAGTGCATCTGGACACGTTCAACTTGTGTTAGATCATAAGTTTAAATATCTTCCAGCGAGTGAATATCACCAAATACATTCAGGGTGCTAGATCTATTTAGTTAGTCCATATTATGAGAATGGGTCAGGTCTACATTGTAGAATTAATGAATGACATTTTTTTGTGGGTTGGTTAGGTTTTTAGGCTTATCTGTAGTCTGATTAGGTACTAGTCGCTATAGTTTATTCAACCACAATTCCAATTGCAGAGTTTGTATATAGTTTTTCTGCGCATAGAGTATTGGTGAATAGCGTGATCGAATAGCCTGTTTGGATTATGCAGGTTTTCAACATTTTTCCCATTTCATTTCTGCATACTAAAGTTAGAAAGGTTACCGTATCCAGCCAATCTTTCAGCATTATTCTTTCAGCCTCGATATGGATCTTATTTATCCACATTATTTCCAGGAGCCTCTCTGGCGTTTGAGATAAAGGAGATTTCGCTGGAAGCACCACTTGGTTCAGCTGTTCTGTGGCCTGATTCAGATCTAAAGGCGCAGTCTTCATTGTTTTCTTGTTGATCATTCAGCACCAGATTTGATCTAAGGTTTTTAGGTTTTTTTTAAAAAAAATCTCACTAGTTTCTTTGGCTCTTTCATGCTCCATATGTTTGTATGAAATCTTTGTTTTTCCGAAGTTGTCAATAATTTTATCTATTTTCTGCTTCCTGCCTTTGTTGATTTAGAGCGTATGCATTCATAAATAGCAACCCACTTAATATCATATACATGCATTAGCACCATAAATAGTGCAACAAGGTAGAAGCTACAGAAAGGAGTTTTAAAACATACCTTGATAGGGGAAAGTATTTAGCGGACAGGGGGAATCACCCTACTACCCACGACCAGCTAGCAGCCAACAACACTTGTAAAAGCACTTACACAAATGCATGCAACCTTGATTTATAGCCACTTCCGGGTTTAGGGGGGGGGGGAATAGGTTGCTCAGTTATATGCAGTAAATGCAATAAATATACTGTTTCCAGTCCAGACAGCGAGGGACAGCCAACAGCACTTACAAAAGCGCATACACAAAAGCGTGCATTTATGGATTTTAAATTAATGTGAGACATAAGTGTAAAACGCAGAATCACTAGCTCTAGTGAGTAAAAATTCTCAGAACCGTCATCCATTTAAAATCCATCCTCAAATGTGGAAGACTTTCCAACCCGTTTTATCATCATTATTTTGCATTTTTAAAGCCCTCTCACAGCCTGCGCGCATTTATCTGCTGTTGCAAGAAGTCAAAATATGAGCTGCAGTAAGGCCAGCTTCTTCTTTGTCAATTCGTAGACGTGTGTCTCACATAAAACATAGCTACTTCCAAAATTCTCCTGGGATGTTTTATTCCCATGAAGCACTGGAGTTGGGACACGGCTGCTGAATCTGTCCTTTTAGCTATTAAAAAAAGGAACATTTGTGACTGGTCTAAAATGTGAGCTCTGGTTTGGATCTCTGGATACCTTCTTCAGAAGATGAAGTTATCCTTGCCTTCTTTACATCAACGATGTTCGTCTGAGAAAATGAGAAATTACACTGTCATTAGAGCTAAGGTACCTGCGTTGCATTTAACACAAAAAAGGACAAAGGCCTGGGCATTGCATTAGTTCAAGGTTTCCCACAACTTTAATGATAATCAGTAGAAACCGTAGGAAATATAAATTAAAAGGAAATCAGAGAATCTAAAGTGACTAACTCCTGGGAGGCACAGAGTATTTGTCGCACTTTTGTTTGCTCTTCTAAGCTCAGGTCTGATCAGCCTTAGAGACAGCATATACCATCTGCTTTGCTAGGGTCTATTTTTTTTTTTTTTTTTCATTCATTGGTGCTACCTCAACAATGATCTTAATTTGTGAACAATGCATGTGCTATATTATCCATATTTGCAGACTTATGGGGGTTACAGGTGTTTGATTCAAATAGGGATTTTAGTGTTCCCTTAGGTCTATAGTGAATTTTACCTTTATGTACCATTTGATGTGTTTTTTTAAGTTGTGTTAAAATATTCGTAAAATGTATCTGAAGGGATTTTAAGAGGTTAAGATTTTAGTGGTAGTAACTATATGTAACTGGTTTTATAAGTTTTAGATATCTAGTTTTTAACTATGAAAATGTGAAAGCGATTTGCTGTGTGTTTATATGTAAATTCTATATTGACTAGACACATTAAAAATATTCGTCATCCACAAAAAAGAAATTCGAACTTTCAAGCATTTTATTTGCAACTAAATTGAAGTTGGTAGTAAAATCCGAGGGGGGGGGGTGTCAAAATCAATGAGATTGCTTACAGGAGTTAAATCTTGTCAAGAAAGCTTTTGTTGGAAGCATAAACTTGTAGTCAGCTGAAAATAAGTCTACAATTTTCAAACTTCTATTTTGAACTGTACAGCATGAACTTGTTTGTTTGCACCAGATATGCACTTAAAGTATTCAAAGCTAACCAAATATCAAAAACGTATGCATTCTTGTAAAATAATACAGCATCCATAAAACTGCCTCTTGCCACACATCCCACAGTCCAAAAAAAAAAAACAGTCATAATCCAGCATCCTGTACATCCTTTTTCCTACAAAAATGCACCAAATGATACATTTTGGCTATTACATCAGCCGATGACAACCATTTAGAGCGGTAATTAGGTCATTAACTCTGAGAAGAATGCTTTGAAAGAATAACATGCCTTTTTAACAAAGATTAGCTTGAAAAAGCTAATTCAAAGAGATCCAATGGGGCGCGTGTTTTGACTTGAAGGGGGGCAGACATTAATTTGGGTGGGAATGGTCAAGAAATTAGCATGGCCCAGGGCTTAAGTCCAGGGTACACACGGGTGGACCGAGTCCCACACTTTTTTCAGGAGTTCCCCCACTTATTCAGAGGGGACCCTGCTGTGCCAATTTCTGGTGACACCACAATTATGTTGAGTCCCCCCACTTTTCTTTTTAAGAATTGACCCATGTGGTTGGTGGGTAACACCTATAAACTTGTGTCCCCCATATTCAATCTGCTTCCTAGCTGTACTCTAATACAATAGTATCAGGTTAAAGAAGGTGAAAACATCACCGACAGTGAAAACTAATCAGAAGAAAAAAATGGATTCAAGATAAATTGAGTGGCCCAGACTTCCTTCTACAGTTGAAATAAACCCCCCAAAATGTAACTACTCCCATTTTTTGTTTTTCTTCTCGTTGTATCATGCATTACATGTTCTTGTATTATTCAATGGGGTCTTCTGATGTCTGAATAATCAGTCTCTAACGTGACCTGTAATATCATGCAAGAACTACACTATTCATTATGAATAATTTTGTGCACCGTCAGTGCATTTGTATATAAAATATCAGTATCGATTTACACACCTAATTGCACATCGCTCCTTTGCACATGTCTAGGTCACAAAACCAGAACATCGATCTACGTTTCTATTTGCACACACTGCCTATTTGCACATTGCACCAGAGTATTGATGTATAGTTTGAACTGTGTACATTTGGCCGCTCGGTGATGCACATTCTCCCTATTCCTTTAACAAATGACGAAAGTCAAGAGATTTTATGATACATTTTATTTGTATCACGCTCACACACATTGGTGTTTCAGAGCACAATGAGGCAACGGAGGGGAACAGGGGAGGACAAAAACAATGTTACTAGGCCCAGTGACATTGAGAACACGCAAGTGCAGGGGAGAGGGATGGTGAAAAAAGGGGGAGGTAGTGCAGCCAGCAAGGTGACAAATGTAAGGTTAAAGCGCAGTCAGGGGTGTCAATAAGTGCAGGTAAGGAAACTAGGGTTGCATATACAGATACAGACCCAAGTGCAAGGGATGCCAGGAGGCAGTGCGGGTGTGTAGCTAGGGTAGGCAGGGACCTGGGCCCGAAAATCAGAGGGTAACCAGGTGCCCGGTGCCGAAGCAGATCTGATTGTCCATGAAAAAAAGACTTGGACTGTACCGTAGGGAGTATAACCATTTTAAATTATGCCGAATTTTACGGATTTTAAGAATCCTTTTCTTGTTTTTATATGTGTATATTAGTGAATTGTATGTAAAAGGCGTTTGACTCATTTCAATAAATAAATTATAAAATTGTTAGCGACTAGTGTGTTACTACTGCTGCAGCGGCATTAAACCCTACTACTGTCATCAGAGGAAGAAAACAATCAGCAGAAGAGTCACAATAGCAGCCATGAAATCTCATAAGCGGTTAAGCGCATTGCATTGAAAAACAGGTTGGACGGTGGCAGAATCTACAGTGAAACGAAATCCAGACACCTTCAAAACCCTGAATAGAAGCACTGCATATATTTTTTTTAAACTATAATACCTAAAAAAACTAAAAAAACACTAACATGCTGGCGTCTCCATGAAAGCTGCTCCCAACCAATGTCACAAATATATATGCCAGTTTCTTATCACTATGTATTGTACCAGTCGAAGCGTATATAAGTCCACGAAAACCTTGTTGTTACTTGGCTTCTTCAAGCTTTAACACTAGCATAGCTGTTGCTGTGCAATTGCATCACCCAGATCTCTGTTGCTTATCTAAAGATAATGTGGCTACTAAGAAAAAGGAGAGCTGGCGTGCTGTGTATAATTGTACATTTCACTCAACTACCATAAAAAAAAGTTTTTAAATACACACTCGACACCAAGTACAAGAGTTACAGTAACGGTATATTTCAAATGAGTCCCTCTTGTTACAGAATTACGGTATTTCTTTAATAACAAAATAGGACAAACACCATTCATCAAATAATATTTTTTTTACTTTTAAGCAATGATTTGACAACCTTGCTCAAAAACAAAAAAGAAAATAGTGTGCACAGCAACAATGTGAATACGCAGGATTTGAAATTCGTAACTAAGCAAAGATCTGATTAGCACAAATTTAACGCATAAACAATACATTTTGTAAAAGGAGCCGTAATCCAAAAGGCATACAAGGGTAAAATATTGCTTTAACGGTAGGCTTAAAAGAAAACTATGTTTGAAGGTTTAAAATAACAATTAACCAAATCATTTGCTTGGACTTTATAATAGTGCACTTAAATGCAGAAACATCTACAAACACGCATTTTAGTACAGCTTATTTCTAAAAGGACCAGCCTGAGCACTTCTCAAGCCCATAATGCAACCACACAACATTTATATATGGGACCCCGAGTATTCTGGTCTAGATAATACCATCATGTAAAAGGTTAGCTTCATACTTCGATATTCTCTCATGCTGATCAGATAAAATTACACGCATGTCTACCAAAACGAATATTCCCTTACCAAACACACCCACTAAAAGCATCTTGCCATTTAACTTTTCTTTCTCCATCTTTGTTGCTCCCCCTCAACTGCATCTGCTTACCAACAGACTATATGGTCTGGAGACACTGCGTTACGGTCACAACACATCACCTCTTGGTCCAGGATAAGTGCTGCAACACCATTACAGTGATGAGCGCAGTATAAATATCACTTAACATAACATGATACCTTAGTAAAACAATGAACTCTTGTTTCAATTGACCAAAATATAACGCCTCAAACATTAGCTCTTTACAGCAATAATGCCATCCAAACAGCGACATTTAGCTGGTAGATTTAGTACAAAGAAAGACTTGTCCGGCAGCTAAAAACCTAGCTGCCCCACACACCAGTGGTCAGATCCACTGTAAAGTCTAGTATTTTATATTGCTTGTAATATGGTCATTAGAATAGTCTCCCAAACGTAAGTCAACAAATAAGGGGATTGGAGCGACATGAGATTATAGGCTAATTGGTGAAAGAAGCAGCAATCCGGATTCCATTGTGGATAACTTATCACTAGACCAAACATACCCTCTGCCGTCAAAAAGTTGCATGCATGAACTAAGCCATCAACACTAGGAAGCAGGATCAAGAATGGGTGGTCGCGCAGATACATACATGTAGAGAAATTTATATTTTTTTATCACTAATTTTATTTTAGTTGTAGTGTTTTATAGTTTACACAAATTGATAAACACATCACCAAAATAGTTTCCTTGTGCTACTTGGAGGTATCCCAATCTAAGGAGTGGGTGAGTGTGCCTGCCCATCCGCGCCCCAATTTCCGGTGTTTGATTGTTTAACTGCTCCCCAGGCCCCGCGTTGCCCGTGTTTCCTGGACTCCCCTTCCTGATTCTCCCTCGCCCCCTCCCGCCTCGCCCTTCATCACTGGTCCTCCCAGGGCAGCCCTCTGCCCGGCAGCCCCCAGCGGCTAAGGGCCCAAGCCCAAGGGCGGCTCCAACAGAAGCAGCTCCAGGAAGTGTCAGCAGGTGTCCGCAGGGGAAGCTAAGGAAGCCACCAGACACCGACAAAACTGTAGTGCTGGCTTGGGGGTGGGGGGCAATTACTCTACTCCAGAAAGCTCCTGCCACTCTAACCTACCTTTCAATGGCCTGCAGTCTAATGTTAACCAGTACCATAGCCCGAGAGAACCACACAGAAGTGTGATTCTTAGCATTTAACACACATAGATGGAACCTCTAATAGCCTCTCTGAGAAAAGTTGCATTTAGAAGTGTACCCAACTGCATTTAGAAGTTGTGACCAATAGCCTCTCTGAGAAAAGTGTACAATCTTGAACGCCTGAAATGAACAGAAATGCATAGAACGGACCTGTCCGCACGGAATTGCATGAGGTACATAATATGCTTTGGATTGCAGGAAGATTTGAAAGAGCATACATCACCCCACGCTTACTCTCTCTTTTACACCACCACTCAACTAGAACACAGAGATACTATGACACCATTTAGTATAACTGTTCTCTTATCATCATCTCCCGCTCACTCCACATCACTCTAAGTAAACATTGCTGGTTTCACACACCCCCAGCCAGGCATTCTCCTCAGGCCTAACGCAGCCACACTCGGTCTGGATAATTCCGGCCAGAGCGAACACATACTCCTGATCTTTCAACCACCACACCTACCGCTAAGAAGCAGCTACCACATGAATTCCAGACCAGCTGCACACATACCTGGTGCGCACTCGCACTTTTTGGACTCTCTACTGACCGAACTTCGGTTCCCAAGGGCGTTCAACCTACCAGCGCCTTCAGACCATACCAATGGTATATAAGACGCTATATAAATTCAAAATAACATAACATGTGCACACCCACCTACTGCAACCAAAGTACCTAGATGATTCCGAAAAAGTGAATGCATGCATGTTTGGCCGATTGGGAAATACATTATTTTTCTCTGTTAAAGTGTGACATAAGATATTCAAGTAAAAATGTGCATTACTATCATCCACCAATAATAAATATCTTGAAATCAATTAGAAAGATAAAGATCATTTGTAAAGGGAAAAGGCACATTATCTTACAGTATCTAAAACCAGAGTCTTGCTCCCCTGACAACGGTCTGTTCCAAAGACATAGAGAATGATTATT
This sequence comes from Ambystoma mexicanum, assembly GCF_040938575.1. Classification (NCBI taxonomy): domain Eukaryota; kingdom Metazoa; phylum Chordata; class Amphibia; order Caudata; family Ambystomatidae; genus Ambystoma; species Ambystoma mexicanum. The sequence continues at coordinate 1,118,700,270 of NC_090926.1, forward strand.
GATTACAAATGTACCAGTCATTCTGTCATAACTCCCTCAAATTGCAGCAATTTATAATCGAATGTTCTAACGTGTTCTGTGCTCTTCACAGATGCTACAAAAACATTCACTATTATCCATGCCTCGCCTACTATCAATCCATAGCAAACTAAAATGAAATCTCAAACATTATCCTAAATTTAACATCAGGTCATTTAGTCACGTATTTTGGTAATATAGCCAACTGGCTTTCACATCTTGAAAACCTTTCAAAACAATTGTTTTTATACAGTATCCACATATCAAACCAAAAAAGTAATCTTCAACTTTGCTGTATTTGCCTTCAAATGCTTTTGAGGATCTCAACTGTGGGTAATAAGAAGTCGGAGAAAGAGAGCAGACCCAATTCACACCACATAACTGTACACGGGACCTCTAGAGCTAAAGCCAAAAAGTTCCATTATAGTATTCAGGTAAAGCGCAGGAAAAGAGTAATCAGCGAGCATTAGCGTATTCTACTAAATTCTGTTAGCATGCAGGTTCTTCATTATGTTATGCCATGTCAACAGAGCGTGTTTAGGCTCCAAGTTGGTTGAGGACTGGCTTGGAAGTCCCATCATAATCCTTTCAGTAATCATACACAAATGTCCATTCAATGTTTCAAAAGCCACATTATGTATGCTGGAAGGAATTAAACATTTTTCGTAATAGAGCTAAAAAGAAGACTATATTTTTACGAAATCTCAATGGAAACTTAGTGCATTCATTTTCACCGAGAGCATATATTGAATAATTCAACAAGTGTTGAAAGAGCAAGACCTGTGAATGCAGACTTCCAGAGTTCTTCAATTCAAATGTTTTTGTAGTCCATTAGATAACAGGTTATCCTTAAGAATTTGCAAGGCAAGTCGTGAAAAAAACATCGTTTTGTCAAAAATGATGATTTTGCCCAATTGCTGGAAATCTTTACATCCCGCATCCCTAGGAGTTACTTCCGGGGAACCTGTCCAGAGCAGGGGGTTAGGTGGGAGGATCGCAGAGACATATTTCTAGGAGTCCACCCTGGAACAACTGAAAACTCCTAGTGCAAGCCGGCGATAGAAGCCGGAGTTTCGGCTCGTACTCCGAGAGCACGCTCCATGTTGTGACGGGACACCGATATCGCACGGGGAAGTTCCCGGGATAGCACTGGAGCTGCCGCAGGCCCACACCCGTCCTGCGCAATCTTCTTTACACCAGCCCGTATACCCAAAATACTCAAAGAACGTAACGAGTCGATTCCCCAAAAGCAATGTGATGCGCAGAAGGCGGAATGTTAACCAAAAAGCCCCACCTTGCGCCAAGAGCGTAAGCGCGTCCCACCTGCGCACTTTACGTAACCTCTTCCACACCTGCGGTGCTGCCAATGATGGGAACCGCGACTGATAACTAATTTGTCAACGGAATGACCAAGCGAGAGAGGAGATTCGGAAAAGCAGCATAGTAAAATCTCACTTTACACTCTTCCTGCAAAAAAAGCTGTCTGATCCTTTACGTCAAACACGAAAATACGCTACTGGCGTACCTCTACCCCCAACCCCTCCTTCATGCAGCCGTCAAGCCATGAAAGGCCGACCCTTCACCCCAACAGCATTCGCAGTCTGTAACGGAGGGGGGAGACAATGATACACAGACTACGGAAAGCCGAGTCTCTGCGCCGAACGAGATTACGCAATGCAGTTCACATTACGCAGCGAACGTAGGTAGTATTCGAGAATTTAGTTGACCTTTCACCTCCTATACCACCAACATCCCTGCTCACTTCAAGCAACCGTCTTACAGATAAGTAACGACCGCAACAAGGAAGTGAGGGTGGTCGTGGTGTGTAGTAGTGGGTCAACCAAATTCCCGAAACACGTTTACGCATTCTGCGTACAGGCGGTTGTTAAACAGGCTGGAAGAATCAGGGAGCAGCGTATTACCTCTCAGGGATCCTTCGCTGTTCGCGGCCCTGTGCTCCTCACAGCAGTCAAAGTGAAACCAAAGCCCCTACGGGGCGTTCGCCCATGTAATCAGTTAGCGTTAATTCGTTGGTGGGAACGAAGAAAGTCCCTTTCATTCCAGATTCCGACGTAAAAGGTGATAGGGGTTACAAACATCCGATTATGGGATCCACTGGGGGTTTGTTTCAATGTTTCGGTACGTAGCGAACACCTTCCCAGCACACAACACAGCGGCGGCGGCTCGCGCTCCAAACAACGTCACGCGCTGCAGCGTCATGGCGCGGCCACGCCTATCGGAGGAGCTTGGGGGAAGGGTACAAAACATAGAAAAGGGACTAAGCTGCGACTTCATGTAAACGCAAAAAAAAGGGGCGCTGACGCAGTCTTCGTTGAGCATGGACGGGAGGAAGCCCTGGGAGATTTAGCGATTGTGGTGTGCCTGGGGGGGCACAGAAGAAAGACTAAACATCAGAAGACAGGAACACAGGATTCGAGCCCAGGAGCAAAAGCAACAACTATTTTGAAGACACACACTGTGGTGAAATGACAATTAAAATACCGCCCGTTCACACCACCTTGGAGGTTGAAAGACAGACCTAACTATTTCAACGCATACTACCTTCACGTTGCTCTTCCTCTTCCCAGTACTTAGGTCTATACATTTAAAACCAGTTAAGTGGGAGATTTCTCAACAAGGTAAGGGAGGTTTGCTTTTTCCCCATTGACACATTTTGGAGGATACGAAAATAATTTTTTTTTTTTTTGCATTTACGTTTTTAGTACACATGGTACAAATACACAATTTAATAGATCATATAAAATAATAGGTATTAAAGGAATGATTCAAAATGAGAAGGCAAATTATACAGATATACAGTATGCTCCAATTAAAACACTATCATCACCCTGAGAAATGCCAGACTTGGCTCGCGACTCACGCACGCCTCCATAGCTCTCAACTCACCCGCCTTGCAAAGGGCTGACTCACCCGCCCAGCCTCCTGCACGCCCATTCATTCCAATGGGCGTCTCACCCGCCAAAAACAAAATCGGGTGATTTCACCCGCCTTTGCGAGACAAATGGTTGAGAGCTATGCACGCCTCCCATCACTCTGTGCATCTTAACAACCAGCCTCTGACGACCACCGCATCCACACACTTGAAAAACCCATCATCACCTCACCCCAACCTCCCTAACACTAGCAATATTAAGGGTGCATTAATCAATGTCGGATCACTCACTGCTCACGTTCTAGAAGTGGCTGACCTAATTCTTACCCTCGACTTTATGGCTATCACCGAAACTTGGCTTCACGCAGCCTCTGGCCCACTACTCTCCCTTGCTATCCCTCCAGGTTACAACATTATCAGACACAATCGTAACTCTAACCAGTCCAAAGGTGGTGGCATTGCCATCATCCATAAAAATGCTCTAAACTTCCACCTCTCCTCTGTGCATCACTTTTCCTCTATGGAAGCACTGACAGCCAAACCAGCCGTCACTCCTAACCAATCTACCACCTTCCATCTACTTTAGCGGCCACCTGGGCCGCTATCCACCTTCGCTGAGGACCTCTCCAACATCATCACTCATAACACCAAAACCAAATCCCAAGCCTCGATATAAGGGGACTTTAAGCTGGGCATCACTGATCCCAATGACACTGCTGCCATGACTATTGATAATATGCTTATAAATGCAGGATTCATACAGCTTATCAACCAACCTACCAACGTTAAGGACAGAACCCTCGACTGGCTAGCCTCCCACAATTGTCCTATCCATATCATCTCTAACCAACAGTATGCATGGACCAACCACAACTTAATTACGTTTAACATTCAGTCCATACCTGCCAGCCTCTCTCCTACCATTGCACCGGCTACTGCCACCCGCAATAAACATGACATCACTTGCGACAGACTCCTCCCCCTCCTCCTTCCGGCTCTCAATGACCAGGTTCGCTCATGGTCCGACCCCACGGCTATGGTTGACACCTTTAACCTCGCTATGCAAAAAGCCTTAGATATCATCGCTCCATCCAAACTGAGAAAACCCAAACCTCGAGCCCACCTGAACTCTTGGTTCACACCCCAGCTCAGAACCCTGCGCAAAGAAAAACGAATTGCGGAATCACATTGGAAAAGCAACCAGTCCGCAGCCAACAAATCGTGCCTCCTCCTGGCCACCCTTAACTACAAGGAAGCCATATTCCAGGCTAAAAAAGACACTTACAATAAACGTATCGAACAAGCCAAATCCAACACCAAAGAATTGTTTAGAATCCTAAAAGAACTTGAAACCCCTATCACTGCACCAGACACTTGCATCAAAGATAGCACTTGATGTACCAAAATCCAAGAGGCTCTCCTCTGCAAGATTGCCACCCTCCAAATTAAAATCTATAACAAACAATTAAGCCTACAATCCAACCCACAACCCAACCCTATCCCCACCCTAAACCACCCCATCCAGACTCTCTGACTCCTTTTACCTTCTCTCCACTCTCCATTTCCAAAGTGGAAAAGATCATCACAAGCCTTAAACCGACCAATTGCCAAGGCGCCTCTGCCCGGCACCTATAATCAAGGAAGCAGCTCATGACCTAGCGCCATTCATTACTACGCTCATCAACTCTTCCTTTAGCTCTGGGATTGTACCTGACAATCTAAAGGACGCGTGGGTCATCCCCCTATTGAAAAAACCTACCATGGACGCTAGTATACCCACAAACTACAGGCCAATCACCACGGTCCCGTTTTTACTAAAAATCCTCGACCGTGCAGCATATCTACAAATTCAAGATTACCTTGAATCTAAACAACTCTTGGGACTTAGGCAATCTAGGTTCCGGCCATGTCACAGCACTGAAACTGCCCTCATAGATTTAAAAACACATTGAAGATCTAAAAGACAAAGGCAAACTTGCTCTCTTACTCCTCTTGGACCTCTCGGCAGCCTTTGATCTCGTCAATCATGAAATCCTCTGCCACCACCTTAAATCAGCTGCACACTTCTCCGATAAAGCTACAACCTGGATTAGCTCCTTTTTAGACAAAAGATCTATGCACGTGTTCTCTCCACTAGCAGCCGCCCCACCTGCATCGGTCTCCTGTGGCGTGCCACAAGGATCTTGTGTTTCACCCACGTTGTATAACGTGTTCATCAAACCTCTCTTCGATATCTTGGACTATCTGGGTGTCACTTACACCAACTACGCCGACGACACCCAGATACTAATCCCTATCTCAGGTGACTACTGCTGACTCCCTCGCTATCAATGTCATCTACCAGGTCATCCAGGCGTGGATGGCTCAACACGGACTCTGTCTTAATGATGAAAAGACTGAGCTCCATATTCTTGGTTCACCACAAAAACTTACCAAACTCGACCCTGCGTTCAAGTCCTTCATCATCGATGGGGAATATTATCCCAACCGCCAAGGACACAAAAACCCTAGGGATCTACATTGACTCGGCCCTATCCCTGACCAGACAAACTAACCCAGTCTCTTCCGCAGCGGCATATACCTGCAAGCTTATTACAGCCTGTCGCCCTTTCCTCTCCGCAACCAATTGTGTCACCCTGGCTAGAACTCTTGTATTATCCAAGATTGATTACTGCAATGCACTGTACCTAGGCACCAATTGCTGCAACCTAAATAAGTTACAAATTGTCCAAAACAATGCCATTAGAGCTGCACTCAACATTCTCAGGCGCCAACACATATCTGACACCAGACGCAATATTCGCTGGCTCTCAGTCCCACACCGTATCTCCCTGAAAACCCTGACTCTTACCCACAAATGCCTTCATAACCAAGCTCCCTGCTACCTGGCCAACCAATTTGCCCTCCACAACTCCATTAGACCCCGCAGAATGGTTCATTTAAACTGCCTTGAGGTACCACGTTTCAATCTTCAAAGATCAGGTGGAATTAGCTTCCCTATCTTGGCAGCTAAACTCTGGAACACGCTTCCTAATGAGCTTAGAGCAGAACCCTCATTCCCGAGATTCAAACACCTTATGAAAACCTGGCTGGCCGCCCAGGACATTTAATTCTGGGTTCTCTGCTTAATTTGTACATGTATATATAATCTGCTTGTCCTCTCATTGCTATTATTATACCTGTAAATTCTGTATTATACTTGTAAACTTTGTAATTATGGTTCTGTCTGTTTTTCTTATGTTGTAACTAAGTGATGCCCCCGGTTGCCCCTGGGCCTGGTGTGCTATACGAATAAATAAATAAATACTATAACAGCAGTCTATCGTAAATCAATATTAAAATAACTAATTTACATAAAAAGGAGTAATTCATGATTATATATCAGATATTTGTCTTGGGTTATGTTCTCCTTGATCTGTAACCTTTTTTTTCAATTCTAGGAATATTTCCATCAAGTATTTAACCAAAGCTAGAATAATACAGAGTTGAGAACTTGTCATTAACCTACTGCATAGACTTTCAGTTAATATAGAAGTAGTAGAAAAGAACCTTGGTTTGAATTCCGTTGATTAGTTAATAACACCAGAAGTACGCCCGAAGTACTGGGTTGTTTGGCTGTCGGCTGGGAACTCTGGATTTGCCTGTCTGCCCGCGCGGAAAGCTGTATGTTTAAGCTGAAGTTCAAGCGCCCGTTCCACTCGTAACACGTGAAAGACTGGAGACTCTAAACTAATATTAAACTACGAACCTCATGTTTTAACTTGGACCCTTTTGCACTTTTTGCCTTGGTTTCTTTGGTGCTTTCCACCCACTTACACCCTTTTTTTTCTCCTCCTCTGCTTCTCTCTGTTTAGCACGCCCTCCCACCCCCCACTGCCGCCTCCTCCCCCTCCCAGCATCCTATTTCATCACTGTGCACCCCAGAAGTACGACCAAAGCACTGGGCTGTTTGGCTGTTCGTTGGGGCGGCAGGAAAGGGGGAGCCATCTATATTCATTGGTAATGAGTGTGCATTATTGTGTCCTCAGATTCCAATCTATTCCTCTGTACAAGATTTAAACTGGACGTAGGTCCCACGATTTATGAAAGAGTTGTTTGTTCACCTTATGATAACGAGGGCTTCAAAAGTTATGAAGTCTTTTGATAATTCCATGTCCATGGTGTTATGGGGAAAAAGCGTGAAATCTTTACCTATAAAAGGGCTGGGCCTGTAACCAGAAGAAAATCATGGCTGAGCCCCACTTATATGAGGACATTCTACTGGCACCACTCGTATTTACGCCAATACGAGGCAGATTGAAAATGGCCCTCACCCTGCCGTCACCTCCATCCTCTCTGGATGTAGAAATGATGAATCTTCAGGAGGTTGAGGAAGTGGGGGAAGAATCAGTTCTGTTAATTGAGTCTGGAGAGGGAAATGACTCTAAAAATGTTGAAACTCTTCCACAGGTAAATGGAAAGCTGCAAGACAGCGGGGTACCGTGCTCTGATATTGATTGCTCACTACTCGCACTCTCACAGTATCCATTAGATAAAGAGGCAGATAAGGAAATTACACCAAAATTCAGCCCATGGTGAGACTTGGGAGAAGAGGACTGGAGAACGTTTTAATAGTTTAATCTTAGCCGAACTGTGCATGCATACTATGCTTTTAAAACAGCTTATTGCAGCTGTAGAACTACAAAAATGTCACAATACCGCCGATGGGAAAATCATACACCACTCCATCGGTATTAATACTGAGCCTAATGTTCAGCGGGGGGGGGCGGAGGGGCGATAATGGGAATCCCGTGACAAAAAATGCCCACATACCTACCCTGGCGCCAACGGAACAGCAGAATTTCTTGTTCTCCCCCTGACAGGGAGGCATGTAAAGGGACAAAGGCAGATAAAGCCCCTCCTGTAGATGTAAGCACTAAGGAAAAGTCAGCTCCAAAAAATAATAATAAAAAAAAAAACACAACAAAGTCAAAACAACTATAATGTAAAGTGGGGTAAGGGAGTGAAGAAGAACTGGCGTAAATTCATTAAAGAAGACATTCGGCCCACCCTAAGTGAATCAATCACGGATGATGATGGGGAGGACATTGAACTTTGAAGAGGGGCTGAGGGCATCTCGCAGTAGATTCGATCACAACAAATTTAAAGAACAAAGGCGTATGCGCAAATCCTAGAATCTTGGGAAATGCACAGCCCCAGTCACGGAAGAGCACACAGCCTATTAAAGGGAGCATTTTGAATTTCTTCCCAAAAAAATCTGTGATTGACTTAACGGGGCAGGCAAATGTTGGGATAAAGAATCTGACTGAGGGGATGTTCTTTGCTCAAACATTACATCCGATGTACAGCTTCAAGCCACAAGAACCACAAACTCTGAAATAGAGTTAGTATGCGGTGCAGGGAAGTCTACTATAGCACAGTTACTCCCTGGAAATTCAGTGGGGCAACAGAGTCCTCGGGTAGATCCCATCACAGATTCCATGAGCATAAATGAGGACATAACAACAAAACGGCCATGGGATGCAAAAATGTTTGATTGTAAACGCTCCAGTGGGGGGACAGGAAGTGAATAAAGGTAGGGACCACCAAATAAGGACCATCTGGATAGAAGTGAGATGGGGAATGAGGAGGGGGGAACCAGGCAATGCAACGGGTCATCAGGAAAGTTATCAAAATTATGTTGGATGGCCACAACACCTTTGGTATGTAATTGTCAGCAAATACGAATGTCAACTTAAATGACAAATCTGGGAATGTCATGATAACAAAAGGGCCACAGAGGGACTCTAGTCTGCAGGATAGGAAATCCCTCCCAACACAACAATGCTTTAGTTGACACAGTACAAAGAAGTGTGGGTGGACAGGAACATGACCCCATTCCCCAGAAGGAATCACTTCATACTGATTATATGGTTGAGAGTGCGCGTAGTGTCCCTTATTCAATATCGGGGGATGATGTGCAGTTAAGACCCCCACGACATCCCGAGTATGCCAGTGCTGTGATGCACCATTCGTTCTCATATGGAGGTCCGGTGTCATTAAACCGAGCAAGAATTCGGGGACTCTTTGGTGAAATCCGAAGTCTGACTTTGATTACATCCGGGGATATCAAACCTATAGGGCCTTATTACGACCCGTGCGGAATGGGTTAATGGGTTCCGCTAATGGATGCTGACCCTTTAACACCATTCCGCACGATTACGAGGTCCCCTCGCGGGACTCGGTAAGGACGCCTGGTAAAACCAGGCATCATTACCGGGTCCCGCGAGGGGACCAGGGAGCCAACAACGGGCCGGTCGTAATTGGCCCGTTGTTAGCTCTCTCTCCCATTCCCATTGAGCCATATGGGGGTTCAAATGGGAATGGGGAGGGTCCGGGTTCCCAGAGGGAGGAATTACCGGGCCCTCCGAATTTGGAATGGTCCAGTAATTCCCCATTCAGGGAACCCGGACCCGGTTTTGGTGGCAGCCATGCCGCCAATAGCGGCATGGCTACTGCCAAACCCGTAGTGAGGCCCATAGACTTTATACACCCAACCCGATATGATTATGTAGGAAACCAGGCTGCTGTGGTCACACCTTATTACTGCGCCAGAAAAAGAATTATGCTGGAGACTAAGTCCAATCGCTGTTGTGTGATAAGAAAGTTTAATTGATCTGCCCTATGGATTACACGTGTTTCGACAAGGTGCCTTTCCCAAATCAGGGCTTATCTAATTATGACCCATCATAAGTGAAAATAATAAATGCACCATCCAATCCCCATGTACCAAACCACATCGTAAAAAACAAAGTAAAACGGAATATCCAGAAAAGAAAGTTAAGTAATTCAATCAAACATTGTTGAGAAGAAAACAAAATCAAATGGCATTTTTTAAACGTATGCATTTCCATTTCAGTTTCCCATTCACAGAGAGAGAGGGTAGGGGATAAGGGATGGATGTTTAGGTTTGGAAAAGTCAAAAGGAAAAAAGGAAAACACATTAGAAAATAATAATTGGTGAGTGGTGTGATTGAACAAACTCGTGCTAAATGTGCTGTAATGTGAGAAAAGATTTCTTACCCAACTTTATTTCTCTTGATCATTACTGGAAGTGTAATAACGGGGATCAATCCCAACTGTGAGGTAAGGGCGTGGGAGAGAAAGGAAAGAAGGTGGCGGTTTGTGAACACTTCTATGCACATTGTCAGCTAAAGTTGCAAAAAGGTGCTTTTACTTTTAATGCGGGTTGCATCATGTTAAAAGGCTCGCGCTGCCCTTGGTTCCATTTTAATAGAAGTTAAGACTAATTTGCTAATATTTGCGGTTGTACATTAAAAGCCACAAATGGCGTATGTGCTGTCAGTTGATTTAAATAGCTTACACCCGATTTTTACATCACATGTGGCAATAGCTGTAACTGATTCAACAAGTGCTACTCTTTGTATTAATATTAATGTTTGCGGTTGTACATTGAAAGCCACAAATGGCGTGTGTGCTGTCAGTTGATTTAAATAGCTTAGACCCAATTTTTACATCACATGTGGCAATAACTGTAGCTGATTTAACAAGTGCTGCTCTTTGTAATAATTCGACTATGTGCTGGAATTAAGCGCATCCTGATGCGATTGGTTCTGAGAGCGGGTGGGCTGTCAAGGTCCCCAGGGCTTACCTGCAAATATTATTGCCGCGTCCCGCGTTCAAGCAAAGTGTTGCTGTGGTCCCTGCTCCTTGCCATGTAATGAGGGGATGACTTGGCAACTAAGTCCCTTGTTTGTGTCATTGCTGACTGTCTGTTTGTCTACAGGTTTAGAGTCGGCCATGTTGTAATGTACTTTGTGATGACCTCTTCATGGGGGACACAAACTGAGTGCTAATCACAGCATTCTATTCCTTAGCTGTGTGGGAATCTTATGTTGCCATTTATTATTTGATTCATACAGGAGTATTTGAAGCTCGAATTGCATTAAAACTCGTAGTCACGTTCCAATTGTTGCTAGGTTTGTCTCATGGGATTCTCAGTGGTGTATTGTGGGAACCGTAGTACTGTGTTGGCAGAAAGACAAAAGACAATGTTAGACGCAAGGTGCAGCCAGCACAGAAGGTGAGTAAAGGATTTAAAACACCTTTTGCAGTACCCAGCGAAACGGGAGGCATGGCGGAACAATGTACCTTGAAAGTGGATGAGGCTCATGCGATGGCGGTAGTTCCTGGCATTTCCAGCAGAGGAAGAGAGGCTCTCATCGTGGAGGAAGGTTCGAGTCACTGCACTGGCCAGGGAAGAAGCCGGCCGCGGTGATGCCAAAATTGAGTAAAAGGGACGCTCCTTTAAATCACGGTCGTGGTGGACGGGTGCCTGGCTATCCGGTCTCCTAGAGCTTGGCACTGGCAATTCAACCAAGGCAGGTCCTGGAAGGCGATTGGCGAACTGGTTGGCCCCACCAGCTCATGGGAAGAAGGCTCTTGCAGGCAAAGATCTTCTCTTGTCGTTAGAGAAAAGTGGTGAGAATCTGCAGCAGGGCTTCACCGGTGGTTCAGTCGTTGCAGATGTCTTTGGCTTCTCTCCTCTTCGGATTTCTTAGGTCCAGTGGCGACGTCTTGTCCTCCAGTCCTCAAATCCCTGCTTTTATACAGAAAACCCCCCATTCATACAGCCTAGCTGTCACTCACGCAATGGGGTGGCTATCCTGGCGGGATAACCCCCCAGTCTATCAGGGCAGAGTGCGACCTGTCTACCCCAGACTCAGTGGTGCCGAAAGGAGGGCTTCTGTGCAGAAGCCCGCCAAAAGGACGAACAAAGGATCCCCGACCTAGGCTTGGATTACAGAGCGAGACACGAGAAAGAAATAATATTAAAGATCTGGCAAAAAAAAACACCGGATTAAAGTTAATATTAAAATAACCGGCGGTATGGTAGAGGCTGTCAGTTAAAGTGGTAGCCTCGAACAATGGAAAAATCCCATAGGAAAATATTTGCGGTCAAATATTAATGGTAGTAAACACTGCCACCAGCCAGAAACATTGGAGAGAGGGACTGGAGAGTACCCTCTCGAAAATGAACACAAGGGAAAAACTATTAACCCTTTCCAGTACCTCCATAGTAAGGTGGTTTGTACTGGTTTTGTTCATAACTATTGACTAGTAAAGTCAATGGTAACTTTACATGCCCTGAGAGACAATAGTCAGTCCCAGAGTATGGAGTCTATGTTTGGGGGTCACTATGACACCCCTGTGTTACTGCACTGAGGGTGCTGTGTAACACACATGTAAAAAGACGATACCTATGAGGGTGAGAATAAAACCCCATAGACCATAAGCACAAAAATATCCTAAAACACGCATCAGCAATATGTCTAAGAATGTGAAAAAGAGTCTCACTCTTAGCAGGAAAAAAATAAATCCTTCAAATCTAGCAAAGCTGCTAGGTGACTCTATAGGTAAGGGAAATTAGCCTTTTAAGATATTTCTCCCTAACAACTACTTGGTTAAAAGGTGTGCAAAAAAGCACAATCACTTTTTTTACCAGCATATTTGATACATATGGTGATTGAATATAATTTTGTAAGCACGGTATGCAGTGATAGTAAGAGACTTGAGTTAAAACTTGGTGGTGATTGGGGAATAGGACATATTGGTCGTTGTTTACCTGCGGTCCAAGTAAATATAGCTAAAACTCGAATAGTATGGCACAAAGAAAATGGTGGTAAAGCCAATTTGGTTTTTTGCTCTGATTTTAACACGTCTAATTTGGGGAAAAAATTAACCCTGTACCAGCGATACCTTTTCTCACTATGCAGAGAACATAATCGGCAATGCAACTACTGCTCTAGGTAAACAAAATAGCTAACTATGGACTCAAATTCTGTTTTTGCTATTTAAAGACATTGTGAGGTCCCAAAGAATTCCTGCAACATGGCATATTGCTTATGTTGTACCTATATACAAGGAAGGTGACTGGTCCTGCCCTAAAAATTATAGGCCAATTACATTATTGGACGCAGACTGCAAGATCTTTTCTGGTATTGTTCTGAGTCACATTCAAGAATGGGCCTATACGACTAACATCTTATTCTGTTTTCAGTTTGGCTTCAGGAAAAATATTGGAACTGACATTGGTTGATTCATGTTAAATGTAATGCAGGAAACAGCTTGGAAGGGGGAGGGAGCCCCGATCTACATCGCATCGATAGACCTAACATTGGCTTTCGATATGGTGGATAGATCAATACTTTGGGTAAAACTGATGAGAATGGGTATGCCACCGAGCTGCTTTCTGTCTTATTCCACCTGCATGAAGGGTCAAAACTGCAAGTTCGGTTAAACAATTCAGGACATTTATCTATACTAATAAATGCTACAAATGGTCTTCGACAAGGATGCCTGTTTGCACCCACAATCTTTAATTTATACCTATCCAATGCGAAAGAGGTGCAGGAGGAAACAGAGTTTGCCCCACCATTGGTGGAGGGAGTGAAAGTCAGTTGGACAGCCTGTGCAGATGACTTTGTTATTCGATAAGACTCCAATAGGATTGCAGCGCCAACTTGGCAAATTTAGGGATTATACTTTACTTAACAATCTCTTAAACAAAACTAAAACTGTGATCCTACGGCTGCATCCAAAGCCGAATGTAAAAAGGTTTTCCTGGTTCTTGAACCACACCAAACTTGCAGTGAAACCGTATCTGAGATACTTAGGCTTCCCAATATTTGGTGATAAGAAGACATTGAAATACAGGCATTATTTGGAAGGGAAGGTGGGCCAGTTAGTGGTTCAATTGAAAAAAGTAGATGTTAAGAATGGAGAGTTTTCCTTCATAGCGACTTTGCGATTTTATAAACAGAAGATTGTTCCGCGGTTCTGTTATGGCCTTGAGCTTTTTCCTCTTTGGGCAGTGGAAGAACTTTCTAAATATGAATCTTTGCTGTTGAGATCAGTTTTTAAATGTTTACCGAAATGTGTCCCTCTAGCCGCAGTTCGACATGAATTAGGCCTATTATCATTGTGGAACACAGTCATCTGGCGAAGGGTATCCCTATTTTGAAAATTAATTACCGCTGCAAAGGGGACTCTATATGATCTACTGGGAAATGGTTATCGCAGTGACACTACTAGATCGAGGTACCTTCAAAGCTTTAGAGCTGAATGTCTAGAGTATTTAGGCAAATCAGCAATAACTGTAAGTCTTCGTATCTTTAATCCCCTTAAGGCGAAGACATTGGCTGAATGGAGGGACTGGATTATAACAAGAGAATCAATATCTGTAACTCATTTATATAAAAATTTGGCTTTAAATATAAAAAGTTTGGGGACCCTGGAACCATACTTGACTCTGTTCCCGGATAAAAAAACAACGGAAAATATTTATGTGGTTTAGATTTAATGTCTTACCAACCCGAGAAATCACAGCCTTACGAAATAAAGGAAAGGAATGCTTGAATTGCTGTAGGGTTTGTAACGATCCTGATGTTATTGAAACATTTATTAATCAATTGTTCTCACCTTAGAAATTCACTTATTGATTACTTTGGAAAATTTGTCAATAGCGATGGGCATGTAAATTTGGATAGACTTTGGGGCGAAATGTTACATGTTAAAGGGATTGCTCTACAGTTTGCCGTAAGTAGGTTTTTGAATGGAATCTGTAAATTGATAGAGGGAAATTGAAATGTGATGAAGACGTTAAAGATTTTAACGCTGAATCTTATTTAAATTAAAGCATCATGTTTTTGTACTAATTGTAATGATAGTATTTTAATATGTATGAGTAGCAAAAATGTTCTTGTTTATGTAAAGTATTATTTTGTTCACTGTGTTTTTCTTCTTGGTTTGTTTTTTGATTTTGTTGTATATTCGATTCGTTTTTCTTTTTATGTTTTTTGCTATTCTTTGTGTGTATTCTGGTATTTTGTAAAGGTTATGTTTATAACCATATACAGATAAATTAAATAAAAATAACAGGCAGCATCACAAGATGGTGCAAAGGCCGACTTCTGCAACCACCCCTTTGCCACTGGAATCTTCCCTTACCCCCTGAGGCACTCCCTTGCGCACCCTCTTCTTAAGAAACCCTCAGCGACCCCTTCTGCCCTGCTAACAACCGCCCAATCTCCATCACTCCTTTCCTGGGCAAACTCTTGGGAAAGCTGGCCATCTCCCAGCTTAATCATGACACTGAATCGGTGGGTTGTCTCCATGACCATCAGTCTGGCTTCAGAGCTGAGCTGCCAGAAGCACGGAAACTGCTCTCCTGAACATCCATGAAGACCTCCTCTCTAACCTTGACTCCAATACCCCCTGTGTCCGCATCTTACTTGATCTCTCTTCTACCTTTGACACGATCAACCATGACATCCTGCTCAACCGTCTCTGTGATAACCTGGGTATCAGCGACCAGGCCCTGGCTTGGCTGACCGCTTTCCTCTCTGATCAACCCTCCCAGGCCTAACTTGGGTCCTTCTTCTCCTCTATCTCTACCCGTAGTGGTAACCAGGGGTCTAATTGCTCTCTCTTGCTGTTCAATCAATACCTGGCACTTCTTGCCCACCACATTGCTGCTCTCTTCCCAAACTTTCGGTGCTATGCGGACGACACTCAGTTCATTTTCAGGCTCCCTTCTGCCACCTCTTCTCCCTTCTCTCATTTCTGACTGCCTGTCTGCTATCCAGGAGTGCTGTGCCACCAATGATCTCTGCATCAATGCAAGTAAGACTGAGATTCTCCTCATCGGCACACCGTCTCCCTCCGTTCCTAACACTCTCTGACCAGCCTCTCTTGGCCCTCTTCCTTCTCCCACCTGTGAGGTTAAAAACCTCAGGGTCATCTTCAACTCCACACTCTCCTTCTCTTATCACATCTCTGACGTCTCTAAGAAGTCACACTACCAACTGCACCTTCTCAGAGGTATTCTTCCTTTCCTCTCCTTCCCCCAGAAGCTCACTGTCTCCAGAGCTCTGGTTCTCTCTAGGCTGGACTACTGCAACAGCCTCTTTCTATATATGCCTGCTTCTACTCTCCGTTCTCTGAAACTCATCCAGAACAGGACTGCAAGACTTGTCCTTGGCCTCAAGCCCAGGGATCATATCTCTGCACTGGCTCCGAGTGGCTGCGAGGATGAAGTTCGAAACTCTCTGCATTGTCCATAGGGCCTTCTGGGGCCTCAACTCCTTCAACTCTCTCTTCCTCAATATCTTACTTCCTGAGCTCTTCGCTCATCCGCCTCCAACTCCCTCAGGGTCAGTCGCTTCTCAAAGCAACGAGTTGGTGGTAGATCTCTTTCTTCGGCTGGGGTCTCCCTCTGGAACAGCCTTCCTGAAACTGGAGGAGAACCATCTCTGGGTCCGGAAGCACCTCAAGACCTTTCTCTCTTCCTCTCCCCTGCTGAACTCCTGACTGAAACAGCACTGGTCACCCGGCTACCCTCTGATCTCAGGCCCAGGTTCCCTCCCCCGCCAGCTGCACACCTGCACTGCATCGCAGGCAACCCCTGCACTTGGGGGCTGTTTCTGTATCCCTTCCGTCCATCTCCTAGCTCCTTTGTTGTCTGCACTCATCCCTGCACTTGTCACAAGCTGGTCGCACTTTTGCCTATTGTTTTGATTTATTTTGTACTGTTGATCCTATGTACTGCAATGCCCCTCCCCCTGCACTTTTTCTTCCTCCCCCTCCCCTGCATTTGCATGATCTCAATGACACTTGGCCTAGTAAAATCGTTGTCTCTGTCTTCCCTTTGTTCCCCCTCCCTTGCCTCATTGCACCTTGAAACACTTGTGTATAGGCGGGTTATAAATGCCATATCATATATCCTATCATAAAGTCTTCGGGGAATCATTGCCAGGCATACAATCTACATGTCTGAGCTCCTTAGGAAGACCTGAATTTAGGAACAATCACTTCAAGAGTGGGTAAGCTGTTCAGTCTAAATTTAAAATACCAATCACGAAATTTATAAGATAGACATTGCCAAAGATATATTCTTCCATCTTTTGGAGGTAGGTAAAAACTCATTTACCTTGTAGAGTTTTAATCCCCACAGGTCCTGAATATCCATCGATCGGTCCAAATTTAATATTTTATTTTTCAAAGTGTCATCCGATTCCGAATCATTAAGCTCAATTCTAGCGCAAAATGATTCACATCGATTTTTGAACTTTTTCAAAAAGGGATTTGACCTCTTTACCATTTGGTCAATTAAATAGTAACCAAGGCTCAGTGTATCTAGCCGTTGTAGCCTATTTAGTAGTGATAAACTCCTTTTTAATGTATAATAGCCACCAGGACATCAGTCCCAACTCTAGCCTAATAACGCTAATTGGGACAGCAGTTGGGATAGCCACCACCTGCTTCAAATTGTTTCTTTCCAATACATCCATGAATGTATTGTTTCTAAAATTCATTAATTCACAGCCATACAATACATTGGCAGACACCTTTTAGCCTGCACAATTCGATAAAGGGAATCAGTGAGTAAGCGCAGAGTTTGCCTTTCACAGATAGCCTCAGTGAGAGGCATGATCAAGTCTTTTTCTCCATTCTTAGTTTATATCTTTCCAGCTGTTTATTTACTGACACTACAAATCCTAGATAGTATAATAAGTACGTCTGTGCCGAATAGCATATTTAGTAATTGACCGAATAGTTTGTCAACTGTTCGGCCGAAGCCGAATATGAAGCCGAATAGTTGCTTTATTTAATAAAACATGTTCCAAACTTGAAAAAAAACATTTGTTAAATAAAAAAGCACCATTTTAAATGCATTCTATACTTTTATTTCACTTCATTGTAATCAATGCAGCATCTTTATTTAAAGTATAATAGCCAGAAAAAAGCATATTTAACCAAATAGAAGGGCCAAATGTACAGAATGATGTTGCATTTTCAAAACCAGTGGCAGTCAAAGTAGGTGGCTTCACAAATGCAAAAGGACTAGGTTGGAATGAACAAAATGGATATTGCAATTTGCAACCCGCTGTCACACACTGGCCCACTTTGGAACTGGAGAGATTACCCAGCATAAATTCCTCTGAGAGGCCTGTTAGGTGGGGGCATATTACTCTGCCTGACATAACCAAGCCTTGCTAGTCTCCACTACCTATTGTGAATTCCTAATGTTTTTCCATGGGCATGGCCCATAGGAACAAATGCTGCTCACTTTTCACGTATCCTCACCACTCCTTGTAAGCAATACACAACATATGTACCTTATCAATCCTGATAAACTATCAGATAACGTTAAACCCAGGACTCCAGTCCTTAAAAAACAAAAATGGCGGACTATGACGTACGCAATGAGAAGTGACATGATAGGAACAGAATGTATCCTAAAGTGAAATATGCACATTGTCTTTTCCAACTGAAGAAAGTGTACATTGCATATTAACATTTGCAAAAAGAAAAGATTTTCCTGTATTGTTGCTGGTTAAGTATGAAGGGTGAGCACCTTCTATTCCTAAGAATCTGTAACAAAACATGCACTAAAGAGCAGATTACAATATAAGATATTTTACAGCTGCCTGATAGCAATTTGTCTGGTCTTCTGGCTAAGTGTCTGGTATAATTCTCTTCAGTTTTGCGAACTGAAGTCTATATTTGCCTTTCTGAGTTCTTATTGCATTGTTTTCAAATGAGAATGACAAGTATTCACAACAGCCGAATAGCAAGAAACTATTTGTCCAGAGCCGATTTTAGCTTTCTTTCAGCCGGAATTCGGCCGAATACTTACTCGAAGTTCGGTACACCCCTAATAATGAGTCTACTTTTTTTTTCACCTCGTTATTCAGTTTCCACACATCTCTTATTATTCTTACTGTTAATGCAGGTCATAACATAAGATTTTGCCGAATTAATGTGCAGTTGATTAGTACTTAAAAAAGACTCCACACTTATCGACATGCGTGGCAGACCTGCAGGAGTGTAATCCAACAAAATAAGGTTACCTGCATACGCAATGCAATTAAGGTTCAACCCAGACCACTTTGGTGGGTAACCTCCCCAGGTCCTACCTTCCTCCCACAGGCCTGCTAGGTAAAGGTTGAAAAGAGTTGGGGCAAGAACAAACCCCTGGCACACTCCCTTCTCTTAACCGATATCCCTTGAATGATCTCCCAGCGTATTCAACCTAACACTAGCTGAGTTATCAATATAGAGTAATTGTATCATCCACAGTTAGCCTAAATCAATTCCTCAGGTGATTTAGTTTCTGCCATAGTGAGTAAATGTTGACATTATCAAACACAGATGATAGATCTATCATAGTCACAAACAGATCGTCCAAAATTACCTCCTATACCGGACATACAGACAGAAAGTGCCATGCCACCTAAAATAGTTCAATTCAATTTCCTAAAACCCAGTTAAAGTGGATTGAATCACAGAGTCTTCTCGGTACAAGCCATAAGATCTTCATCTTCCCAGTATTTACATCTATAATCTTCAGATCAATTAAGTAGGAGATTTCTCAACAGGGTAAGAGGTTTTCTTTTTCCCTATTGCCAAATGTTGGAGGATAGGAAAGCACATTTTAGGCAAGCGAAAGTTAGAACAACTATTTAAATACAATCATTTGGGGGCTGCAAAATTGAGAGACTTCTGCAAAAATCAGGAGAGTTAGTTGTTTGCTTAGTTATGAAGCGGTACTTGTATGCTTGAGCCTTATGTTATTTGTGGAGCGGGTGGGAACTGGATTGTTATGCAAATAAGTCTCAAGCATCTGGAAACACCAGCATGTATTCTCCCCTATTATTCTCTCTTGGCAGAGTGTTTGACAACAGACGCCGCGTGTAGGGGTGCGTGCACTTTCAGAGTCATTCACATTCTCAATCTGTGTCTCTTAGCCAGGTTGGAGGTCTCGTCTAGTTTCTGGGAGAAGGCTCGCTGTTTCTCCTTGATGAATTACAACAGTACCTGTCCATAATCAGATTGCTGCTGCGCCACTATTTGTAAGGCCTTCTTGATTGTCCACATGGATTTCTCGGCTTCTCTGTTGGCATGAGGTCATCTGGCTTTTTTTCCTGTTATATTTCCAGTGGTGGAGGTGAGCATTCAACTCCTGACCCTGAAACCGAGGCCCATTGTCAGTTTTGATGATTTTCTGGATCGCACAGGATTTCTGACTGTCATGGACATGCACATATTTTGGACCACTTTAGGTTGCTGAACAGACAGTGAGTGCATATAATGTGCTTAGCCAGTGAGACTGAAATGTTCTCTTCTGTGTTGCACTGCCTATTCAAAGAGAAACAGCAAGGCCTTACTTTCTAGGAATTTTATATTTTCATGTTGGACATTTCCAGCTAGAGGTGGTTATGAAAACACTGTGTAAGAGTCGTACATTCAAGCTGAAGGAAGGTGGTTGAGGTTTCTCATCTGATGGCATAATTTCATCCAGCACCCAAGTCACTGCACGTCTGTCAACACCCCGGTGATCTCCTTGGAGCCGTGAAACACTGTGTGATGAATCCAGGGAATTCCTCCCTTCTTCCCTTCTGCCCATTACACAAAACACTCCCTAGGGAACAGGGCAAGTAGAATCTCACTGGCAGGATCCCCCCTTAGGAGAAATGGAATCCTCAGTAGACCAGTCTATAAACTCCCCCTCAACACAAGTAAACTCAGTGTTTGTTGGATATATGGTTGCAGATCACAATGTTAATGTAAGGGGCCTTTAAATATGCTTAGCTTGGCTGCTGACCCCTCCTTGAAACTGAATCCCCAAGACCAATGGGATTGTGTCTCTCATTGAAGGAAGAGTCGTGTAAGGGACAAGACCCTTAGAAGAGCTGATGTGGAACGAGTTAACTTCGGGGGGAAACAAGTGGAGAAAGGCCACGGCAGATGGAAGCCACCGCTGTAGCGCGGAGCCAGCGGATTCTGGAGGCAGGACCACGATACATGCATGGTGGACGGAAAGCCCATGGCGCGCTGCCGATCCTAGGAGCACTTGATGCTCCAAGGTCTCAAGAGGAGCAAGTTCGAACCACAGCCGAAAGGGAATACCAGCATGCCGAGTTTACGGCAGCCGATAGAAGTTACCGGGAACCGATGGCACGAGGAGTCGGGTACCACCATGGAAGGAGTGACCACATCCCATAAAGAAAGCCACCATGAAGAAGCAGGTACACCGTTCTCAGCAAGGAAAGGGAGATGGGTGGTTGAGCTCTGAAGGGTTTCAACAGGGACCCCGACCGTTGAGAAAGCAGAGCAGGTGCCCCAGGAGGTCAAACAAAAATGGACCTTAACATTTAAAAAACTGAAAATAATCTTGAAGGCCGAAATTGATCTGTCATTATGTTTGTGGCTTAATTATCTAAGAGAAACGTTAGTAACCTTGGTTTTTAGTGCACAGTCTGGCTGGAGTTCGCAAGCAGCCATATCCTTGTCTTCCCACTATTCATTATGTTATTATGTGCATGTTCCAGGAATATTCAAAACAAAGCTCATTAACACATAATGAGAGACCCATTGAAACTCTAATTGGAAATACCTTCCATAAACAAGTCACACAACTTGTATGTGAAGTAGGGTTCTTATTAAAATAAGAATGCATCTCTTGTATTATGTAGTTCATCAAAACATGTGTCAAATATGTTTCAGAAAATACATTTACTGTCAAATTTCATACATTTCATGTAGCTCCAATTACACCAAACCATTTGTTTTAAATTATAAAAATAAAAGATTACATCCACACACAGTTCTTCTTGAGAATGAAACATTTAAGAATGGTGACAAATCTTCTGTCCTATTACCCAACATGTTTGAGGCAAAATGGTTTAATCCTTCTTCAGGGGAACAAGAACTTTCTTCCTGCGGTCACAAATAAATAATAAATTAGTCCTATGGTTCATCTCAAAATCATACATTTAATAAGTCATTATCCACACTAACCTGAAATCTTTTGAATCTTTGAACTCGTCGAGTTACGGAGTAGCCCAGCTCTATAATCTAATAACACAAATGTCTCAGTTATTGCTTATTCTACCAAGCACAAAGACATCTTTGAATCAGGGAAGCAAAGGTTGCTTACCAGTATTTTGGAAAATACCAAAGTCAATGTAAAGTAAGTTTGTTGTACATCGGGAGTGCAAACTCTTGAAGAGCTTAAATCAAGGATCCATTTCATACAGTCCTACAAGTAAGGAAGCCAGACTCTCTTCAGTATGATTTTATAAAATGTCCATCGAGCAACGTCATGCCCTCCAAGTCATTCTCCATTCATCTTAGCGTGCAGTGTGTTTTTCAACGAACAGCAGGGCAAAGTAAGCTGGAAAGCCAGCCTGTTGCCTTGCGCTCGTATTTTAATTATCTACACGTCTCATGTGATGCATTGATGCATAACGTCAAGTCACTCGCCCCCAACATAACAGTTGTGGCCGTTCTGAAGTGCTTCTGTAGATACACCATGTTACCTACAATCTTCTCTATACAATCTTGTGAAGTCAATATCATGATTGTTTATTAAATGGTGGTCAATCAATGCAATTTCCAATAACAAGCTTCTTAATAAGAGAATTTCCAATTAGCGAGCATAACATCACAATAGTTACCATATACAGTTTACCTAAGCGCATTGTGGTTAAAACGGAATATCTAAATGACAGCTCCTGAATTCTGGCACTCTAACGACTATTATACAATAGATGCTGTTAAATACAATATCTAAGAGTGTGTTCTGTGAGGGGTCAGAAATGTGAGGCGGACAACATTGTGAAGATTTTTCAAAAGATGCCATTTTATAAACTCAAATGATTGGATACACGCCTCACTATCCCTACCCTGACGAGTATTTCCCTGCCTAAAATAAACTAAAGGAAACCCGCTAACAAAAGGTTTTTGTCCCACACACATACACATACAATAACTCAACTAGGTAATCTATGGCAGTTCAAAAGCAACAAATATAACAGTTAAGTTAACAATGGGATAACTGTCTCTCCTTATAATCAAGGTGATATCCCCTTCCCCCAGATTCAAGCAGGAGTTTGTTCAACAGTTCCAAAGAGTAAGGAACTCCTGTCTTGTAACAAAGTTCCAACACTGTTCTTTGTAGTTCCAACTGGAGGACAGATCTTCCAACATTTCATAACTGTTCAACAGAGGTTATTTCTCTTGCACTTGTAATTGTAAGAGCTCAAACAACCTTCTTCACATAAACTAAGAAGACTTCCTTAGTTCATCAGCATGAAAATGCATTGTCTTTGTCAGGGTTGTTTTAGAATGACATATTTGTTTAGAAACTCTTATATATTTCAGCAGTTTATACAAGACTTTCTTCAACAATGAAAGTTTGTCGGGATGCTTCTTTAAGTGTGGACCCGGGGATCGAACCTTTGTTGCTCAGCGTCGTCTTGCTTCCAGGGCGAGTGTGTTGCCCCTGGGCTATCCTCTTACTGATCATGGGAATTAAGCACGCTACAAATAACCAATCATAATCTCATAGGCCATTGCAACATCAGTAAGCCGCACTGAATCATGCAGTGTCAGATCGGGCTAAATTGTCCCAAGGGATCAGTCTAAACAGAACAAGCAGTAACGTCAGTTATCAGAAGGCTTCCATGGCAAACTCGCCACCGGATCTGGGGATCCTCAGGACTGTTCTGTATTTGGCGTCCAGAATGAGCAGACCTCAGACACAGACTTTTTTACCTTGTCTCCAGCTCCGTCTCTCCACCCGCCTCCCCAGAGGAGGCTATCAGTAGTGTTAAGGAGACTGGACGGCAATATACAGGCCGAAAAGGTTGATTTATGCACGGAAATCAACAAGGTTCTTTGCATATTGGTCTCATTATATGAGGGCCTGCATTGTGAGACCAAGCGCAATACAACCCTATTGGAGTCCTTGCTCTTTAAATTTGATAATGGCCAAATGCATGCAGCAGCTCAGGCTTTTCTTGTGGCCCATAAACCATTGGAACCTGGAGGGAGGCAGGGGCACAGGAAGTAAACGAGGCAGGCCCTACTCCAGAGCTTTCCGTTTACCACACTGGTCCCGGTATACCCGAGAAGGTGGGATTACAAACCTCACTGAACCATGAAGCTGCAACAGAATGGGCTGTCTTGCAAGGGGACATGCTCCCAGGGGCAATTCAGCGGGAACAAGGGGTAATTATGGATGCTTCTCCTAACTGTGAAGTGATGGACGCCTCTGTTTAAGAAGTGGCAGATGTGCCTTCCATAGAAGAGATTCTGGCTATAGCCCCACCAAACTCTAAGGGTCACTAGGTAATACACTGGGTATGAAGAAAAAACGTCCAAAGGGGCCTGCGCAGAAGAAAGCGAAAAATATATGCCCAAAAATATGGAGGAATGTGGGAGCTAGAAGCTTTATAAATACCTTGTTTGGTCAACCAGTGGTAAAAACAGCCATCTCTCAATTTAAACAGGTTAACAGAGGTACAAGTTTGGCTGCTCCGGTGGAGAGCAGAAGAGCAGTCCTTCCTGCCCTCTCCCAGAGGGACCAAAAAAGAGGGAGGGCGCCCCAGAGCCAGATCGAATCATCAGTAGTGCTGTCTGCTTCTGCACTTCCGCTTGTCACAATAAATGCTTCCTCATTAGCAAGATTTGGTGACACACCCACTTGGATGGCACTCTCCAACCAGTGGCAGGACTGTTGTGAGCTCTGTTGCCGATCCTCAGGCAAGCCAAAAGCACTCATCTACCAGTGTGGTCCCCCAGCGCATTCCTATGGGACCGATCAATCTCTCCGTGGCCACAGGAGCCTGTCCATTGTGGCCCCAAGATGAACCACTGACTGTCCTTTTGGAAAGTGTTATACCGGAAATGCGCTGTTCAACCCTGAATCTACTAACTCCTTTTTTCTTTATTGCAAGGCATTCCTTCCTTGGGAGGCATCAAGTCTAATGATATCGTCATGATTCTCTTTTCAGACATCTCCAGACTGGATCAGGTAATGGTGTTCTTCCAGTCAAAAGTGGTTATGGACACTGTCCTAAAAGAAAGTTATAGTCTTGAGCAGCCAGCATAATGGCCTACTAGCTTCCGAGCTCCGCTAACGGCTCAGTGAAAAATGTATTTAGTGGCAGCTATTTTGTACATCATCTTCCCCAAACATGGGCATTAGTAGCTGATGCTGGCCAGCTTAACCTCTACTTGTTGGAGGAAAACCGGAGCCCACACAATGAGCTGTGGGCCGTTGCGGCCCTTCCCTGCCTGGGGAAGTGGAGCTGCCGTGCATCACAGGGGTGCAGCGTGGAAACAGGCAAGACACTGAGGCCGCTGCTCTGCTCCAGTGGCAGAGGCGCATCTGCACGGGTGTCAACACTCGTCATGAGGACTACAGCAGGCATCCAGGCTGCCCCCCCCCCCACCCTGTTGTGCTGTGAATTGGAACGGGCCCGGCTAGACGAAGCGATTTGCCCTCACATCCGCGTAGGACGGCTGGTGAGTGCCTCGCCCCCATATGGTGAGTATCCCTGCTACAAGCTTCCCCTGCACTTTGGCGGCAGCCTCCTGCTTCGGGGTTCAGGCCATAAATCCTGTGTGACAGCGCTTTGGCCCACCCGGTCCTGGTCTGGGGCTGGTGACTGTCCCCCTGAGGCTCTGGGGGGTGGACCCCATAGCGGATCTCCCTCGAGCCAGTGATCCAAGGGTCACAGGTGGTGCTGTATTTTGTCGGGCAGTGGTAGGCACAATACCCACGGCCCACCCACACAGGCGGCTTCCGCTGCTTGACATGCCGACCGCACATGGATACATAAGGTCTTACCTTAGTGGTGGCTGGGACGAGGGTACTAATGCTCACACAAAGATCAACCTTTCTGTGGCTAATAGTGACTCCCCCCCCCTGCAGATACCCTGACGAGACCATACCAATAACAGCAGTTGTATCTTTACTCTTCTGGCCCTCACCCTGGTCTACCTGTACAATTTCCTGCACAGGAGAACACAATCAGGCTTCAGTTCCCCAGTGCTGCAGCCTACATGCTCTCTGGCAGCACGGGAGGCAAATACACTGCAACATTTACCCATATGGTGTGGGTAACAAGCACAGGCCCTAACCAGATGAGGGGCTGACGTCTCCATCTGGTCAAATGCAACAGGGATCGTCGCAACTCCCCATGCCCGCCTAACAACTGCGATCTGGGTGCTGTGGTGGTGGTGGTGAACAGGAACAGCTTGGAACCAAGCCTGCGTCAGAGGCATGGCCAGAACCTCATATACCAGGACCTGAGAGGGCTATGCCAAATCTGGGGGTAGAACCGGTAGCATCATCCCAAAACCGGGCTTGCAGTCAAACTGTGGCCGTGAGCTGCTGTTGTCGGGACTAACAGCAGCGCACCCGCACATCTGCTCTGACGATATGGGCGGCCTCAGTGACTGGATCCGAGAATAAGTTTATGTTGCCTCCACACAGAAGTGTGCGTATTGGGCCTGACCGCATTGGTCTTGTGACCCTGAATCCCTGCCCTCGATCCAGACATTGTGACCCCGGCGCTGGCCGGCCCTCCTTCCTCACCCCAGACCCTCTCGGGTCAAACACACACCTGCCAACTTCAACTAACTCCCGCAGGGATGCACAGGGTAAAGTGAGTCGACTTGTCCCCGGGAAAGGTACCCGACCAGGGAAGCCTCCTAGTCCAGGATTTAGACAGCTCCCCAGCGTGGACCAAGCCTGACCACTGTGACTAGAGGCACATGTGGAGGGAAGAAATTGGGGGCTATGGACAAATTCATGACAGCGGCTCCTCAAGACAGGCCGGAACCCTCAACTAGCTCACATCTGGGGCAAACAAGGCCAACCTCGAGGCCACCCCCTGACCTCACTCACATGATGGAAGCCATGGCAAAAGGATTTGCGGCTGTTGGTGAGAAACTTGGTGATGTGATATGAACAGTGTAACCTCCATGAGATCACAACATGCTAAGGAAGCTTTATGTATCACCGAGGCTGAAACAAGGATCGGGGCGATGGAAGACACGGTTCAAGGCCTCCACAGCACGGTGGTGACTCTTTGGTGAACGACATGAAAGCGGTAAAAGCCAAATGCGACTTGGAATCACGCTTCAGGAGAAATAACATTAGAATTATGGGGGTCCCCGAGGATGCACTACCTGGAAGCATGGAACTCGCAATCGAAAACCTACTGAAAGACCTATTGGACGGCCCAGCACTATACCCTTTCTTTGTGGTTGAGAGGGCCCACCGGGCACTTCGACCCAAACCAAAGTCGGGCAACTTTCCAAACCCATCATTGTGAAAATACTCAGTTTCCAGGACAGAGATCTGCTCCTCCGCCTTGCCAGAGAGAAGGGGATCTCCGACTGGGCTCCAGACGATACACATCTTCCCAGATTTGTCAATCTGGGAGCAACAGGAAAGACGCCAGTTCTTTGGAGTCAAGAAATTACTTCGTACCCGCAATATCCAATATGCAATGCTGTTCCCGGCTCGACTAAAATTTCATGGCAAGATGTATTATTTCTTTTCAAAATCAAACTTTATTGCCATTTTATTCAAAACAACAATGGTCAGCCCAAAGACATTCCCCTCATAATCACACTTGACCAAGACCTTGAAACCCCAACCCCCCCCCACACAGCTGAATTAAACTGTCCCCACAAAATTTGAACAGAGGATGGTACCCTTTTTTTCCGACCAAAAGTCTTTAGAGGTATGCTTGTCTGTGAGTCGGGAGAGACCCTCCCAGAATCCACATTGTTCACCCATTGTCCAAAGTTTTTCCTTAACTACCACTCCTCTTGGTGATCAACCCTTCCTCACTTCCCAGCCCTGCCCCCACCCTCCTCCGCTACTCCATCCATACTTTATAAAAAACGGGAGCCATTAGCCTTCAATGACACGTCCATGAGGTGAGTGAGGTATTCTATATCAAATATGGCACGTGTCTTTAGTACCCAATCCTTTTCCACCGGCATTCGTGGGTTTTTCCAGAACTGGGCCAGGAAGCATCTGGCTGAGACCAACATAACCTGAAACCTATGCCCCTTTTCTGGCTCCGGCTCATTCCCTGCATCAACCCCAAAAAGGAGAAGCCATGGTGAAAACTCCCTCTGTATCCCGTCTACCCCTTTTATCCATGACAGAACCTCCCTCCAGTATGCCGCCACCATTGCACAGCCCCACCAGATGTGGATGTAATCCCCCTTTTCCCAAAGGTACTACCAACAGGTCGGGTTGTAACCCTTGCTCATTCGGGCAATTCTCACTGGAGGGTAGTGCTATCTATGCAGTAACTTCAGGGCCTGAAGTCTATATTGGAGAAAAGTCGTTAAATTATTGGCCCTCCTGCACATCTGAGCCCATGGGGGGTCTCTGATGTCCCTGCCCAAGTGCTGCCCCCATTTGGTTCTGGATTGCAGGGGCGGGGATCACGTGGGCTCGCCAAAAGCATCCTCCTATACAACCCGGTTATCGGTCCTCTGGAGCCCCGCTGCGTAATCGTGAATTTCTCAAAACCCGTCAGCTCCCTCCTTAGATTATCCCCCCACTGGTCATAGCTCCCTTGAATAGCAAAAATCTGAATGCGGACAGGTTACAGAGCCCTAGGAATTCCTCCAATCTGTCCAGAGTGATAAATGTATCTCCTTCCCATATTTGGCCCGCTCTTCCTAAACCCGACCCTTACCAGGGCTGGAAGGCCAGCGGCTCTGCGATCCCATCTTTCAGCAGAGGGGCCCAAAAACAACTCAGGCGATGGCCACGTCATGAGACACCTATTGTCCCCCCCCACCCACCCCTCCATCCTTACTGACCACAGAATCCCTAGGACTGTGAGGTGCAGGACTCTCCTCGGGAGACGGGCCCTGGGAACCCACAACCATTCATCCAGCATGATCGGGGCTAGCACCACGTTGTCCATACTTACCCATTGCTTCTCCGAATGTGGGTCAAAGTGATCAACTAAAACCCAGAGCTGGGTCCCTCCTATAGTACAGTATCAGATCAAGGAACCCCGACCCCTCCCCCCATCCTCCTTTGGCAAGATCAGTGTCTTGTACGCAATCCTATTCCTGGCCTCCGCCCAGAGGAATCTCAACATGGCACCTTTAACTTCAGCGAAAAATGAGGTAGGTATTACTATGGGCAACATCTGGAATAGGAACATCAATTTAGGGAGCAGAACCATCTTTATGCAATTCAAGCGGGCTGTCCATGACACCCGAACCCGACAAATGCTCCATGTCCTGTTTTATGGCTTACCAGTGGGGGAGAAAGTTTCTGGGGAAGAGGTCTTCAAATCGCTGTGTTACCTGGACCCGGAGGAATCGGAAGGTGTCGTCCTGCTTCCTAAATGGAAGCCCCTCCACCTATTCCCTCTGCCTCTCTGGCAGACACCACACCACATAGGCCACTGACTTTCCCAGATTGATTTTGTATCCCGATAACCTTCCATAACGCTCCAGGCTTCTTTTCAACACAACAGGAACCGATTGTGTCAGTCTGGTAACATAAAGCAAAGCGTTGTCCGCGAAGAGACTGATCTTGCAAGTCAGCACCCCAATTGTGACCCCCTCTTATCCCTACGTTCCCCTATCCAAGGCCACCCATGGTTCAATCACCAATGCATAGATCAACATGGAGAGTGGGCACCCCTGGTGCATGCCCCGTCGCAGAGGGAAGGCCTGTGATTCGGCACCGTTCACCATCACCTTGGCCAACGGCTTTAAGTGCAGAGCTGCCAGTCATCCCCTCCACCGTGAGCTTGGGGATGCTCATTTCGGCCAGATACCACCTCATTTCCTCCTCCAAGTCCTCTACCGGTTTGGCATATAAGTCTTTGTAGAAACTTGCAAAACCACACTCAATGATCCCGGCCCCATTGTACCCTCCACTCAACAGCCCCACATCCTATTAGCCAGGTTGGTCCCCACTGTGTCACCTTTTTCGTAATACCTTTGATGGGTGTGTATCTCATCTTTTTTACAACCTCCCCTATCAAAACCTTACAGAGAGCCTGCCTCCCATCTCTCATTCCCCCCATGAACTTTTCCTTGTCGGCACCCGACCAACCTCAGTCCCCTCAGTTCTTCTCAGAGCCCCCTTTCAATTAGCCCCTTCTCCCTCTTTCTGCGTGAACCCTCAGCGATGAGCAGTCCCCTAAAAGTGACCTTGGCCTCCTCCCAGACCATTACCATACCCGTCTCCCTCTTATCATTAGCCTCGAAGTAGGCTTGCATCTCCTTCTCCAAAAACTCCCTGAATAACCAGTCCCTGGACAGATTATCATTGCACCTCCTGCGGAAGGATCGTGTGGGTTGCAGGAGCTGCCAGTTAGCCACTTCCATCTCGTGGTCAGACCTCAACCCTGCGTGCCCCCTCCTTGCCCTCCTGCTCTCTCGGGGCCAGGAGGAGGTCAGTCCTCATGTACGTCTGATGCTTGACATATAGCCTCCCGGAGCCGTCTGGTGCCCACCCCAGACATCCGCCCAAAAATAGTCCCGTAGGAGTTTCTGGAAGGCCAGGTTTTCCTTTGCTGCCACCTTTTGTACCTGCTCCTTTTGCTGACCACCAGTCTAATGCGGGATCGATCACCAGATTAAAATCCCCTCCCAAGATTGTTGCACTCTCCGCCCATCCGTCCATCATCTTAAAAACCTGATGCAGGAATCCCACCTGTTCTGTGTTAAGAGTATAGAGAGTGGCTAGCATGATCTGTGTCCCCTAGTGTGCACCTTTTTATACCAAGAAACCTTCCCCAGAATACCCTGTTAACTCGAGGTGCCATCACACGTAGGGACTTTCTTAGCAGAATGCTCACCTTCTCCTTCTTCGAATCTTTGCAGGAGGCCCAGAAGTTCCTGCTTATCTCCTTGCCCTTTATAGGTGACTCTGCCCCTCGCCTATAATGGGTCTCCGGCAGTAAGAGTATTCCAAGTTTCTACTTTCGGAACAAATAACTAGTTAAAGATCTCTTGTTGTGGGAGTTCAATCCCTTCAGGCTCAAGGTACACACTACTACCTCAACCATACCCCAACCATATTCTTCGTTGGTTGCTCCCCAATTTCCTTGCGATTTACCTAACCTCTGTTACATGTGTTCTCAGCTGCGTAAAGGTCTTCTCCCCTACCCTACCCCCTGCGCCTTCATCTCCTCTCCCTCCTCCCCACGACCGAGGCTTCTGATCTTGTACCCTCGTCATGTTGGGCATGACTATTAAATCGCCAGGGGCGTAACCCCTACCTTGGACCACATGTCCGGCAGCTCTATTATCCCCCCCTCCTCTCAGCAAAACCTTCAACCAACTCCCCCAACTCCCGCATTCCCCCCTCTCGTTGTGTACTTCTATTGTATAGTGCTTGATCCACGCCCAGCAATGCCACTAGACCACCAGGGATCTGTTTGTGACATGGGGGGGCTGGTACAGTAAGCAGCATCCCCCAGCCTGAAAGCATGGGGCCATAAGTATTGGGCCTCCTGGGGACAGATGGGTGTCCATCTGCCCCCAGGGGGGAAAAATAATTAAAAAAAAATATTTGCCCATCTGCCCCTAGGAAAGGGGCAACACAAAAAAAACAAAAAATACTTATAACTTGTTTTGGGTGGGGGCGGGGTGCCCGGGTGGGCCCAGTAGACCACCAGGATTTTTTGTGCCTTCAAAGGGGGTGATTCGCGCAAGTCAGACATCAGTGGATTCCCATGGGTGTCTTCTTTTCATAAATGCATGGGGTTCCCTGTTTCCCTTGGTGGCTTCGACACCCTAAGCCCAAATCTGTAGGTTGTCTCCCCAAACCCTTTGGGGGTTACCAGTGGGTTAGCCTTTTGCCTTTGCGCCCAGGTAGGCGCACCCACACATGTGAGGTACCGTTTTCGTCGGGATACCTGTGGGAACGCGGAAGGTAGGCCATGTGGCGCTGGCTGTGTGTTTCGGTGGGTGGGCAGAGTGGAATGTGCAAAAATGGTGTCTTTTTCGCCACATTGCTGACTGTTTACGGGGGTTCTGGGTAATATATTCTGGCCCAGTTCGCACAAGTCAGACCTCTGTGGATTCCCACGGGTGTCCTCTTTTTGTAAATGCATGGGATTCCCTGTTTTCATTGGTGGCTTTGACACCCTAGGCCCAAATCTGTAGGTTGTCCGCATGAGCAAAATTCCTGAAAATCTGCTGTGCCGAAAGGCTTGGGGTTGCCCGTGTTTTAGGCTTTTCCCTTTGCCCCCAGGTAGATGCACCCACACATGTGAGGTACCGTTTTCATCGGTACGCCTGTGGAACGCAGGAAGGTACGACATGTGTTGTGTTTGTGAGGTTTTCATAACATTTCGACCCGTTTGCCGCTGCCCTTTATCACACAACCATTTCATTTCCCAAATGTGATCTACATTTAGTCACTGCTTTAGACACTATACACTTTTGTAACCTGCACAAGTCACCTACCCTTCAAAAGGTCTGCCTGTGCTCTTTCAAAAAATGTATGCTTGGCCTTCCTCACCACGTCACCCCTTCCTAGACTTGGAATTTTGTCTACTTTTTAGAAATTTCTATCCACCCATTCAGCTTTCCTACCCTTTTCTTCCATTCCGTCCACGTATGTCTTATTGGGGGAAAAAAGGCTAAAACCACCTACCTCTCACAAAATAGTTAATGACCATATCAAAATGTTTGTTTTCTGAAAAAAAACATTTTCTACCTTTTTGGTTATTTTCTCCAGCCCCCCCACCCACAGCAAACAAGGATTGCTGGGTGGCGTAACGACCGCCTACGAAAAGGGGCCAAATTTGACCGAGAGATCTCATGTAACAAAAACAATACAAGGCATTGAATGGCGACATACCAAAATCACCAAAAAAGGCCTTGGCACTGGGGGAAATAGTAATGGCAGTTAAGGGGTTAAACGAATTGGGGATTTCTCCAGCTTCACCATTAGTTGTTCCAAATCTGAGGTCTTTACACTGATGGATGATACATGTGAAATCCGCTGCTCCTTCCGCTCCGGTGGTCCCCCGACCGCATCAAATATCTTGGGGTTGTGGTTTCCAGGACCCGCTCTTCCCTAGTACGTGATAATTACGAAGCAATCAACTCCCACATGGAAAATAAACGAAATAAATGGAGATCTCTCCCAGTCTCTGCTGTTCATGAATGTCCTGTTATGGCCAGGCAAGCCTTACTTTGCCAAATTGCAAGGACAATTTGCACAATTTCTGTGGCACTTTGGTGCGATCCAGAAGAAATGGGAGGATATGGCCTTTCTGTATGAGAAAGGAGGGTTCTCAGCTCCCAATCTGGAACCTTATTGGATAGCTGCCCAGGGCCAGTATGCCACATTCTGGTATGTGGCAGAATATCCTCGACCCCATGTAAAAGTAGAAAAAATGAGCTGCGGGTCTATCAGATCTTAAGACATTACTGCTGGACACACACTATAAAGATAACTGCCCAGTTGACCCAGTCGCCTTCACACTGAAAGCTCGGCGAGAGATATTCGCCCCTACAGGGGTTTTCCACCCATACTACAGATGGCTCCCACTATGGCAATTCCCGGAAATAGGTCCAACGTGGGACGGGGTGTTGAAATTAAGATGGGAGGGTTTGGGCTTTAGAGCGCTGGCAGATTTATATGTTGAAAGGGAATTCATAACACCCACCACAAGATAGCCTGGGCACTGGAGGGCTGGAGGTGACCTGCTTCAATACTACCCGATCCGCTCAGCGGTGACGAACAGATGGCTTGTATATCCAAATAAACCTCCTGAGACACCTGAACTGGCTTTTATAGTCAATTCCGGGGATTGCAGACCCATCCCCTACACTCTCTATAACATGGTACTGAACAAAATGCCCCCCGCCCCCACCTCACGTGCACAATCCTGCTGGTCAGAAGAAATGGGGGTGTAACTGACGGATGCCCAATGGTCGCACATGTGCTCTCACACCAGGAGGGTATCCCTTATTTTCAGGTTCATGAAATTCAAGATACTTAATAGGATATACTACACCCCAGCCAAACTAACCAAAATGTTTCAAACTGAAGAACATGTTTGCCCTAGATGTACATGTGCCCCTGTGGACCTGTGGATCATCTATGTATGTTCTGGGACTGTCACCAGAGTCTTCTGGAATAAAATACTAGACATATTGTCCCGGTGGTCAATTCCCCATTGGAAAGGAACCCACTCGGATCCTTTTTGGTATGTGTCTGGTTTGCAGGGTGAAATACACAGAGCCTTCGTGAATATGGGTTGCATGGTGGCTAAACAAAGCATCCTCTTGAAATGGAAAGATAAAAATCCCCCCAGGGGAGAAATAATGGTTATTGGCATTGACATGGGTTCAGGAGACCAAACGTCAATATGTTGACACGCTTCCCCTAGTTTCCAGACCCAGAGACATCTGGGCCATGTTCCGCTCTTACCTGGCCGAAATTGCAACTGCTGATTAGATGTGAGTTGGGGTCAAAGACCAATTTATGCACCGCTATCATTTGTTTCCAATGCAAACTCTTATGTAATTTACATGTTTAAAACCAAATGAATTTCTGTGTCCATGCTATGCCTGATTATTTCCATGTGCTTTCTGTTGTACTCGTAAGATTGCCAATAAAAAATAAAGGTTAAAAAAAATCACGAAACAAAAGGTAAGCTTAGATGCCTAGGATACATTGTCAAATGTGTTCCTATACTACCACCTGGACAGGCTGGCTGCTCAAAACTGGGAAGACTAAACTCCCACCAATACCCCCCGAGCCAAAGCTCCGTAGAAGATCAAGCGCTGTCCCTGAAAAGGAAAATAAAGGCATCGGAGGAATCAAGAAATTCGTCCTGGCTTTTGCTGTCACATCTGAGCTAGACTACAGTCTCATGCCCAGTCGACTATGTGTTCTCAGCCAGTCCGCAAACCAGGAATACAAAGTTGTCCTTGGTTGCCTGTTTAATACCAGAAGCAATGTCCAGCTCCAGAACAACCGGGAGCTGCTGACTCCATTAAGACAGTATACAATGATTAATCTTCAAGAGACATGGCTAAAGACCGCTCTGGCTACACAGTATTACATCAAGCAGCACAACAGAGTGCCAATGGGTGCCCATATTAAATCCTATTCAACATGTGAAATTCTCTCTTCATGGGACCTCTCATTTGGCATACTGGTCACACACATCAAACTTAGTTTAGGGATCTTCCCATTTGTCATGCTTTCAGACTCACCCAATCACGACCGGTTGATATGTAGGCGGCGGAGAGAAACATGGACCCCTCCCGCGATCACCTCTGCTCGATCGCTACTGGGGGGCTGCACTCTGAGGCATCCCTGGCGTCGATTTCCATGCCTGCAGTGGGGATTGCCTTGGAGACTGCAGGCGCAGAGGAGATCACCACTCCATACTGCGGTCCTCCGCTCGACGCGGATCGTCACGAAGAAGGGGTCATGTGACATGGCTTCCAGGAAACAGGCACCAAATGAACCAGTGGATCACGTGACCAAGTGAAAGATCACGTGACCAGGAAATCGTCCCCGATTGGCCAACGAATCAGGAAGACAGCAATAAAAGGGTCTTGGCCTTTGCACACATTGCTTCTCAGCTGATCTCGCGGCGTTTAGCGATTTCCTGTGTTTTGAACTTCATGCTTATCGAATTTCTTGGATTTTGGACTTTGTTTTTCTTCTGGATTGCCCTATAATTTTGGCGCTTGGATTTCTTCTGACCTGTATAACTGGATTATCTGTACTTTTAACTGTTTTCTTGGATTGTTTATGGATTGACCTTTGGATTTGGCACTTGATTAACCTTCAGCTACCTTTTGTCTGAACTCTTGGAACTTTGTCAAGAACTGTGCACCTACAATCAAACCCTCTCCTCTCCCTTCAGATTCCGTGGTCCCGTTATCTCCTCTGCTCTACTCATCTGACCCTTGGCGGAAAATTCACTTAGGTTCAAGTCACTCATCATTCACCTCCAGGGTAGGTCTTTCTTATTATTTGTTTATGCTTGTTGTGAATACCGTGTAGCCATTAGCTAACCTGGTATTTTCTTTGCAGCCACCCGGGACCTGGAGTTTCCTGTTTACCCCCAACCTGTGGCTCCAATAACCGGTCAGCGAGTACTTTGCCCTTCTCTGACTAGTGCTTGGGGACGGAGGTATACTAATCCACGTGGCCCTCAGGATTTGACAGACTGAGAAGCCTTTACCACTGGATTATGGATACCTCCGCCGGGGATCCGGTGGCTGCGCTTGTACAAGCAATCACTGTCTTAAGGGCTGACATGACAGCCGCTAACACGGCTATTCATCAGCGCTTAGATGCCTTACAAAGTGAAAGACACGCCTTACCACCAGATGAGGAGTTTGGAGATGTACCCGAACAGGCTGCACCACCTGTAGGGGCAGTGGCACCAGCCCCAGTCTATGCCCCCACCCCATTTCCCTTGGCGGCCCCCGAGAAATTCCAGGGTAAATCACGTAAATTTCGCACTTTCCTAAATCAGTGTAAGCTACATTTTTTATGTCGGCCACAGGCCTTCCCTGATTCGACTACTAAGGCAGCCTTCACTTTGTCTCATTTAAGCGGCATTGCCGCTACATGGGCTAATCCCCTGTTGGAGAATAATAGTCCCGTTTTGTATGATTTTGATAGGCTGGCGGCAGAAATGACTAAGGTTTTTGACACACGACATAAAGCACAAACACGGGACCTAGAACTCCTAGATTTGACCCAAGGAAAAACCACATTAATAGAATACATAACATGCTTCAACCGTCTGTCGAAACAGCCTGGCCAGAAAAAAAAAAAGGCAGTTGTGTTCTACAAAGGTCTCAGTGAACGTTTGAAGGACGCCCTGTCCGTCATACCTACCTTACCTACTCAATACCCTGAATTAGTTGACTTGGTCTTACAAGTTGATTCCCGGTTCAATGAAAGAAACACTGAAACAAAGAACGAATCCGGTATTTTCCCTAAGCTCGAACTCTACAGAACAAACTAGCGAACCCATGCAAATAGGAGGAATACGCAGTCCCATATCACCCTTAGAGAGAGAACGACGCAGACAGGCTAATGCTTGTTTTTACTGCGGAGTGTCAGGTCATTTTGTCAAGGAATGTCTCCGAAGACCTAAACAAAAGACAACAGGTTTTCTAAACTCGTCCTTAGATAAGGGGGTGCGGACGATCTTACCAGTACAATCGTACGTACCCCTTTCATTGTCGGATTCAACCCGGCCCTTGTTTCTTCCGGCACTTTTGTTTTCCTCTGACAACGTTAAACACCAGGTACACTTGGTCATCGATTCAGGGGCAACAGGTAATTACGTTGACAGTGCTTTGGCCGCGTCCCTAAATCTCCCTTTACAAAATAAAAAGCACCCAGAACCTGTACAAGCGGTAGATGGTTCTCCGTTGATTTCGGGCCCTATCAGGCAACAGACGGCACCAGTAACTCTCATACTGCAGGACACACACCAGGAAACCCTTAGTTTTGACTTGATAACTACCCCTCAATACGGTATTATCCTTGGTATCCCCTGGTTACGCACACATAACCCGCTCATTAACTGGTGCTTGGGCTCCGTTTCTTTCGAATCCTTGTACTGTCAGGAACATTGTTTGTTATCCCCAGAGCAGGCAACGACACCAGCACAAGCGCTCGGGGCATTAGCTCATTTGTCGTTACAAGAATCACAGATGGAGGTTGACCCTCCTAGGCATGTGGTAGGTCTGGTTTTGGCCCAGATACCCTCACAATATCATGACTTCTTGGAAGTGTTTGATAAAAAATCATCTGAACACTTACCCCCGCATCGTCCCTTTGATTGTCCGATAGATCTGGAACCAGGGGCCCCCGTGCCCCACGGGTGCATCTACTCCCTTTCAGCATCTGAAGACTTGATTCTTAAAGAGTACATACAACATTCTTTACGTTTAGGCCACATCAGACCCTCACAGTCTCCTGCAGCTAGTCCTATTTTCTTTGTACCCAAGAGGGAAGGCGATCTTCGCCCCTGCATTGATTATCGCCGTTTGAACAACATCACGATCAAGAATAGATACCCCATACCCCTTATCACTTCACTGCTAGATCGTCTCACACATGTCACTATTTTTACCAAGCTCGATCTGCGAGGAGCGTATAATCTCGTACGCATCCGAAAAGGGGATGAATGGAAAACAGCTTTTTGTACCAAATACAGCCTATACGAATATACCGTCATGCCCTTTGGGCTATATAACGCACCCGCAACCTTCCAGAAGTTTATGAATGAAATATTCCACGACATCATAGATAACTACGTGGTGGTATATCTGGATGATATTTGGGTATTTTCTCAATCACACCAAGAACATGTCACTCATGTACGAGAAGTCCTGAGTCGGCTGCGCACACACTCCCTTTACGCTAAACCAGAAAAATGCCTATTTCACGCCAGAGAAGTAGACTTCCTAGGTTTTCACATCACGTCTGGCGGTTTGGCTATGAATTCAACCAAGATCCATGCAGTCGCAGACTGGCCCATTCCACAAACTGTCAAGGAAGTGCAGTCATTCCTTGGCTTCGCCAACTTCTACAGGCGATTCATTGCAGGGTTTTCAGCCTTGGCTACCCCATTAACTCAACTCACTAGCCCCCGTACCCCGTTTGTTTGGTCCTCTTCTCAACAAGATGCTTTTTCAGCTCTCAAAACGGCTTTCACCACAGCCCCTATTTTACAGCACCCCAATCCAGATCTCCCCTTTATTCTTGAAGCCGATGCCTCTTCCTATGCTCTGGGAGCTGTCTTATCTCAATCATGCCCCTCCACAGGTCTCCTACATCCGGTTGCCTTTCATTCTCGAAAATTCACACAGGCTGAAATCCATTACACAGTCACAGAGAAAGAACTACTATCCATTAAAGATGCCTTCCAAGTCTGGCGTCACCATTTACTTGGGGCAAAACATCAGGTCACGGTTTATACTGACCATCGCAATCTTCAGGATTTGGCCACATTCAAGTGCACTAATAGCCGCCAAGTCCGCTGGCATTTATTCTTTGCAGCATATGACTTTGTCATTAAGCACCGACCGGGCATAGCCCACGGCAAAGCGGACGCTCTCTCCCGCATTCCTGGGGCCGTTTCTTTGCCTGTCTTTCCGGAGACACTTCTAGACAGCAAACACATCATCTGTCTCTGTACACCAACTAAAGACTTACTAACCTTAGTTCGACAATGGGTCAAGTTACATCCAGAACAACTACGGGAGTGGGAGATAGAATTGTATGAAGGCCTACCATATATACAGGGCAGATTATACTTACCAACACCAGACACTCGCTCCATCGCATTAGAATGGTCTCATGATGCTCCCATAAATGGTCATCCCGGCCAGAAGCGCACACTGGCCTTGACCCAACGTTGGTGTTGGTGGCCTTCCATGAACAGAGATACAATGGCTTATGTTTCTTCCTGTTCGGTTTGTGCCCAATGCAAAAACAGAAAAGGTCGTCCTCTAGGCCTACTACAACCATTGCCTCTCCCAGTTAAACCCTGGCATACAATTACGATGGATTTCGTCACTGACTTACCTAAAGTTAGTGGGTTTGATACTATTTGGGTAGTGATTGATTCCTTCACGAAGATGGCCCGATTCATTCCCTGCACCGGTATACCTACAGCACCTGCCCTGGCTGACCTCTTCTTTCGTCATGTCTTTTGTTTTTTTGGGTTACCGGCTATTGTCATTTCTAATAGGGGCTCCCAGTTTATTTCCCGATTTTGGCAGTCCCTTACGAGACAACTAGGCATTGACACACGTTTCTCGTCCTCCTACCATCCCGAAACTGACGGGCAGACCGAACGTGTCAACCAAACCATGGAGCAATATCTCCGTTGTCTCTCCTTACAACATCAACAATCCTGGCACAGGGCGTGGCCAGCGAGCACGGGATGAGGACGTGATTCCTCGGAGCTCCCGCGGCCGTCAGCCAAATCCTGGAGATATCCTGTTATTTGGGCACCACAACGGCGGAAATTATATCCAGGTGTAGCGGAACCTTGGACGCTCAGGTCGCTATACTACCGACCCGAACCGCAGCACCAGTCGGGCGCAATTGGTCCGGGAAGCCCGAGACGCCGACAACGGACAAGATGGCCGCCGGAGCGGCGGACTAGGAGAGGACGCGTAATACGGCGCCAACTGCAGGAGGCAGACACCCTGCCCCGCTGGTGCCTGGAGCAGCCACGCAAGACAACAGCAGAGAGGGGAGGGGAGAGACGGGCCCGTGGACTCCTGCCGGGCGGAACGAATCGTACAAGCGGGAGCTGCCTGCGATTGGGAAGGTAGGCGGTCCCCGCTGCTTGCGGCCAAATCCTGCCGTGTGCTTTCGGGCGCACACGAACCCGTCCCCCGCAGCCCCCGCGGATGCGCTTGGCCGCCGGAGCGGCAGACGAGGAGAGAACGCGTAACATGGCGCCAACTGAGGAAGGCAGACACCCTGCCCAGCTGGAGGGCGGAGGGGAGACACGAGCCCGGGGACCCCTGCCGGGCGGAACGAGTCACACGGCGGGAGCTGCCCGCAAGTGGGAAGGTAGGCGGGCCCCGCTGCTGGCGGCCACATCCTGCTGTGTGCTTTCGGGCGCACATGAATCCAGCCCCCGCGGAGGCGTTGTCTCACCGGAGGCAGGCATGATTCCACACCCCGCCCCGCGTGATAGAGACTGAGCGGCTCCGGGGGGAGCGAGAAAGTTGTTGGAAGTTTGGGGCCCTGGGGAGCGGATTTGGGAGAGCGGCACCGCGGCGCCTGAAACGACGCACTAAGCCACAATACCAATGTGGTGTCCATCAATAAACACTACATGAGCAGCGATTGGAGTGCCTGCAGACCTGAGGTGACCTGAGGTTGGGTGCTTGAGACACAGTCTGCAGACTGACCTCTCAGCAGTGCCACAACTAGAGGCCAACAATCAAGCACACATTGCTGCAATAGAGAAGTAGAGTCCTTGCGGAGACACCACACGGAATACACAAGGAAAGGGGCGTACGGGGGGGGAAAGAGGGGCAATCCCCAAGTGCGCAAACCAACCCACCCATCAACCGTTGGGCGCCAACATATCCTACCAGCTCCGGAACGGGGTACCGTACCTACCCGCCCTACAAACCGTCTTAACGAACATACGTCGCAAAGCCTTATAAACAGTGCGTGAGTGGGGCCGACCTGCCGCGGTCCACTATATTCCTTCAGATATGGGGAAGGATAAGGCAAGGGGCATGACAACGCAGAGCAAAATAGAGCAGTATACGACCCCCGCCCAAGCCCTCCCGCCGGAGCAATCCAGTACTAGCGCAACACCAGAAACAGAGGAGAACATTTCGCTGAAGGATGTCATGAACGCCATAGCAAGCTCGAGAACCTCCATGGAAAAGAAAATGGATGGCATCAGCGCAGAGGTGTCATTATTACGCCACGACCTCCAAAAACTCACAGCCCGTACTGGAGAAGCCGAAGGTCGAATATCTGAAACAGAGGACAACTTAAGAACAATGAACCAGCAAATGTCAGGAGCACTAGCCTGCCTCAAAGCATTGGAAGAAAGGGTGGAAGAGGGGGAGGGCAGGGCAAGACGAAACAACATTCGGATCCTCGGTCTGCCGGAAAAAACGGAAGGAGCAAGCATGGAATTGTTCCTAGAGCAATGGCTCGCGGACATCTTTGCCCCCAAGACCTTGTCGAACTTCTTCTCAATTGAACGGGCCCACCGAATGCCAACTGGCAGGCAAATCCCAGGTGCCCCACCCCGCACAGTGATCGCGAAACTCCTGAACTATAGAGACCGAGATGCAATACTCCAAATGGCCAGAACCAAGGGCACTATAACGTTCAACGGCTCCAAGATAGGTTTCTTCCCGGATTTCACTAGAGAAGTGCAAAGAGCTAGACAATCCTTTGGCCCTCTTAAAAAACGTCTCCAGACCCTCAATGTAAAATACGGATTCCTATTCCCGGCGCAGCTGAAAATATACTTTAATGGAACAACTGTGCACTTCACGGACCCAGCTGAGGCATGGAATTGGGCAGCAAGACACCTGGAGGGTGACTGGAGACCAGACGGAAGACAAGGTAACGG
Source organism: Ambystoma mexicanum (assembly GCF_040938575.1). Classification (NCBI taxonomy): domain Eukaryota; kingdom Metazoa; phylum Chordata; class Amphibia; order Caudata; family Ambystomatidae; genus Ambystoma; species Ambystoma mexicanum. The sequence goes on from NC_090926.1 coordinate 1,118,742,174, forward strand.
TAGGAATCGCCCGAGACGAGACAGGGTACCTCCTGAACTCCCGCAACACCAACCCCAGGCACAGCCAAACAGGGACAATGACTGAAATGGAGAATAAGGTACCCATTCGCAGTTACGCTTTAAGACCCGGCACCATGTTATTAGACCATGTTAACAGCGAATTAATTGTGAACCCGATGTCTGTTTAACTGACGGCCCAGACCACGCAACCCCCACGGCCGGAACAAGGCAACTTAAGACTAAGTAGAGTTATACCACTTGAGGAATAGTTCTAGGTTGATGAGTTGACTGTCCCTTGACAGTCGGTTGTATTTGTATGTTCGGGCGACAGGTACTTCAAGTTGGGGTGGAGTATAGGGTGGGGGATGAAAGGGAAAGTTTTAATGTTGCTTTGTTAGTCTGGATCCATAGCATGTCCAACCACAGACCTAAGTGCAACCCTCTGCACATTACACTCTGCTGTACTATGTATTGGGACCATATTCCCGACAGACACACCAAAGGGAGGCAGCTCTCCCGACCCAAGCATCCTGCGTGCCCTCTAACGGGAAGCTCTAGATGACACACCCACAAACACACCCACCCCCACCCGATCGCCCCAGGTCCCTTAAGCTGCTCAGTTGGAATGTGAACGGAATGGGCTCTGGGATTAAAAGACGTCTGATTAAACAACTGTTGAATAGGCACTCTCCCGACTTGGCCCTTCTATCAGAGACGCACCTAGCGGGAACACACTGCACCCTTTTCCAGAGAACAAATTACAGGACCGCATTCCATGCAGGGTACACGATGGGATCCAGGGGCACCCTTATTCTTATACACAAGAGGCTCCCGTTCTCCCCACAAGTTGTGGAACTGGACCCACGGGGTCGCTATGTACTCATTCTAGGTTCACTCTGGGGTGAAACGCTGGCCATTGTGTCAATATATTCCCCACCCGGACTGGGCCAGGGATTCTTGGAGGATATCACCACTCTCCTAGGGAAACACCACCCAGATCGATGGGTCCTGGGGGAGACTTTAACGATGTCATGTGCAATGCTATGGATCGTACCCATCTTAGAGGGCGTAACCCGGATGTTCCCACGAAACTCTCCAACTTTGTGTCCGCCCTAGGCCTCCGAGATGTGTGGCGCGAATTACACCCCCAAGATAGAGGCTACTCGTTCCACTCTGGAGCCCATGGCTCCCTCTCTAGACTTGATTACCTCCTGGTCCCGAACACAGACCTATACAGGGCAATATCCGCAGAATTCCTCCCTCGTGGAATCTCGGACCACTCCCCCCTATTGATTGAAATACGAACGCACTCTGTAACCCCCCCTAGAACGTGGAGGCTAAACAGCTACCACCTTGGCTTCCCAGAATTGGTAGACCGCCTTACGGAGGTGTCCGATGAATACTTTGACATAAATATACCAGCAGTGGATGACCCGGTGGTGGTGTGGGAGGCTTATAAAACGGTGCTGCGTGGGGAAATCATCTCCTGGGTAGCAAACAAAAAGCGGGAGAGACTTCAAAAAATAGTAGAGGCAGAGGCTGAAATGGTCCAGGCCGAAAGCACGCATATTCTTGACCCACCCCGCAGACTCAAGGGTCCCTCAAACTAACCACAGAAACCCTCAGAAATATCATGCTAGATAATGCCAGGCAGGCCCACTGGGACACCAGAGCGAGGATATACGAGCTGGGGGACAAGGCGGGCAAAATGCTGGCCTGGCTGGAGAGGAGGGAGGAGGGGAGACGTCATGTCAGGGAGATTGTTGCCCTGAGTGGTGTTGGGTACCAGACGGATGCTGAAATAGCAGAGGCATTCGCCCAGTTCTACGCGGAACTCTACCGAGTCCCGACAGCACCTTTCGACCCGACCCTACTGGATGAAATTACACTCCCAGCACTGACACCACAACAACGGGAGGAGCTAGAATCAGATCTCTCTGAATCCGAAATAGCCGAAGCCCTAGCGCAACTCCAAACAGGGAAAACACCGGGCCCTAATGGTTTCCCGGCCGAGACCTGGCAAAAACTTGGAGGGAATAAAATGGCGACCCCCCTTTACAGGATGTTTCTTGGCGCCCGCGACCAGGGCACCCTCCCACCTGACCTATGTAAAGCCACCATTGTGGTCATTCCCAAACCCGATAAGCCCCCGGAACAGTGCGCCTCTTATCGGCCTATCTCGTTAATTAACAGCGAAGCCAAGGTTCTTGCTAAGCTCCTTGGTAACCGGCTGCAATCAGTGATCCATACCTTGATCCACCCGGATCAATGTGGCTTTATGCCACACAAATCAACACGTATGAACCTGCGCCGGCTCCATCTGGCGCTGGAGCGGGCCCCGATCATTGACACCCCTCTCGCCCTACTGGCAGTAGATTTTGAAAAGGCCTTCGACTCGGTTAGGTGGGACTGCCTTTGGGAAGTCATGAGGCGTATGGGGTTCGGAGACAGCTTCTTGAAATGGGTGAAATTACTCTACACTAACACTCGAGCGGAGGTCAGAGTGAATGGTTGGCCGTCCCGGTCCTTCCCGTTGGGAAAGGGCACGAGACAGGGCTGTCCCCTCTCTCCCCTTCTCTTTGCCCTGGCAATTGAACCTCTAGCCCTTTGGCTTCGCCAAGACGCTGCATGGACGGGGTTCAGATGGCCTGAAGGACATGAGGACCGTGTCTCCTTGTACGCAGATGACCTCCTGATTTACCTGGGGGACCCAGCTCGGTCCTGCCCCAAGGTGACGCAGATGCTTACCCGTTTTGGTGACCTTAGTGGGCTTAAAATCAATTGGGGAAAATCAGTTCTCTTCCCGGTGAAAGGCAATGTGCAGGCTGACCCTCGGGAATGTCCGTACCAAACAGAACCGCAAGGTTTTCGATACTTGGGGATCTGGGTGACCACAAACCTGAGTGAATACACACTACACAATTTTCAACCGGTCCTTGACCGTTTTGTCAATGACGTCCACCACTGGAGACTTCTTCCTCTTACGCCCATGGGAAGAGCCGCACTCTTTAAGATGATGACTCTCCCAAGGTTTCTCTATGTCTTACAAAATGCCCCACTAAAGATCCCAGACTCCGACTTTAGGCGGGTTGAATCCCTTTTTCGGGAACTAATATGGGGGGTGGTCAGCCGAGGATAGCGCTAACTACGCTCCAAAGATCGGTCTGGGAAGGTGGGATAGGAGCTCCACGCCTCCAAACATATTATTGGGCTGCACAGCTGGCAGTGGTCAACGACCTGCTTCATGGAGATAGGGAACTCCCCCACATCAAGGCCGAGGTTGCAGCCATGCACGATACCGACCCATGGCAACTGCTATACCAAACTCTTCCGAGACCCCTTCCACCAACGACCACAATTCATACTATTGTGGTTTGGAAACAGGCGCATAGATTCGTTGGGTGGGAAAATAGTGTAACTGTGGCACAACCCCTGTGGAGAAATTGTAACCTGCCCGAGATAAAGAAGCTTCAACCATGGCCCCGATGGGTAAGGGCTGGGATTCTGAGGGTTGGGGACATTCTTGAGGAGGGGGACATAGCCTCGTTTGAAACTATCCAGCAGAAATTCCAACTCCCGGGCACTGAGCGATACCACTATGTACAGCTGGCCCACGCCCTAAGAAACCACATACCTGCAGGCACCAATATCCCGGATTACACACCAATAGAGCGTAACATATTACCAGCTCTCATCCCCACCAAATGCACCTCCATCCTATATAATGCTATTACATCCTTTGCTACGCCAGAACTCACGACCCTGAAAGCTAAATGGGAGGTGGATGTAGGGGTGATAGATCCAGAAGACTGGATCCAAGTACTAATGCACCCAAGGGAGGTGGCCGTTTCTTCCAGGATTCGGCTGGTTCAATTAAAGATCCTGCACAGGGTCTATTACCCCAGGACGATACTATATAGATGGGAGAGAGCCTTGAACCCGAATTGTCTCCGCTTTGGGGATGAGGAGGGGACCTTCTTCCACATCCTGTGGGCATGCCCCCAAATCCGCACTTTCTGGAGTGAATGCTGTACTGTACTCGGCAATGTCTTGGCGTGCCGCATACCACTAGACCCGAAGATTCTCATTTTGGGTGTTCCGGATGAGATTGGACTTACTAAATGGGGCAAGCTGCTCCTGAACACAGCAGCGGGACTGATAAAGCGCAACATAGCGCAAAAATGGGGAGCCCCGGAGTCCCCAACGATGGAGCAATGGGCAACAGATATGAACCTTTGTGCCACTATAGAGCACCGAGTATATACTGCCAGAGGATGCCCTACTAAGGCGGACAAGATATGGGGAAGGTGGGAAGAGAATGGACCCTAGAACCGGCTGGACCCTGTTGTGTGCAGTGAGGGGGATATGGTCGGATTGCACTAAAACCTGGGGTAATGTCATGGGTGATTGATACTTGATCTGTTAATGTTTGAATTTTGGAAGGACATGCTAATCCACACAAGCTGTTGTTGTGTTGTTTTGAATGTAAAACAATAAAAAATGTTTTATTAAAAAAAACAATCCTGGCACAAACTACTGCATGTAGCTGAATTTGCTTACAATAATGCACCCCACTCATCCACAGGCTATTCACCTTTCTATTCCTTGTATGGGCAGCATCCTCGCATCCTTCCTATTCCAGATGTACCTCCCCTACTCTCTCCTTCTGTTTCCTCATGTGTACAGCATCTTAAAGACATCCATGGCCAGGTCACATTACATCTTCAGGAAGCACAGGCTTCTATGTGTCGGGCTGCTGATAAGAAATGAACTACAGCCCCCACTTATGCAGTTGGGGATCGGGTATGGCTTTCCACCAGACACCTACCTGTACCCGGTTGTCGTAAACTGCTTCCTCGCTTCGTGGGGTCGTATCGTATTACCAAAGTCATCAACCCAGTAGCCTACAAGGTTTCCCTGCCAACCACTTGGCGAATACACCTTGTGTTCCACACTTCCCTTCTCAAACCATGTCCTCTCTCCACTCGTATCATCCTACCCCCTTCCCCTGTAATGAAAGGTACTTCTGAAGAGTACGAGGTCAATGATATTCTTGGATCCCGTCTCACGAAGGGCCGTCTTTATTATCTAGTGGACTGGTTGGGTTACGGCCCGGAGGAAAGATCTTGGGAGCCTGCTGATCAAGTACATGCCCCGCTCCTAGCTGCCCGGTTTCATAAGAACAATCCCCATAGCCCACGAGGACGTGTGCCTTTGAGGGGGGGCTCTGTCATGCTTTCAGACTCACCCAATCACGACCGGGTGATATGCAGGCGGCGGAGAGAACATGGACCCCTCCCGCGATCACCTCTGCTCGATCGCTACTGGGACGCTGCACTCTGAGGCATCCCTGGCGTCGATTTCCACGCCTGCAGTGGGGATTATCTTGGAGACTGCAGGCGCGGAGGAGATCACCACTCCATACTGCGGTCCTCCGCTCGACGCGGATCGGCACGAAGAAGGGGTCATGTGACATGGCTTCCAGGAAACAGACACCAAATGAACCAGTGGATCACGTGACCAAGTGAAAGAGCACGTGACCAGGAAATCGTCCCCGATTGGCCAACGAATCAGGAAGACTGCAATAAAAGGGTCTTGGCCTTTGCACACATTGCTTCTCAGCTGATCTCTCGGCGTTTAGCGATTTCCTGCGTTTTGAACTTCATGCTTATCGAATTTCTTGGATTTTGGACTTCGTTTTTCTTCTGGATTGCCCTCTAATTTTGGCGCTTGGATTTCTTCTGACCTGTATAACTGGATTATCTGAACTTTTAACTGTTTTCTTGGATTGGTTATGGATTGACCTTTGGATTTGGTGCTTGATAAACCTTCAGCTACCTTTTGTTTGAACTCTTGGAACTTTGTCAAGAGCTGTGCACCTACAATCAAACCCTCTCCTCTCCCTTCAGATTCCGTGGTCCCGTTATCTCCTCTGCTCTACTCATCTGACCCTTGGGGGAAAATTCACTTAGGTTCAAGTCACTCATCATTCACCTCCAGGGTAGGTCTTTCTTATTATTTGTTTATGCTTGTTGTGAATACTGTGTAGCCATTAGCTAATCTGGCATTTTCTTTGCAGCCACCCGGGACCTGGAGTTTCCTGTTTACCCCCCCACCTGTGGCTCCAATAACCGGTCAGCAAGTACTTTGTCCCTATCTGACTGGTGCTTGGGGACGGAGGTATACTAATCCACGTGGCCCTCAGGCATGGTATACAGTTTCATTCATATGCGGATGACACGCAGGTGTTCCTGAGGATACAGAATCAAGAGGAAACATATGAGATAGTGGAATGATGTCTACAAGAGATACAGGGTTGGATGTGTGTAAATCAGCTATTGCTGAATGCCAGTAAAACTGAAGTATCCGTATTCGCCTCAAAACATCATCTACAGAAGGAGAAACTGCATCCCCCCTGTCTATTGGGGACGCAGTTGAACTTGTTCAAAAAAATCAAGTATTTGGGTTATATCTGGGAGGACAATAGGGAAAGTGGAGCGCAGGTGAGTGTGAAGGTGCAGGCAGCATACCATTCCTTGCGTATACTGAGACACATTTTATCTTTTATTGCGAATGAGGATAGAGCTGTAGTTATTGGGACTCTGGTTAACTCGAAGCTAGTTTATGGTAACGCATTGCTATCGGGTATTCCAGCGTACCAACTGCGTAGACTGCAGTTGGCCCAAAATGCAGCAGTCAGACTGGTGTACAGGGCAAAAAAATCAGCCTCAATCTCTATCCTGAGAAAAGCTCTGCACTGGTTGCCTTTAAAAGAGAGAATAGAGTTTAAGGTCCTCTGCCTGGTCTTTAAGGGCGTGAATAAGATAGGACCAACATACCTATCAGATAAAATCAGGAGGTACAATCCTACCCGACAACTGCGCTCCGCAGACCTAAATCTGCTCTGCATACCAGGCACTAAATGTGTGAACAAAGGGGACCGCAGATTCTCTGTCTATGGTCCTAGAGCGTGGAACACACTAGCTAGAGAAATCTGCGACATTAAAACCCTCTCGGCTTTCCGGAGGGCTGTAAAGACCTATCTGTTCTGTTAGGCTTCTGATTGAGTATATTTGCTAAGTAATTCTCATAAGATCCAGTGGACCATTCACAGACAAATGTCAATTGATACATCTGCGCCCAGTTATGATTTAGTTTGTTAGGTGTGCGTTACAAATACTTCAAAATTCAAATTAGTTCACTAAATATCCTGATGCAAAATATCTACTGGCACATGGGCATGGGCCTGTTGTCATCTGTTCTGGTCTCAGTAACGGGTTGTGTGGTAGACAGGTTAAATGTTACCCCGGCTGATCAGGTTCTTGTGGTAGGGGGATCTAAATTCAGACTGTACCGGGGCCCCTGTCCATTTGCACACCTTGCACAAACCTAAAAATTAGGAGAGATTGGTTGCATGGTCTCACGAACCTGGGTTTTGCCCCCCCCCGCGCCACTCAATGGAGCTATACCTGGTGTCACACTCACCTGTGTCTCTGCAGGAGCGATGGACAAGCCTCTGAGTCTTCACTTCCCCTGTTTCACCCGGAGGAATACCTGTCAAATACAAGGTTCAGTCCTGAATTCACCGATTCCCCTGGGCCCTTCCCTTCTCTTTACTGTGTGCTGGGATGTCCCCCTATGGGTTTACCTTGATCTTTTGTAGGGTGTGCACTCCATCCTGCATTTGCAGGGGCGCGATTCACTCATGTGATTGGTGCCAATGTCTGTAGGCTGAGTTCAGATGCCAGACGCTGTTTCATGCCTTCACAGCGAGGCCGAGAGTTCAAGGCGCCAGTTTCCTCACTGGTTAGAAAGTCCTTCCCCCAAGTGAACGTTGCGCGGAGAATGTTGAGTGTCCAAAATTGTCTGTATTGTCTTTCTTTGCCGGTATTTTTGTGGGTGAGTAGCGCTGCGTGTAGAAGCTAGCTGTTGGTAGGTTTGTGCAGCGCCTTCAATTCGAGCGCACCTGGTAATGTCTCTCCCTTTCCCTTGCAGGAGGAATTATGTGGTATTAGCACCTCGAGTCCGAGTTCAGCGCTACTGGAGACTTGGTGGTTTTGCACCGCAGAGAGAGAGCGCAGTGAAATAAGTGTCCACGTTATTGGAGCGAGCGCAATGAATAATGTCTCTTCTTTCTTACAGGGGTTTGTGCGCTCGTACAACTAACCTGGATTCCAGCGTCGTGGGAAGATTTGGTGAGTATGCACAGCGTTACTGATGTGCGCGTGTTAACTCTGTTGTTTTTTGTTCTTACAGGTGCCGGTGTAGAAATCCCATCTTGACTGGAGATGGCTGCGGCGTGGAGTAAGAACCATGTAAGGTGAAGCTGAATGATCCGGAGCGGGTAAGCAGAAGTAGGATGATCCGGAGCAGGTGAGCAGCAGCTGGCTGATCCAGAGCACGGCAAGTGTGTTGCTGATACAGCCCACAGTAAGCAACACGAAGCACTGGAAGTCTCTTGGGTGCGGCTTATATAGCCAGCCACACCTAAACACTAGAGAGCTCATGAGTTATCATGCACTTCCTGTTTGGCAACAGGAAGCGGTAACCAGGAAGTTACTACAAACACTAGGAAGGAATGAAAGGAGGGATTTGTTAGGGGTTCTTTGTGTGCCTATGCCAGGCCTGCCAAGCCTCCACCCGGGTTGCCCCAACTACCTGCCTGAGACCCATGACACCTGGAGACATTCCGTACTCATCGACTTGGACGAACGGAAGGAGTTCATCTACAGTTGGCTTTGTTTGTTGACTCGGTGGGGATGGAAAGATATGTGTATTTTGAGGAACATAAGTTTGTGGCACTTCAGGGGTAGCGGCGTGGCCAGCGGCCATGCTGTAAGGACACGTTTCCTTCAGCTCCTGCTGATCCTGAGAGATCCTGGCCTGTAACGGAGGCATTACTAACATGGTTTCCTGCCAGCACAACTATCGATGGGTGAAAGGTGCTAGCACAGCTGGGTGCAGGAAGAAAGGGGATGGAAGGCGGAGTGCGAAGCAGGGACCCAAAAATAATAGGAGCCTAATCTGCGGTGTAAAAAAACAAGATGGCGTATGTGCGGTGGGATCCGGTATACATACAGAACAAAGGATGCGCAGGCTGATGTCATATCAGCAAGCGAATATCCCATGAGCTGTGGACGGATAATCTGAAACACGCTCAGCTGGGCAGAAGACTGAAAGGCATTGCTGAAACAGCATACACTTGGCACAATTCTTTCTGAGGAGGGCTACGAAGGGAACGAGCCGAAAGACGTTCTGCAAAGAAAGCGGAGACCAGCGGAGGAGTGCTGGATGAGCCACAGACATTGCGGTAAGGTGCGTGGGGGTGAGCGCAACCCGGGGATAAGCTGCCCTGCAGAGCAGATGGGCGGGTGCTCATAGACTTGTGCACTGGGGGGAAACCCAAGAAGCACAACGGCACATTGGAAGAGGCACTCGGTGCCCACCCTCCCCCAGTACCAGACCCACACTTATGTAACGCCCGGCCCACAGAGGGGACTGTCCGGTGCATGATCCATGTTGGACCCAAGGTCCGTGGAGAAAGTTAACGGTAATAAGGAGACGAGAGCCTGCAGAGGCGGACCACAGAGAAGACTACCAAAGCGTATGAATAATAATAGGACCCCAGACAGAGGGGGATATTATTGGTACAACAAAGAGACAAGAGCCAACAGAGGGGGACCACAGTAAAGACGATCAGTGTGCATGGTCCATGATAAGCCCTTGACCCGAGAGGGATATTAATGGACCGACAAAGGGCCAGCAGAGGCTACTGTCAGGGCGAATGAACCGTAATAGGCCTCCGACCAGTGGGGGATATTAAACTGTATGAGGAGGAGATAAGGGCCCGCAGAGGTGAGCAGTGTATTACTGCAGGATATATCCCGGCAGACACGGCACAGGAGTTAGATTGTGGTAACATAAGCCGAATATAGAAGGCAGCCGCGATCACTGTGTGAAAGAAGGGTCGATGACCACTGAGGGTACTCCAAAGAAACCGCAAGCGGAAAATATTGTGTGAGGATGGGGCTGTGGATTTGAGGCAAGGCCTCCTCACAGACCAATAGTGGGTGGGAAGAAGACCTGACGTGCTAGGCGCTCCCTCCCCCGACCCCCACTGCCCGACCCAATACATCAAGGAAGATCATTAAAGGCAGATGCCAACTGCAGCTGGTAACATTAGGTGGAAGGGGCAGAAGTAATATCCCGGTGAGCAGGGTAACTCAGCCAAGTTGTAACTGGGATTCAGGTTGCGAGTGCACACTGCATCTTAAGGCAATCAACATCCATGCAGGCAAGACCCAGGAGTGGGGTCTAGAAGGACCATTGGCTGGACTACAAATTTGTCCCAACAACGACCAATAACACACTGATTTGCACCAAGGACTGGGTAGGAACGCATGAGTTAACACACCCGTACATTAGGGGTGCGCTGCAAAGGAAAAATGCCAACAGCGGCGAGGGGCCCAATAGTGTGGAAAGAACCACAATCTGGGGGTGCCGGAGAATACACAAGACAGCGACAGTCCAAAATGGATGCCATCAGTCTGGACATTAACTCCCTAAGGCAAGATATCCGGGCACTCGCAGAGCACACTGAAGCTCTGGAAAAGGAAGTCACAGTGAACACTGCTGGCCTGAAGGACACCTCGATAGATGTGTGGAATCTCGAATGCAGAGTGGAAGAGGCAGAAGGAAGGGCCAGACGTAATGTCAGAATTATTGGACTCCCAGAAGGCAAAGAGGGCGCAAACCCCACCAATTTTATAGAGCATATGCTGTCACAGCAAATCAGCCCAGGCACGCTCACCCAGGGCTTCACTGTAGAAAGGGCAAATAGGTCCCTGACAAGGAAACCACCACAAGGGGCCCCGCCACGGCCCATGATAGCCTGAATTCTAAACTACAAAGATAGAAAGGATCCTAGAACACAATACAGCGTGCATCAGCCATTATTACCGCTTTCCCGGACTACACCCTGCAGGTGCAAAAACAGAGGATGCATTGTACATCAGTGAAGAGACGGATGCAGGAGCCGAACCTCAAATGCATGCTGCTGTACCCGGCATGGCTGAAAGTGATAAACAGAGTGATAAAACTCTTGCACTGCCATCCACTGTCAGAGCACATCGTTCTGTGACCTCCTAGCAGCATTATTTCGGAACACACCTTGTAATACATGTGTTCCTTCTTAAAATGGCCGCCACTGCCCGATGCTTACCGCCTGGCTAGCAACAGCCCGAAAGAGTAGCTTGATCCCATTGGCTGCAACGTTCTTCAGCCGATCGGAGCCACCGAATGGCGATAGCCGGCCTTCCGAACACAAGGCCTGCTACAAAAGGCCGATGTCTGTCTGTACCTGTCGTGGCCTGACAGAGCCGAGGTGCCAGCCACGCTGCCTGTTACACTGACTAGGAATAATAGGGTAAGGATTTCTTAAACACGCTTTTACTTTGCAACAAACCTTTGCGAGTCTGTGACTTTAATATTCATAAGTGCACTATGCACATCACAGCATTACCGCCAAGTGTGCCACTCTCATCCACCTGCCCAGTGAGGCCATGTATCATATGCTTAAGGCCGACACTGCCTAGTATGCCTATGTTATCGCCTAGGTATTAGCCTTTTGTTTACTTATTGGCTTACGGCTGCACTGTGCGTGTACTTTACTACTCTCTAGTATGCATATAATATCTTGACTGCATTAGCGTTATACTGTTCAACTGTTGCCTAGTAGGCCTATGATATTTCGACTGCATTAGCATTATGTTACTCAAAAGCTTGACTCGTGCATATTCAGCACCTCCCTCATTTACCCCTGTGCTGATTAGTGTGATTAGACACCCGGAACCACTACACCCTAGCCAGTCACATTGGCCTACTACATGTACTGGTTTATAGTGATATTACTGAAAACATTTCACCAAAAATCAATGTTTTCGTAAATATGTCGACATTACATACTTATAATTGCCATGGTCATTTATTCAACAAACATTTTTTTGAAAAAAGATAACCCAATGTTAACTTGTCTAAAAAATAACGTTGCCCCCAATCCCCCTTATACACACGTAACCCTTGCACCCTCCGCAAAAATCACACAAATAATATACATTGTGAGTGCCGGAAAGCATATAAAATAAGGATACTAAGGGTTAAACGATTGAGTAAAAGCCAAGAGTAAAGTACCTTAAATGAACGTTGACAAACATGACAGTTGTGATCAATCTGTCATTACATGACAGAAACGGAGGTCACAGAAAACGAACAAAAGTACACTGCAGCTACGTGTGACATATATATACAGGTAATATTTAATAAAAATATATAAAAGATTGAAATGTATAATAAAAGTAATCTGTAAGTAGTACATAGCAAAAAAAAACCTTTTCGCTATTGTAGATATAAAATGAGCAACAAAATTGAATATGTAAAGTCACAGAGAGGAGGAGAACAGTTAATACATGAGGGCTACGTATATAACAGAGAATTAGTAAGAAAAGACAACATTTATTGGAAGTGCACAGAATACCACACAACTAAGTGTGCAGGGAGAGTGATTACTGAAAATACAATGATAAAAAGAAAAGGTGAACATAACCATTTACCAGACAGAACGACAATACTAGTAAAAATAAGGTCTTTTAGCATCAGCGTACTTCTTGTATGTCTTACGACTTTCCTCCAAAGTCTGCAGTGCTAATTTATGAATACTTTGGATCCTGGAGACAACCTCGTCAACAGCAGGTGCCTTGTTACTGCCAGAGGGCATTGCCGGTAGAGAGTGAGGGTGATAACCGTAGGGGCATTGAAACAGACTCATTCCAATAGCAGTGTGAATGGTGTTGTTGTACGTGAATTCTGCCATAGATAACAGAGATGCCCAAATGTCCAGCTCCTTATTGCAGAAGCACCGTAGATATTCTTCCAGGGTGGCATTCAGTCTTTCAGTTTGTCCATTAGACTGAGGGTGATATCCCGATGATAATGCCCAGTGAATTCCCAGCTCCTTGCACAAAAATGGACCAAAATTTTGAGGTGAATTGTACTCCTCCGTCGGAAACGATGACGCGAGGTAGTCCATGCAGCTTCACGATGTCCCTGAGAAACACAGAAGCAGTCTCAGTAGCAGAGGGTACCCCAACAAGGGGGGAAAAATGGGCCAGTTTGGAAAAGGAGTCAACTGTGACCATTATAGCGGTCTTTCCCTGGAAAGGAGGTAATTCCACTATAAAGTCCATAGACAGATTCTCCCAAGGGCGAGAAGGCAAGTCTGCCTGTTGTAACAAGCCAAGTGGCATCTGCCTGGAGACCTTGGAACTGACACATACTGAACATGTCCTGACGTATGTGTTCACATCTGTTCATACAGAAGGCCACCAGAAGCTTCTGGTGAGCAGATCAAAGGTGGCCTTTTGCCCTTTATGACCGGGTAGGGGGAGGTCATGGCAGAGACGAAGGGCGTGTTCTTGGAGGTTCTTAGTGGGAAGAAAGAGGGCTGATTCAAGAAACCATAATCCGCCTCTTTCTTGAAGGCCCATAGACAATAGTATTTGTCTTGACCAAGTTCTGTACTCACACTGCACGCTCTGAAGAAAGCTGTTGATGGCTGTTATGATCTTAGGGTTAGGTAGTATTCTATTCCTTACTGTAGGTGTAGCTCCAGTCTCTTGTTCTGTATCGGGCCAGCTTCGGGAAAGCGCGTCTGCTACCCCGTTCTGTGTACCTGGGATATAGGAGATCAGGAAATCAAAGTTGGAAAAATAATAAGCCCATCTGGCATGACGTGCATTTCGGCATTCCATCTGCTGGAGAACCCGCAGATTCCTGTGGTCTGTGCGTATAAGGAATGGATTAGTGGCTCCCTGTAGCAAGTGTCTCCACTCCTCGCATGCTCGTCGCATAGCTAACAGTTCACGCTCGAGTACGGAATAGTTTCTTTCACTGGCCGTCAGAGTACGTGAGTAATAGGCTATAGGACGTTCTGAGCCTTCATTATCTTCTTGTAGTAGGACTGCTCCTATGGCTCCGCCTGATGCATCTGTCTCCACTATGAACGGTTTAGACTGGTTCGGTTGTATAAGCACTGGAGCTGTGGTGAACAGTCTTTTTAGTTCGGAAAAGGCGGATTGAGCTGCAGGGTTCCAGTAAAAGGTGCTGTCTTTCTTTAGGAGTGAAGTCAGAGGGAGTACCATCTCAGAAAAATGTGGAATGAAGCGGCGATAGAAATTTGCCAGACCGAGGAATCAGTGGATCTCTTTTACGGATGTAGGTTCTGGCCATCTGAGAATGGCCTTTATCTTGTCTGGATCCATCCGGATTCCTTTGGAGGACAGGATAAAGCCAAGGTATGGTACCTCGGTGGCCTCAAAGGTACATTTCTCGGCCTTGGCGTACAAATGGTTTTCCTGAAGCCTTCGTAATACCTCCTCACTTGGTTCCGATGATCCTGAAGAGTAGTTGAATAGATCAAAATGTCATCTAGGTATACCACCACTGAAGTACCTAGCATGTCAGAAAATATGTGATCCATGAACGTTTGGAACACCGCTGGGGCGTGTCCGAACGGCATCACGCAATATTCGAACAAGCCCAACGGTGTTCGAAAAGTAGTCTTCCACTCGTCCCCTGGGTGGATTCGGAGAAGATGATAGGCCCCACGTAGATCAATCTTAGTGAAGATCTGAGAGTCCTTTTCTGCTTCGATGATGTCTCTTATGAGAGGCATGGGATAACGGTCACGTACCGTAATCCTGTTTAATTCCCTGTAGTCAATGAAGGGGTGCAACTCCTTGGTCCCCTTCTTGGCAACGAAGAACAAAGATGCCCCTCCGGAAGATCGTGACTTCCTTATCAAACCGTTCTCGAGATTGGAATCCAAGTATTCCTTCAAGACTGACCGCTCCTGTTGGGATAACGGATACATTCTTCCAAATGGTAAGGGCACTTCCTCTTTGAGATCTATTCTGCAATCTTCAGGACGGTGAGGCGGGAGGAGTTTGGGTACCACATCTTTGAAGACTTCTTCGTATTCCTTGTACTGGTTAAGTATAGCAGATATGGAAATGGCCGACTGGGTTGCAGGGAAGGCAGTTACCACTACCTGCTGTTCCTTAATGCAGTTCTTACCACAATATTCCGAATTAAAACTCAAGCGATTTGCACTCCAGTCAATATCAGGGCTGTGCTGTCTTAACCAGGAGATTCCCAGTATGACAGGGAAGTGTGCCGCCTTAATGACCTCAAAGATGATCACTTCTGTGTGGTCTTCCATGGTGACCTGTAGAGGCAAAGTTTCCGCAGTAACTGGTCCTGAAGACAAAGGACGTCCGTCTACCCCTTCCACTGGAACGGTTCTGCTCTTGGACTTGAGCGGAATGCCCTTGTTCAGTGCCCATGAAGCGTCAATGAAGTTGCCCGCAGCCCCGCAGTCCAGCATGGCCAATACTGGAATAGAGATTCCAGCAGAAGGGCTTAGGGATACCTGCAGTATCATCAATCGGTTGTCCTCTCCTGTTTTAGTGGTGTTGCAAGGGTTTGTGCCAACGTCCCCGTGGTCTCCCTTGCATAGACTCGGGGCAGTGTATTTCCCGAATGCCGAGATGGGATCTCTGTGCAGTCCTTCAACTGGTGTTCTGATTAGCCACAATACATACACAGACTAAGTTCCCTTCTCTGTCTTCTTTCGTTTACAGACAAGGGGCCTCTTGTGGCACCTATTTGCATTAGTTCCTCAGGTGAGGTACGATCCTTGGCCTGTGGAGCCGTTTGGTAGTTCCATTGAAGTCCTCGGCCCTTCTTTCTCTCGTTTCGTCTCTCATTCAATCGGAATTCAATCCGGAGGACCAAGGTTGCTAATTCAGAAAAAGGTCTCTGGTCTTGCCACTCGTGCCAATTCATCCTTTATGTCGTCGTGCAACCCTCAACGGAAGATAGTCTGCTGAGCGGTATCAGGCCAACCTGCCAAGGCAGCCAACCCCTGAAAGTGTGAAATATACGACTGGACATCTTGGTTGCCTTGCTTGACGTCCAATAGGGCTTCATATGTTGAGTACTGGACTTCAGGTCTTTCGAACCTAGCCTTGAAGTCACGAACAAATAGATTATAGTCGTTCACGGAAGGGTCAACCGCTGTAACAAGGGGAGTGGCCCATTTCAAGGCACTACCCATCAGATTAGAAATTAGAAAACCAACCCGAGACCTTCCAGACTCGAAGTTCCTCCTTCTGAATGAGAAGTAGACAGTACAGGCATCAAGGAAATCCTTCATTCCCTTGGGGTTTCCGTCATACTTGTTCATGGAAAAAGGCATCGGGGGTAGTTCACCTCTCCCTTCGTCTCTGGTAGCCACCTGTTGCCGAAGGGTCTGATTCTCTGCCTGTAGATTCTGCATGTCGACCCACAGAGCTTGGATTGCATTGCACATCTCCTGGACCTGTTCAGGAGTGGCCATAGTCTTTCTTTTTGGGCGTTGTATACTGTGAGAACTCGAACCTTTGATACCCCTCTTTTCCAACTCCTCCTCACCTGAATCTCTGGTGGAGTCCTTCCGTCTAGGCTTCCTAGGTTCCTTGCTCTTATTTTGATGCAAATACGGACGTGACTCCCCAGAGGCCACCGTGACCGGATGGGAATCAAGGCCCAGGAGCCTCCCAGGAGTCAGCCCCCAATTTCAGGTAAAAAGCCGTGAGGCTAGAAAAAACCCTGTTCAGACGGAGTCCTTCCTTCAGAATGTGGCAGTGAGTTCATAGGTAAGATAGTTCAATGAAGCTGACACTCTGTTCCGGAATTCCCGGGAAGGGAGTCCATTTCGAAGTTCTGCTCCGTACGCCGGAGGCGGCGGCAATGAAAGGAACAGAGAGGATACGAAACTGCAATCCAAAAGTAACGGTAGACTTTACAGAGGAGCCCACAGGCGTCCGGTTGGCTTGACAGAGAAGCCCGAAGGTAGGTAGACAGGTATCCTGAGAATTGAGAATAACGGACGAGTACAGGGAAAAGAAGGGGAGTCGAGAGAGTACTGAGGGGGGAAACAGGAATAGAGGACAGAGAAGGGAAGTACAGAGACAGAAAAGGGAAAGGAAAGGGATAAACTGCCAAGGAGGGACAGATACAGAGGAGTTTAAGGCTTACCTCTCGGTGAACTTAACAGGGAAAAAATACCACAAGAAATAAACCCATAAAGACTCGTACCGCGATGAGAAAAGGGGGTAACTGCAAGGGAATACAGGATATGGAAAGATAATTAGAATAGCACGAGAGCTAGGAGACAGCGTTGGGAACTTTACAAAGTAAACAGATACAACGCACCGAAGCCTCGGTGCGTCACACGTAAATACGTGCCGGCGGCCATCTTGGAGGAGGCATAGACCGCTGAAGACGTTCCTAGCTGCCATATTAAGTATGTCTCCAGCGACTCCAGATCTTCCACGGGCGATGCATTACAGAACAATCAGCACAAGAATTTAGATTATCTCAAACAATTTCACTGGAAAATTAAAAAAGAAAACATATAGAGACTGTGAACAACGAATTCAAAGTATAGTAAACCATTTTGAAACACAAAATGCATATGACTTTTTAGAGGCAATAGCGTGTAGTCTAAAATGTTAATATACTCACCATTTCGAAAATACACGTTAATCCATGAAACATCCAAAGTAACCAAAAATCCATAAGAAACGATGCCAAAGTCAGTTTCCAAAGTCAATAAAATTAATCCAGGAAGCGTCCAAAATGCAGAAAAATGCATTAAAAACCATTCCACGAGGAGAATCCATAGTCCATTCCAGCCAGAAAAGAAGTTGAAATGAAAAGCAAAACATTTATTGAAATTCATTCCAGGAACAAAAGCCATAATCCATTCCAGGGTAAAAAAGTGTAATCCGGAGTCCATAAAAAAGGTAACCAAGCGAAAAAATATGAAACAAAACAATCGAAGGAGAAAATCCATAATCCATTCCAGTAATCCAACAATGCAATCCCAAAACCGCGGCAAAAACAAACAAAAAAACGATAAAAAGAAAAATCCAGAGAAATAGGAAGAGCAGCACCGAATACACCCGACGGTAACGAACGGACTTCCAAAGTGGTTACGCAATGAAATACGTTTTCAAAAATAATATTATTGATACATTACAACATGTTATACAATTGCACCATCTAGCGGTGAAAAAAAATACCATTCAATTCCATACATTTTTTAATTTACTGTTCAATAAATTGTTTAATTAATATTCTCATACATTGTATTTCGAATTATTATATTTTAGAAGAAAATGATTTCAAAATAATGTTTATTCGAAATAATATTTTTGAAATATTAACTTTCGAAAATATTACATTTCGAAAATATAACTGGATACCACACATACTAACTGGAGACCACATGTACTAATAATGATATGCTCCTTTCTGGCTACCACCCATCAAGCCAAAGTTGCACACTCTACACATACAAACCTTCAGTATCCAACCATGTCCAATCTTCCCCTATCTATACCTGGGGTCAAAGCCACAATGTTCTTGCCGTCGCTGATGTATGGCTGCCAGCATACATCGATAAGGCCCACCAAGTTCCTACCCAAGCTGATACTAGATACTAAGTCTTCCAATACATCACACAGCTGCTGTGGAGGCCTCAACCCTTTATTCCTTAACCAATTGCTTAACCAGCTTCCCATCAAATCTGCACCTAACAAACCTTGCCCCACCAGAGTTAGAAACCAGAGACTCGGCTCCAGATTACTCAAACGCTATGAGCCATCGATCAATTCCCTAGATAAAGTAAATCTGCTAACTATTGCAAATAACCACAACTCAAAAATTAATGACACTAACAAGAACAGAGTTGCACATAGTAACCATAGGTCTAAAACTACAGGCAACAATAATGAAAGACTGAAACGGAGCAAATCTAGTGCCACCCTCATGAATGCCAATACTCAAACCATCAAAGGGGCATTAATCAATGCCAGATCAATGGTGGTGCTTGCCACAGACATATCTGACCTGATCATGGCTGAAAATCTTGACTTCCTAGCTATAACAGAGTCATGGCTACATGCAGCAGCAGGCCCTTCGCTCTTACTGACAGTTCCAGACAACTACACTATCATAAGATCAGACAGAGTAGACTCTGGAGGCAGTGGCATTGCCAAATCCAACTTAGACCTATGAGTAGCCCTCTCGCCAACTATCACATCCTGTGAACTACTCACTGCTAAAATACCAATTTCTAACTTCCGTACCTTAACTGTGCATTTCATCTACAGACATCCAGGACCAATTGGCACCTTTCCGGAAGATATTATGACAATACTGTCCAATAATTCCAAAGCCTCCTCACAAATACTTCTGTTAGGAGATTTTAACCTAGGCTTAAACAACCCTAATGACCAGCAAGCACTAGCAGTGTCTAACGCCATTACCGAACTTGGCCTCACTCAGAGTTACACAGCCTACCCATGATAAAGGCAGAACTTTATATCTGAACTGTGAAACTGCAATTAGGTCTATTATACCCCAATCCTGGACAGATCACCACCTACTATCCTCCTCTCTTTCAGCAAATATCCACATAACCAAGGCAAGCCTAACAGCTTCCCACTCCTCACCAGGAACAAACAAAATATTACTGTGGACACACTTTAACCACACGTAATCCCTATCCTCAAATCTCTGCCGGACACTGCCGATACAGACACACTAGTAGATGTCTATAATTCTTTAATGACTAAAGCTCTGGACATCATTGTCCCACTTAAAATGCGCAAAGGCAAACCTAGAGCTCACCTGAATTAATGGTTAACACCTCAACTAAAAGCCTTGAAGACAAAGCTAGCTCCAGTACCAAGGAACTCTTTGTTATCCTCAGAGAAATGGAGGCCCCTATTCCCCCAATAGACACCTGTTTGAAGGATAAACGTTGATGTACCAATATCCAGAATGCCTTAACCAACAAGATCACCACTCTCCAAAACAAAATAGCTGACAAAAGATTGAACCTACTGTTAGGATAGGCATCTCTCTATACATCTCACAGTATGCAGTGATTTCTGTTCAAATCATTGTTGGTTGCATGTTTTTCTGTATGTTTCATTACAGATTTTTATTCATTGGGTACTCACCCACACAGTTACTTGTTCATGTTTAAGGAGGAGAGGTGTTAGGATAGGCATCTCTCTATACATCTCACACTTCAGCCTACGCTGGATATTTACATGTCATACCTGCCAGCCTTTAAGTGTTTAATATATACATCACATTGCCTTCTGTCACCTTAGTTACATTAAAACTGCATTGCATGTTAGGAGTTCTAGGGTGCAGAGTGAGAGGAGAAGGTTGACTGAAGGAGGACTGTTGTAAGCCTCTTGCTGGGGGTCGTCTTATGTATGCAACTGAGCCTTTCTAATAAAGGTTCTTGTGATAAACCACCAATTGTCAGCAGTCTACCTTGCATCATAACATTTGGTGACAAGGTCTAAGAGGAGCGGACTCCTGGAGACGACCCCCGGCGTGACTGGAGGATCCTGCTGGTGTTGTAGCTGCGGAGCGGTGCAACAAGCGGTGGCGAGTACTCATCGCCCAGTGAGGACTTTTCAGCGTGGCAGCCGAACAGAAACCCAGCAGTGCGGCGGGAGGCGCTCGCAAGGCGGACTGAGCAGGATCCTCGGGGATTACGGAAGGTACTCGCTCTATCTCCGTACCCCTTTCCCAGAGACTGTATAGTTGGGATGATTGGGTGGCAGCAGCTAGCCCACTAGCACCATTACTATTGTAGCCCTCCATTGCCGTCCCTTCCCGGAGACTGGGTAATTGGGATGATTGGGCGGCGGCGGCTGGCCCACTAGCGCCATTACAATTGGATTTACTTTTGAATAGTCATCGCGTTCGCTTACCTGTGTGCGCTTGCCTGTCTCCTCACGTCACCGCTGAGGACGCCCTGGCAGCCATCCTCTGCGCAACCCTGTATCTCTCGAGTGACGTACTCATGTCCTAGAGTAAAGAACCCAAAGACGTGGCGGCAATTTTGGTTTGACTTTGTTTCCATGGTAATTGGAGCCGCAGTCGGGAGTTGCAAATCAGCTGATTTTTGGTTCGGCAGTCTGCTAGCAGCCACGTACGATTGTAGACTGATCGAGGAGAGGGAGTGGTGGCCACAATCAGGTCTACGGTGGATCACTGGCACTGCAAGTGACCACTTGCACTGAGGAGACTTATGGTGAGTGTGTAGGAGACTTTACTGGGCATTCCGAATTCCTGGGCACTCGAATACATTTCTTACGCACCTGCAACTTTTGGAGTGAGACATGGCGAATGTGCCTGCGCCTGTGTTTTTTCTTTCGGCGCCAGGTGAGCGCAGGTTGCAATGGGTGGACTGGAAGGAGGGCTTCAACAAGTATGCATTAGCAGTATTTGGTGCCAATTACTCCAATGAGCGCAAGGAGGCGTTGTTGTTCCATTGTTTAGGAACTGCAGGGCAAGAAGTTTTAAAGAGATTACCAGAACCCACTGATATACTGGATGCAGGTCCTTATGATAAAACATTAGCGAAATTAGACAGGCACTATAGAGTGGAGGAGAACATCATACTTGAAAGATATAAATTTGCCACGAGGGAACAGAAGAGTGGTGAAAGTATTGAAGATTTTGTTACGGCTCTGAGGGGTTTGGCGGTGAAATGCAAGTTTACTCACTGTCAGGATGAGCACTTCAGAGATCAATTGATGATCAAATGTTCCAATGACAGTATCAGGAAAGAACTATGGAAAGAGAGGAACCCCACATTAGATTGAGCAATTGAGATAGCGAAAATGGTAGAACACACTGATAAATGCATTAAAGTGCTTCAGACAGGTACTGTTAACAATGGAAAACCCAAGTTGGAGGAGAGCGAAGGAGCAGTACAAAAGGTGTCAAAAGTTGTTCAGAGACAGAATACAGGGAATTCAAGGCGTTCCATGCAGTATGGGAAGAGAAGTGAGGAAAATAAGCCAGCAACTGGCAGAGGGTGGCGACAATGGGTTCCCACAAAAGACAGTAGAGGAATGCCCAGAGAAGTGAGTTCCTTTAAGACGGCTAAGGATTCTGGGACTTCAAGGGGTTTCCCAGGGAGACAGTGTTTTAGATCTGGAAGTTTATCGCATATAGCGTCTGATAAGGAATGTTTTGCTATACATATAGCTTATGCAATGAGTGTGGTGTGAGGGGACACATTGCCCGTTGTTGTAGAAACTTCAATGCTGGGTCAAACCAAGTGCATGAAATAAGTGCGAGTTATGAAGATGAATCATATTGTGAGGATGGTAGAGAAGTGGTGTTTACAGTGAATGCCATCGATGGCAGGGTGAAGAAGCAGAAGCCTTATGCGGAGGTTGTAATTCGAGGAGTACCCATACGCATGCTGATGGATAGTGGGGCTGATTACACATTATTAAGTGTGGATGTGTGGAAAGATAAGTTCAATTGTTGTACCTTGTGGGAGAACACTGTCAGAGCAAATGCTTACGGTGATGTTCCCATAGACATTATAGAATGCTATGATGCTGAATTACAATTTAAGGATAGAAAGTCCACAGGCTATGTATATGTTACCAACAAAGGGGGAGAGTTGCTATCATGGAGTGATCGGGCCGAGTTGAAGATAAGACCTGAGGCAAGTCATCCTGAGCAGGTGCTGTCTGTGGTGGGTGGAGACGCCACAGAGGTGCAAGCAAGCTCATCTGGGAAATTGGGGTGTTTGAAAGGCTTTGTTCATGTGATTCGCCTGAAGAGGGGTGCGGTACCAAAAATTGCAAAACTGCGAACCATTCCCCTCGCCCTTAAACAAGATGTAGATGAAGAACTCAAGAGAATGGAAAGTGATGGAGTCATTGAAAGGATAGAGGCATCAGAGTGGGTCAGTCCCATAGTGTTGGTCAGGAAGAATAATGGATCTTTGAGACTTTGCATTGATCTTAGGCATTTGAACAGCATGGTTGTGGCAGACAGGTTCCCCCTGCCCAGAATAGATGATTTGATGGTGGGGGTATCTGGCTCTAAGGTATTTTCTATACTAGATTCGAAGTTGGCCTACCATCAGGTTGAGTTGCACCCTAATTCCAGAGACCTTACTGCCTTTATCACGCCAATTGGTTTATTCAGGTGTGTGCGTATGCCGTTTGGGCTAGTCTCAGCGGCAAGTGTGTTTCAGAGCATTATTCACAGATTACTTGGGGGACAGAAAGGGGTGATGTGTTATCAGGACGATGTTCTTGCGTGTGGGAGTGACGAGAAGGAACATGATCATCGCTTGAGGAGAGTGTTAGACATATTGAAGGAAGCAGGACTTACGGTTGCCATGGAAAAATGTACTTTCAAGGCTAACAAAGTGGTTTACTTGGGCCGCGAGATCACAGGTGAGGGGGTCAAGCCCAAAGAGGAAGCCATTGAGGCTATAAAGAGAATGGAGGAGCCCAAGTCTAAAGGGGACATACTGTCATTTTTGGGACTGGTTGAGTTCTACAGTAAATTTGTCAGAGGATTATCAGAAATGTCAAGGAACATGAGATTGCTTACCCGTAAGGGAGTAACCTTTAAGTGGGATGAGCATTGCAAGAAAGAATTTAAGATGATAAAAGAGGCCATTGTCAATGCACCCATTTTGAAGATATTTGAAGAAGGTAGGCCTACATTGCTTTTTGTTGATGCTAGTGATTATGGTGTTGGGGCTATTCTGATGCAAGAGGATCAAGCAGGTTTACATACTGTGGCATTTGCATCCAGGTATTTAAAGGGACCAGAATCTAGATAATCCGTTTTTGAGAAGGAGGCCCTGGCATGTGTTTGGGGAGTTGAAAAGTTTAAAAGGTTTTTGTGGGGGAGGAAATTCACCATTTGCACAGACCATAAACCTCTGGTTGGGATTTTCACAAAAGGTGGTTTGGAGGGAGTGTCAAGGCGCATTATGAAATGGGTCACGGCATTACAAGGTTTACAGTATACCATGCTCCATGTCAAGAGGGAGGTCAATGTGATTGCAGATGCATTATCTAGATTGGTTCAGAGAGAATTGTCGAGTGGTGATGGTGATGATTACTTAAATCCAGGTGAGTGCAGAGATATTCCAGGTACATGAAACATTAAGGAAGAATGATTGGGATACTGCCTGCAATGAAGACAATGTTTATCGAGATGAGTGGTTTTGCCAAGGTAAAGGAAGAGCTATGGGCTCAGGATGGCTATTTGTACAAAGGACATCAGATGGTTGTTCCAGATGGAATGAGGAAATCAGTTTTGGATTTGGCCCATGTTGGGCATTTAGGTCTTGCCAGAACGAAGGGCTTGGTAAGATCTGAATTCTGGTGGCCTGGTATTGACAAAAACACTGAGGAACAAGTCAAAGATTGGGTGGAATGTGTTGAAGGGAACAAAGGGCTGAAGATGCAGAAGGTTCCCATGATAGTGAGGGATTGTCCGCGTGTTCCTTGGGATGAAATTGCTTTGGACCTTCTAGGTCCATTTAACATTGGTGGTGGAAGGGATAGTTACCTGTTAGTGGTTATGGATTTATTGTCGAAATGGCCAGAGGTTTGTGTACTTAAGGACATTTCCAGCAGTAGCATAATGAGATTTATGGAACAACTATTCTGGAGAGAAGGGTTTCCAAGGAAGTGTTTGTCCGACAATGGATCCCAACTTGTTTCTAAAGAATTCAGAGAATATTTGAATAAGCATGGAATAGAACGAGTGAATACTTCCTTATACCACCCCCAGAGTAATGGATGTGTAGAGCGGTTTAACAAGACTCTAATGGAAGCTATCAGGATTGCGGTAGCTACTGGAGGGGATTGGGTAAGGAGGGTAATGGAACAAACTTTCCAGTATAGGTTAACTCCCCACAGTGTCACAGGTGTGACTCCATTTGAGATGTTGAGAGGAAGAAAGCCAAATACCCACTTGTGTCCAGGATGGATGGGCAAATCAAAAATGGTTGGTGTGGATCTAGAGAGTGTGAAAAGGAAAATTTTTGAGTCTGGAGTTAAATACAAGGAGAGGTATGATCAGAAAAATTGTTGTAAGGAACTCAAGGTTGAAGAGGGTGACTGGATTCAAGTTAAACTTCCCACCAAAGTTCGCAAGGGAGCTTCTTTGTTTTCTGAACCCAAACAAGTCAAGAAGGATTTGGGTTTGTCAGTATTAGTCAAGGGAGGAGGTATTTGGAATAAAGAAAGGGTGGCTCTTCTCAGTAAACCAAGAGGAGGTGAGAGGAGGATCACGGGATGTGGGGAAGGTTTTCTTCTCTAAGTCCATCAATAAGACCTTCTCAGTGTACCTCATTTCCAATTGTATGCAGTGATTTCTGTTCAAATCATTGTTGGTTGCATGTTTTTCTGTATGTTTCATTACAGATTTGTATTCATTGGGTACTCACCCACACAGTTACTTGTTCATGTTTAAGGAGGAGAGGTGTTAGGATAGGCATCTCCCTATACATCTCACACTTACAGCCTACGCTGGATATTTACATGTCATACCTGCCAGCCTTTAAGTGTTTAATATATACATCTCATTGCCTTCTGTCACCTTAGTTACATTAGAACTGCATTGCATGTTAGGAGTTCTAGTGTGCAGAGTGAGAGGAGAAGGTTGACTGAAGGAGGACGGTTGTAAGCCTCCTGCTGGGGGTCGTCTTATGTATGCAACTGAACCTTTCTAATAAAGGTCCTTGTGATAAACCACCAATTGTCAGCAGTCTACCTTGCATCATAACACCTACCCAATATAGGTACTTCCCATAGAACTCCAGTGCATTCCGTTAAACCTCTTCAACGCTTCAAATTCTCGATGTAGAAAACATTATTGCTTCTCTCAAACCTTCAAGTTGCCAAGGAGATAGCTGCCCTGCTCAGATAATTAAAGATGCAGCCAGAAACCTGGCCTCTTTTATCTCAAAATTGATTAATGCCTCCTTCTCATCTGGCACTGTCCCTAGCAACCTAAAGGAGTCATGGGTCTTATCCCTCCTAAAAAACAATCCCTGGACACTACTATCCCCACCAATTATAGACCAATCACAACTGTCCCATTCCTAATGAAGATACTAGACAAGGTAGCATACCTTGAGATCCAGGAATGCTTAGAGACCAATCACCTCTTAGGGATTCGTCAATCTGGCTTTATGCCTCAACATGGTTCTGAAATGGTATTGATTGATCTAAAGCCCCAGATTGATGAATTTACTGCACTGCTGTTACTATTGGATTTGTCTGCCGTTTTTGATTTTGCGGACCACAAAGTGCTTTGTAATCACCTGGCCTCAGCAGCCCATTTCTCCCAGGATGTGATAGCATGGATCAAATCATTTGTAAACAATAGGGCCATGAGAGTCTTCTCCCCTTCGG
Organism: Ambystoma mexicanum; assembly: GCF_040938575.1. Lineage (NCBI taxonomy): Eukaryota > Metazoa > Chordata > Amphibia > Caudata > Ambystomatidae > Ambystoma > Ambystoma mexicanum. Next base: position 1,118,768,558 of record NC_090926.1, read on the forward strand.
TGGCAGCAGACCCTATCCCAATAACATGTGGAGTACCCCAATGCTCGTGTGTGTCACCAACAATGTATAATCTTTTCACAAAGCCTCTGTTTGATGATAGTGATCATCTGGGTGTCACCTACACTAATTATGCAAATGACACCCAGTTCCTCACTGGAGTACCTCTCACTGGGAATTATGCTACTGACATGGCCCTAGTGAATAAAATGTATTTAATCGGTTGACCTCCCATGGCCTCTGCCTGAATCACAATACCTCTTTCGACATTGACGAGAATAGCATAAAAGAGGTAAAAACGCTAGGCTCCTAAATTCAGCCCTCAACCTACGCAAACCAGTCAATGCCATGACCTTGGCAACAGCATATACCTGCAAGCTGATGCGCGCCTGCACACCCTTTCTACAGAAAGTTGTCATATCCTTGCCAGAGCCCTCACCTTGTAAAAACTGGATTATTGCAATGCAGTTTACGTAGGGGCAAGTAAGCACATTGTCAATAAACTCCATATTCCTCAAAATAATGCACTTAGGACTGCTTTGAGTATATCGAGAAGAGAACATATCTCGGGATCGAGGAGACGGAATAAATGGCTTTCCATCAAAGACAAAACCCAGCTCAAAACAGTATCATTAACCCACAAATGTCTTAATCATGCTTCCCCATTATACCTAACTGAGAACATGTTCATAAAATCCTCAACACGCCTCATCAGGTCGGCAAACTCTTCCTGCATGGTAGTTTCCAGGTACAAATTTAAAAAAGCAGGGGGGAGCAGCTTCCCGGTGATGGCAGCTCAGCTTTGGAATACGCTCCAACCCTGTGTAAGATCGAACCAATCCTTCCCACTCTTTAGGAGAAATTCCATAAGTTGGTTGTCAGAGAAGGACAAATGATGTGCCTAGGACAGCTCCTTACCCACTGTTAAATGCTTTACAGTGTTCTTGGCGCCCTACCGCATAACAATGTGGTCAAAAACAATGAAATGTGCCATTCTGCATATTACTGTATTAGCTTTGTTTCCTTTGTACATATTGTATGCATTGCCTGTAACCTCGTTTTGCTAAGTTGTAACCTTTCTGTAATGCACCCAGATACCCTCAGGTTCGGTGCGCTATATACATCAATAAATAAACAAACAGAGGAAGAGCCATCTTCTTTGATACTTTGGATGAAGCCCACAAATGGATTGACACGCAAAATATGGCAATGGTAGGAGCCCAGGAAACGGCGGACGCAGGAGACACACAAAAGAAATCCATGAAGAATCATTAAGGAAGATACTGACCTTCGCAGACTGTCTATGGCCGGAAATGACTTTTTTCTACGAACCTCAGGCACTAAAAAGTTTGTGAATAGCAGGAGCCAACAGAGTAGTTGCCAACCAGGAACACACTGTGGGAAGTGTTCTTTAATGAAGAATGGATTTGTTTACTGATACTATGGATAAGTATCCGCCTGCTGCACCCTAACAGCAGTAACAGCTGCTGGGGGGAGGGTGAGAAGCAGGGATGCCTGAGCACAAGGGATTGAGCTGGGCAATTGTTGGGAGGGGCAGGGCCGAGGAGTTGGAGTAGTTAGTTGGGGGTTAACCCATGGTTCCACACAAGAAATATATATTGCGTAAAACGGACTACCGAGATATTCAGGAACAATAGTTTATTATGGGGGAATTTAGAATCGCCTCATGGAATGTTAGAGGGCTGAATAGTTACATTAAACGAAATAGGATAATGACTTATCTGTGGCACCAAAAGATCGAGATAGCCCTCCTTCAGGAGACGTGCCTCACAAAGGAAAAACTAACAGTACTGGCTCGGAAATGGGGTGGCATGACACTGGGCACATCATACTTGGCATATGCAGGAGGGGGTGGTCCTAATATGGGTAGCTCCGGCTGTGACATTCAAAGTCCTTAAGATCTTTAAAGATGATGGGGAAAGGATGATCATAGTATAGGGACTGATGGAACAGAGAGAACTATGCATTATGAATACCTATGCACCAAATCACGACACAGCGGCCTACTTCTGTTCACTATACGCATATAGGCGCATATAGAGATGGCACATTAGTTTGGGTGGGGGGTTAATTGCACGTTGAATCCGACATTAGAACGATCAGGCGCCAAGTCGACGAACCTGGTTCCTGCAGCCAAAGCCTTGAGCTCATGGCTGCAGGCATTTGAGCTGTCAGTTGTATGGCGGGACCTGCATCCGCAAACTCGGGATTATTCCCATTATGCTGCCCACAATGATTTCTACACTAGACTAGACTATGGGCCTGATTCACAGAAGTGTTTTATAATGGCAAAGCACCATAGGAAAACGCTCTGTGAACAAGGCCGTATGTCTTTACTGGAGACGAGACGCCAAGCAAATTCAAAATGGCAGAGTATAAAGCACGGGTGCTATCAGAACCTGCTCCCCTGGTGGTCACCCTGCTCCCCTGGTGAGATGTTAATGTCATGATGGGGGGACAAGCTTGAACAGACTAGGCAAAGCTGGGAAGCAGATTTGCAGGTGCCATTGACTGATGTGGAATGGGATAGAGCATTAGCCTATCGCAGAAAAGTGTCCAGAAACGCGAAGTTGCAGCTGATTCAGTTGTATCTAACACACAGCACGTACCTAACTCCGAAGAAGATAGCTACATTTAGCAATGAGGCAGAAACAACCTGTCCAAAATATGGATTGCTCAATGCAAACCTGGTGCACATGTTCTGGGCTTGCAGTAAGATTCGAAAGTACTGGGAAGAGATAGCTCAGACTTAAACTAAGGCTGGTATAACGATAGACATGAGACCCCCACAGCCTGCATGCTAGGCATTATTCTGTGACCGAAGCATGCAAGACATGTTAGCAAGTTGAAAGATTTGGTATATATTTTGGTGAAACATAGGATAGCTATGGGGTGGAAAGCACACAAAGCGCCGGAGATACACCAGTGGTGGAGGGACCTACAAAAATGGACGATGGTAGAAACCTCGGTGTGGCAAAAGGCGGCACGTCGAGGCTAGGAAGAACAAAACATGCACTTGGCATCGTAGAAGTATATGGTGCAGGGACTGATGGCCTTGGAACACACAGCGTCTCAGGGAGAGTCAAATGGCACATCATAATAGATAGATTTGATGCCGCAAGGAGAAGGCCAGAGGACAAGGCCTGCACTCCTCTTTGCAGCTCCGCTGCGAGTGCCTCCATCAGCTGTGCTCGATCAGCTGGCAGCAGAATTCCATCTGCTTTTCGGAGAGCCAGCTGATCTCGCGCAGGCCCCCGCCTTGGAAGGCATGGGCACCGAGAAAGCATTTTTTGAATTTGGTGCCGAAACGACTCCGCTTCCCGCCCGCAACCCGCAGCCTCATACGGCCTCCCACCCTGCCGGCTCCCATAAAGAGAGACGGGGCCCACGCCAGGCGAAGCCGCAAGGAGAAGGCCAGAGAACAAGGCCTGCACTCCTCTTTGCAGCTCCGCTGCGAGTGCCTCCATCAGCTGTGCTCGATCAGCTGGCAGCAGAATTCCATCTGCTTTTCGGAGAGCCAGCTGATCTCGCGCAGGCCCCCGCCTTGGAAGGCATGGGCACCGAGAAAGCATTTTTTGAATTTGGTGCCGAAACGACTCCGCTTCCCGCCCGCAACCCGCAGCCTCATACGGCCTCCCACCCTGCCGGCTCCCATAAAGAGAGACGGGGCCCACGCCAGGCGAAGCCGCAAGGAGAAGGCCAGAGGACAAGGCCTGCACTCCTCTTTGCAGCTCAGCTGCGAGTGCCTCCATCAGCTGTGCTCGATCAGCTGGCAGCAGAATTCCATCTGCTTTTCGGAGAGCCAGCTGATCTCTCGCAGGCCCCGCCTTGGAAGGCATGGGCACCGAGAAAGCATTTTTTGAATTTGGCGCCGAAACGACGCCGCTTCCCGCCCGCAACCCGCAGCCTCATACGGCCTCCCACCCTGCCGGCTCCACCCCCCCCCACCATAAAGAGAGACGGGGCCCACGCCAGGCGAAGCCGCAAGGAGAAGGCCAGAGGACAAGGCCTGCACTCCTCTTTGCAGCTCTTCGCTGCTCGAAGTCTGCCGTTTACCACGGACTCTTGCTGGAATCTCAAGGTAAGGAGTCCCGCACTCCGGAACTACCCCACACACTCGCAAAAAGGCGAGACCGTCTACGCACACGTACTTTACCTAGCATATTGGTCACTCTGCCCATCCCCACAAGTGCACGCAATGCACGACTACAGTCGAGAACCTTACCTACAACTAACCGAAAGGCCACCTCCCCAGTACTGCATCTATACCACAAACTAATCCACACAACGAAGCTGACCCCACTTATCAAGCACCACCGTGAGCCACGTGCATTGGATACAATGTCTAAGACTCTTGTTAATGTGTCACTCACACGTATGAATGAAATTACCGCCATTAGCAATTCTTCTACCACTGCCTTGCTACCTAATGATGCAAATGCCACTTTATCTGTGTCTATGACTCCAGAAAACATGCCCCCACTGGTTTGAATGAAATTACCGCTATTTGCAATTCTTCTACCACTGCCTTGCTACCTAATGATGCAAATGCCACTTTATCTGTGTCTATGACTCCAGAAAACATGCCCCCCACTGGTTTGAATGAAATTACCGCTATTTGCAATTCTTCTACCACTGCCTTGCTACCTAATGATGCAAATGCCACTTTATCTGTGTCTATGACTCCAGAAAACATGCCCCCACTGGTTTGAATGAAATTACCGCTATTTGCAATTCTTCTGCCATTGCCTTGCTACCTAATGATGCAAATGCCACTTTATCTGTGTCTATGACTCCAGAAAACATGCCCCCCACTGGTTTGAATGAAATTACCGCTATTTGCAATTCTTCTACCACTACCTTGCTACTTAATGATGCAAATGCCACTTTATCTGTGTCTATGACTCCAGAAAACATGCCCCCCACTGGTTTGAATGAAATTACCGCTATTTGCAATTCTTCTACCACTGCCTTGCTACCTAATGATGCAAATGCCACTTTATCTGTGTCTATGACTCCAGAAAACATGCCCCCCACTGGTTTGAATGAAATTACCGCTATTTGCAATTCTTCTACCACTGCCTTGCTACCTAATGATGCAAATGCCACTTTATCTGTGTCTATGACCCCAGGAAATATGCCTCCCACCGGTTCGGATAGGCCACCCTCGACCATCAATGTCACCCCTGAACCGCACCTCAAATGTGCCCTCATCAACGCCCGCTCCATCAATGCGCATGCACTAGACATCCACGACCTTATTACCACCCTAGATCTAGATCTTCTAATGGTCACCGAAACTTGGCTACATGAAGCCTCAGGCCCCGCCCTATCCCTCGCTCTCCCACCTGGCTATGCCATCACGAGACAAGATCGCATGACCACTGGAGGCGGTGTCGCACGCATAGCCAAAGACTCAATCACCATCAGAAGGGCTGACAAAACTATCAACAATAACAGCGACTACCTTCAATTAAAACTCACCATCTCGCACCAATGCACCATCACCCTACACCTCATCTATCGACCACCAGGCCCCCTAGGAGACTTCCAGGCCTCCATCACCCACCTCCTGGCGGACAACCTCAAAAAGTCATCCAAAGCCATTCTCCTTGGAGACATCAACCTTGGCCTGAATGACGCCAAAGACCCTACAGCCAAAGCACTTGACACAGCTCTAGCCACCCTAGGATTCGTCAACACCATCAACAACCCCACACACGCCCTAGGCAGATCACTAGACTGGATCGCCCACCACAATTGCCCCATCACAGTCACGGGCAACACCCCCACCCCATGGTCCGACCACCACACCATCACCTTTAACATCCCCACCACTACAACCACATCCCACCCCCCTCCTCCCTTGCCTCCTGCCCTTACAAGGAGTGCCCGTCAACTGACCAAAGAAAGACTCCTACCCTTCTTACAGGGACCCGCCTTCACAGCCCCATTCTCCAACGACCCGGAAACTCTGGCAAAAAATTATGATACGGCCATCACAGCAGCAATCAATACCATCGCCCCACTTAAACTTCGGAAAACCAAACCCACTAGACACGCTAATGCGTGGTTCACCCAAGACCTTCTAAAACTACGCTCCGACAAACGGGCAGCATTAGCTCTTTGGCAAACATCACGGGATGAGAAAGACAAACTCAACTTCAAATCCCTTGCAATTAATTACAAGAAAGCCATCATTAAAGCCAAAGCTAAATCCTTCGAAGAGAGAATTGCTGAGGCCAAGTCGAACACCAAGGAAATGTTCGCCATTTTCAGGGAACTTGAGAACCCCACACCCACCCCCCAAAACTTCACTAAGGACAAAGAATGGTGTGACAACATCCAAACAGCCATGCGCAATAAGATCAGCTCTCTCCAAGCCAAAATCTTGAACACCAAACTAACACTCTCCACCCACACTACACCCTCACCACCACCACTGCCCCCATCACCCACTGAGGCCCCACCCACGTTCTTGTTTAAAACCGTCCAAGAAAACGACATGATCAACATTATGAAAAACATAAAACCCTCCAATTGCAAAGGCGACCCCTGTCCTGCCTCCATCATCAAAGACTGCGCAGACACCTTGGCCCCTTTTCTAACAGCCTTCGTCAACGCCTCCTTCACCACGGGGAGAGTCCCCGCCTGCCTAAAGGAAGCATGGGTCCGACCCCTCATAAAGAAACCCACACTTGACCCCACCTCCCCTAATAACTACCGCCCCATCACCACTGTCCCTTTCCTCCTCAAGATTCTAGACAAAGCAGCCTACCTGCAGGTCCAGCACTTCCTCGAAGAACAGAACCTCCTTGGACTGAGACAATCCGGCTTTCGCCCTAGGCATGGGACAGAGACCGCCCTACTCGACCTAAAAAACCAAATGGACGACGCAAGGGACCAAGGCAAACCTGCCTTGCTCCTTCTCCTGGATCTGTCGGCAGCCTTTGATCTTGTAGACCACGACATCCTCTGCCACCACCTCTCCTCCACAGCCAACTTCTCTCAAGAAGCCATTACATGGATCGCCTCCTTCCTCCAAGGCAGGACCATGCAGGTCTTCTCCGACCTAGCCACTGCATCACCCTCTATCATGCTATGTGGGGTGCCCCAAGGCTCCTGCCTCTCCCCCACCCTCTACAACATCTTCACCCGCCCCCTCTTCCTCATCCTTGACGCCATGGGCATCTCTTACACCAACTACGCCGACGACACACAGATCCTTCTCACTCTGACAGGCAACTATGACACGGACTCTGCTACCCTCAACAACATCTACAACACAATTCAAATGTGGATGGCTATCAATGGCCTCTGCCTTAACTCCGACAAAACTGAGCTCCTACTCGTAGGCTCCCCTGACACCATCAAGAAACTTGATGCTCAGTTCAGCCATTTCACCATTGACTCAATCACGATCCCAGTACTTGACACGGTAAAAACACTAGGCGTCTACTTAGACTCCAATCTATCCATGACCAGACAAGTAAACGCCATTGCCTCCTCTGCCGCTTACCATGCAAAACTCCTTAACGCAATCAGACCTTATCTGTCAAAAGACACCTGCACTAACATAGCCAGGGCCATAACCGGCTCGCGACTTGATTACTGCAATATTCTTTTCCTTGGGACCTCCAACAAAAATCTTGAGAAGCTCCAAGTAATACAGAACAGTGCCCTACGCGCTGCACAAGGCATTGCCAAGAGAGAGCACATCACCGCTGCCAGAAAAGCTTCCCACTGGCTCCCCATAAAGGAGAGGATCCTATTCAAGGCTCTAAGCATCACCCACAAATGTGTCCATCTTGCCGCCCCAATGTACCTTTCGCAGAGGATCCACCTGGTCTCCTCCACAAGACCCACTAGATCACCCTATGCCAGCATGCTCTCAGTACCCAGGGTAAAAAGGACCAGAGCAGGGGGCTCCAGTTTCCCGTACCTCGCTGCCGTACACTGGAACACCCTCCCTAGCTCCCTGCGCTCTGAACCCTCACTGACCGCCTTTCGGAAAACCCTGAAAACGACCCTGTTCATCTAACAATTACATGGCCTAGCCCTCATAATTGTATTGTATGATGTATTATGTGATATATCTGATCACAGGTCACTGCCTTACTGTAACCCAAGGTAACCTGCTCACATTGTAACTAAGTCTTCCTGCAAGTAACAGTGCCGCAATGCCCATGGGCTGCCTGCGCGCTATATAAATTTAATAAATAAAATAAATAAATAGATTAGTTATAAATCACGGTGGTACAGTTTGTGGAGGTGGGGCAGAAAAAGGATGCTGGCATAGGCTGGGTAGGGGAGAGGGGAATTGGTGGGAGAAGAATACATAGACCAACTTGTATGCATATTTGATAGGCAGAATCCTATGCAGTGCCCTTAGGGACCACTGCACAGAGTTAGGACTACAAGTGGTAATACAAGTTCACCTTTGGTACAAGCCTGTGCTACACAGAAAGAGTGGTAGCAGTGACGGAGCAGCCAGACTTATCTGAAGAGCAAATGAGCAGTAGTAGAGAATATACAAAGGACTACAATTACTGTGACTCAAGGTTTCTGGTTAAGAAATATAGGTACATTTATTTTTAAACCATCTGTTCACAAAACACTTCACTTCTAGTAATATAAAACCACACTTCAAATACACTACACACAAACGGCTCCCTTGCGCAGAACAACTCAAGGTAAGTACCTTATGATTTGACAGGCCGGTGTTATGAAACAAAAGACGTTACCGGGAATACATATGCAATCACTTTTTGACAGTAATGACAGTTCGGTCTTACTAAAGATACACGTATCAGCGGGAAGAAATGTTACCGGGGTAAAAACACATTTAGCACCTGAGTTACCATAAGAGAGTTGGGGGCAAAAATCATAGGCAATACTTTTGTCAAGGCAGATGGAATCAGAGAACACTTTCTAACCCAAAGATAAAAGTCAATAGGCCTGCGCCAGTGTTGGGTGGAACAGGGTTCCTGTTGTCGAGGATCACACAGTCAGATAGTTCACGGTTCAGGTTGCCAGGAGTACTTAGATATTGTCAGAAGAGGAGGAAACATTTATAAGAGGGAAGGAAGAAAAGGACAAGCCTTTAGAGAAGAGAGTTCGCCCTAGTTCGTCGAAGTCAGACACAGTACCTTATCCCTTGAAGAAGCTGGTGCTACCTCAGTTGTTCCTGGTAGTTTCCTGCAGACTCACGGTTCCTGGGGCTTCAGTCGTGGTGTCAAGAAGGATGACGTCTGGAGCGATTTGCACTACCCAGGGATGAGGCCAGCAGCAGCGACAGTGAATAAAAGGTGCGCTCCTTTAAAACAGGAGAGGCTCTTCAGATGGCTATCCGGAGTGCTAGTGCAGGGTGCAGCTATTTCGACCACGAAGAGGATCCTCTGTCTGTGGAAGAGGAGCTGGTTGACCACACCAGGCTCAAGGGAAGAAGACTCCGGACTTGATCTTCTCTGGTCATTGAAGGGTAGATGGCTCAAGACTGCAGCAGGGCTTCACCGGGACTCGGGGTTGCAGCAGCCGTCTTCTTCTCCGCTTTTGTTCGGTTCCTTGTAGTTCCAGTGGCGACTCTGACTTCCAGCCCAAGAGTCCTGCCTTTTATGCGAAAATCCCCCATTCACACAGCCTGGCTGTCAATCACCCAGCAGGGGGGTTGTCCGGCCCGGACAACCACCTCAGCCAATCATGACAAAGTGTGACTTGGGTCTCCATGGAGACCCTGTGCAGGGGGTGACTAGACCCCTCCCTCACATTCAGCCCACCTAGACACCCAGGCGCCAAGAGGGGGGCTTCTGTGCAGAAGCCCGAAAAAAGACGGTGAACAAAGAAGGCAAACCTGGTTTGCAGCGCAAAGTAAAACACAAGAAGGACTTTAACAAAAAGAAATGGCGACTAAAGCCAACCGGAGCCGAAATAAAAAGTATTTGGGCAAGCGGGTTTAAGTTCGAGGCTACCACAATAGCCTGGAACAATACCACGTTTATATAATATAATCGCAGTAGAAAAGTTAGGGTAGATACCACTGCCACCAACCAAGTCTAAATGTTAAAAGAGCAAAACAAAGCTCAGAGAGGCACAGACAAAAAGGGGTAGGTGTTAATCCTTTCCAATACTTCATGTAAGATGTGGTGTACTGGGTCTGTAGTTTTAAAATGACTATAGAAAGTTAATGGAAACTTTACATGTTTCTGGGGCACAGTAATCAGCCCCAGAAAAATTGAGTCAGTGGGAAGTCTAAAAGACAACCCTGTGTTTCTGCACTGAAGATGCTGTGTAACACACACAAACAGTGGGGCTCATGGAGTGGTGTGCTCCAGAGCCCAAGATCACACAAACAGTAAAAATACACAAGGCAAAACACAGGTAAGAGTGGGAAAAAGGCTCACACTCTTACTAAGTGGAAAAAATAAACTCCAGAAATCCAGCAAAGCTGCTGGGGGACTCACTAGGTGAGGGAAATTAGCCATAGAAGGAGAATTCTCCCTAACAATATTGTTATGACATGTACAAATGTCTGTGGTTATATTGTGGCAAAAATCAAAAAAGTAAAGCAAGTGGCCCCAGGCAGATGTAATGTCACATCTCACTTGCAGGGGAATAGACTGCAGTGGACTCCATTCCTACTTAATAGAGCCAATAAGGGTTTTTGGGAAGGCTGGCAGATATGTCAATGCAATGACAGGGAGGCAGCCTTCTCAGTAGACAACTTTGAGACCTAGCTAGTATAATCAGGGATTCTTCTCCAAGGAATGGGGGAAACCGGTTGCATAGGCATTCCCTTCTTCATGCATATGATGTGGACCTGGTCATAAGAAGAAGGGAAGTCAGGAAATCTATAAAACACATTAATAAAGACGCCCTTCTTAGGTCCTGCTTAAAGTACGAAATTATTAGACGGATTCAACAGGGCCATAAGAACTGGTTACGTACTACGAGGGCGGACCACCTCCAGAGAGACACCAAGTCCATGCTGTCAGTGTTGGTTCTCAAGGACTCTGTTGCGCCTTTTGGTCACTCATTAAATCTAGAGGAAATGGGCCAGTAGGAACTTTGGTCAATACTGTTGGGCAAGCTAAGGGGGGTGAGCACTTCGAACTTCTCTATGCATCTCGCCCCCCAGGCCTAATGTGAGCGGGTGTGGTGTCTTTGTGGAGGAGACTGGCCTTTTTTTGGACCTTTCGAGGCTTAATCGGACAGGTGTAAAACTAGATGTAGTAACTCCAATGCACAAGGTCCCAATGGTCTTTCAAATCGCCTCTTCAAAGCTAGCCCTTCCCTGTGGGCTGAAATATTACACCATCCATTAACTCTGCAATTTCCCACTACTTGGAGCAACGCTCAAATCTCCATCTACAAACCAGGGGATATAGATAACCTGTGGAACTATGGGCCCATTGCCATTCTCGATGCTGACTCCAAAACCTTCTCCACCCTATTGTTGGAGCATCTGGAGGCATGGGCCACCAGTAGCCACCTTTTGGCAAAATGGCAGACAGGCTTCAGGAAGAGGATGGGGACACTATTAAATAGTATGCTGGTCAAATGCATATAGGGTACGGCATGGGCAAGCGGGTCTCATTCGGTCTATTTGGCCACAATAGGTCAGGCCGCGGCCTTTGATGGAGTGGACCGAGCTCATCTTTGGAGCAAGATACAAAGATGGGGAATTCTTTTGGGGCTACTAAGACTACTTATTGGGCTTCATAAAGAATTATCCATTCAAGTTTGCCTCAATCATCAAGGCACCTTATCTCGCCCAATCTGAACATTTATAGGAGTAAGATAGGGGTGCATATTGACCCCCTGACTTTATAACCTATACAAGGCAGATATAGGCCCCTACCTACAAGAGGCTGCCCTGGCATCGCCTAAGATCGCACTAAATATGGTGGTGTGCACAGGGTATGCTGATGACTTTATTATTTCTGACACTTCTCCTGTAGGCCTGCAGAGAGTTTTGATTGCTTTTAGTACATTTGTTTCTTAGAATGCCTTGAAGGTTAATCCTGCTAAGACCAAAGTAATGGAAATCTCTGATCTGTTCCTTATAAATGGCAGATCCAAGATACACCATTGGAGAGGATTCTTTTATCTATTTAGGTTTCCTTATTTCAGCTAAACTATCACCGATTCCCATTTGTGCATGGCTATACCCCAAAACAGTAAAACCTGCAACTCAGTTGCAACAAGTGGACGCCAAATTCAGCAAGTTTCTATTTTACCAAGTATACAATATTACAAAGGCAAGATTACCCTTAATTAATGTATGGGATTGAGATTTACAACCTTCCTTTTGTTGACTACCTGCCGACTTTGGAAGCCCTCATTTGGCGTAGAGTGTTGCACCTTCCCTCGTCTGTCCCCCATTCAAGTATCCAATATAATGATAATGGTGTGTTATTTATATAGGGCCTTAATCCAAAGCGCTTTCCAGAGAACATACTTGCATACAATATCACCCAACCGAAATTGGTACTCATTTATCGACCTCAGAAGGATGAAAGGCTGAGTTGGCCTTGACGGGATTCAAACCTGCGACCTGCAGATCATGCTCAGATCTCAGCATTGTGACATTTGTCCCGACTCCAGATTCACTTTGGGAGATCTTTGGTGAGGCATCTATTGGGAGCTGCCTTGGCCGGATTAAAATAGCTCGCCCACCTATCATTGCTGAAGATCAGCTGTTCAGAGAAAGACCTGATTGACAACCCGGACAGGGTGAAAACACTGTTATTTAAGCCTAACTGGGTGCACACAGTAGTGGAATTTCATGCACACCCTGTCGTTAGTCAGCTTGTTTCTGATCACAAAAATCAGGGCTGCTTGGCCCCCTATCTGGCAGTTTATGGCAGTACAGTGGCCCGTTCTACCTTTTTCAGATTTCGGTTAAATCTAATTAGAACTAGAGAGACGCTTCTGAGATAAGGTGTGGCCGCGCAGTTTGAGTCTTTTTTCAGGTTTTCCAAGAATTGCATGGTTAAAGAACAACAGGACATCTGTTGTTGGAATGCCCATCCTTGTTACAATCGCGAATTAAATATTTGCACAAATTCAATAGGATGAGGTGTGAGAGCTGACCTAATCAGGCATTGCTGCTTGTCTGGTAAGGCTACTTCTACCGTCAATGCAGTGGTGGCATTTCTGGACTCTCATGGGCTTGAGCGTGAGATAAATGTAAAATAGACGCTGAAATACCATCCTCAAATGACTTGCTTTTCATTTATTGTTTCATTTTCTTTTTTTAAAAGATTTGATTTAGAAATGTAATGGGTTAAGAATGTTGTCCTTGTTTTTAACCTGTTTTTCTTTTTTTATGTCTGATGAACTAATGTCATGAATTTTTTGGGGGGAATAGGGAATAATGTTAAAGGTTAACTTGCTTAACCAATAAAACATTTAAAACAAAAAAATCGTTTGCATTGGATTCTAAAATAATTTCTGCACCTTGTTGCTGGGTTTTAAATAAACGTGCATGCTTAAAAGTAGTCAATTGATGTTACAAAATAATTGTTCTCTGTTTGGTGTTTTAAAATTGCCTCCTTTTGTGTTTTCCTTTCTACGTGATTGTTTTACAATGTTAAAGTATCTGCATTGTGCACGCCAGTATTCACGGAGCGCTGCAGTGTCACAATAGCTTGGTGAACTCACCGGGTATAGCATGCACGCCCACTTCCCTCGCTGATACCAGGTCATTTGCCTCAGCTGCTCCTCGTGGTCAGGCAATCTGCTGCTTCCAGTCTGCCTCTTCCTGCGCCACTCGCACACAGAGCTTCCACTGCTCCAAAGGCTCTCCAGTGCTCGCCTGCCACCGGAGACAGCCTTGTTAAGGGGGAGGCTTCTTAAACTGTCGCTTCCCGCTACGTAGCCTCTGCCGTCCAGGTCCCCAGGGGGAGCACTCTCCCTTCTCTGATGCTTCCCGCTGCTGAGCGTCTTTTATCTCCTCCAGTTTATGCTGCAACATGGAGAGTTCATAATTGCTTCACCTATGACTACTGCTCCACTCCTTTTCGTTCACATGGCCTGCACCTGAATGGGCCTTTCAGGCTTCAAGTCTCCCTTGGGTCTAGGTCATTCCCACTAACAAGCTGCACTTTGCAGTTTTGTTACTCTACAGTCCTCTTCTTTGTTCCACTACCATGGGGATTATGGGACTTGGAGTCCATAATGCAAAAATCTGTTTTTCTCATGGAAATATTATTTTCCTGCTTATTTCTTTTCCTCATTATATTCCTTAAGGGAATATTACACGAATAATTGCACAGACCTGTCTTTACTTAAAGATGTTTGCAGTATAAATTGATATTGTTATTAGACCTTTCTTTACTATTTATTTAGGATGCAGTGGAGCATTCCATTTTACAAGTCTCCCGGTTTTTGAAAGAGTTTTCATTTCTTCCAAGGCCTAAGGCTCTATAAATGTTTTCACTCGTAAAAAGCTCTCTGATAACAAGCCATTACAGACTTTGATATCCTTGACATTTCTTCCCTGCAGGAAGATAAATACTGTGTCTCACCGAATGGAGTCCTCTTATTCCCCTGGACCCTTTCTTCTCCCAGGTGATCCTCCCACAGAACACCACCCCCAAGGTTGGGGTCAGAAAGCGTCTGCCTTTCACTGGCCACCTGGGAGGAGACTTTAGGTGGGGTCTTTGTGAGGACACCACAGGATTCATCACAGTTCCTAGAGGAAAGCATTTCAGATTTAACAAAAATAATTGCTTAATTATTACTATGTTACAGTTGTATAATCTCATTGAAAGTAAATGCACAATTTCTTGTCAACTGGTCATAAATTCTAATATCACTCAAATGTAGTTTACTGTTACATCCACAGGGGAACAGTAAATTGTCATTATTAACAAATCGTCATACCATATTATATTAGCCTCAAACTTAAACCCGCTTCACCAAATACTTTTTCTTTTGGCTCCGGTCGGGTTTATTCGCCATTCTTGTGTTTTACTTTGCGCGGCAAGCCAGGTTTGCCTTCTTTGTTCACCGTCTTTTGGGCTTCTATTCAGAAGTGCTCCTCCAGGCCCCTGGGTGTCTAGGTGGGCTGAATGTGGGCTAAATGTGAGGGAGGGGTGTAGTCACCCCCTGCACAGGGTATCCTAGGAAACCCAAGTCGCACTTTTCCATGATTGGCTGAGGTGGTTGCCTGGGCTGGACAACCCCCTGCTGTGTGATTGACAGCCAGGCTGTGTGAATGGGCGATTTTCACATAAAAGCCAGGTCTCTTGGGCTAGAAGTCAGAGTTGCCACTGGAACTACAAGGACCCGAAGAGAAGCGGAGAAGAAGACGGCTGCTGCAACTACCCCATCCCGGTGAAGCTCCTGTTGCAGTCCTGAGCTATCTACCCTTCGACGACCAGAGAAGATCCAGTCTGGAGTCATCTTCCCTTGAGCTTGGTGGGGATAAACAGCTCATCTCCCACACCCAGAGGATCCTCTTCTTGGTCGAAATCGCTGCACACTGCTGTAGTGGTCCGGATAGCCATCTGAAGAGCCTCTCCTATTTTCAAGGAGCGCACCTTTTATTCGTCGTCGCTGCTGCCGGCTTCATCCCTCTGTGGTGCAGACCCCTCCAGACGTCCTCCTTCGCACCAAAGTTCCAGGAACCGTGGGTCTGCGGGAAATCAACAGGAACAACTGCCAGGGCACCAGCTTCTCTATTGAATAAGGTACTGTATTCTGCTTGAGGAATTAGGGTGAATCCCCTTTCTTCATCTCCAAGGCTTGCCCTTGTCTTCCCTCCTTCTTATAACTTTTGCTTCCTCTGTTGAAAATATCTAAGTACTCCTGGCAACATTGAATCTCAAACTGTCCGACTGTGTGATCCTCGACAACAGGAACCCGGTTCCACTTGACACTGGCTCCGGCCTATTTACTCTTGAATTTCCATCAAATAGTGTTCTCTGATTCTGGTTGCCTTGACAAAAGTATTGCCTACGATTTTTGCCCCCAACTCTCTGGTTAACCCAGGTGCTAAGTGTGTTTTTGCCCCGGTAACAATTCTTGCTGTGGATACGCGTTTCTTTAATAAGACCGAACTGTCATTACTGTCAAAAAGTGTTCGCAAGTGTATTCCCGGTAACGTCTCTTGTTTCGCAACAGTGGTCCGTCAAAACACAGGGTACTTACCTTGAGTTAGAGTGTACCAAAGCAAATTGGTTGGTTGTAGTATATTTTACGTGTGGTTTTGAATTAATAGAAGTGTTGTGTTTATAACAAAAGGTTTAAAAATAAATGTACTTATATTTTTCTACCTGAAACCTTGAGTCAGTGTTTGCTTGAGTCACAGTAATTGTGGTCCCTTTGTGTAATCTCTGCTACTGCTGATATACTCTTGAGATAAGCCTGGCTGCTCCGCTACTGCTACCACTTTAACATAGTAGTACAGGCTTGTACCAAAGGTAAAACCTGTATTGCCACCTGTAGTCTTAATTGTGTGTAGTGGTCTCTAAGGGCACGGCACAGGATTCTGCCTAACACACATCAAATACACAAAGAAAATATATGGCAATTCAAATAACATCAACATTGATAGTCCCCGTTTGCTGACAACTTCTTAGTAACCTGGGCGAGCTCCCTTCCTCAGGATTCAAGGTAAATTCAGCTCCAATGTTAAACTAAATGAAACTATAAAATCCATATAGGTAATACAGTCTAAATTCAGTTCTTCTTTATTTTTGTTTGTTTTTGTTTTAAACTTATTTTTGTTTACATTTATCAGAAGAGCAAAACATTACAAAAGAAATTAAAGTCCAATGCAACACCACATTTCAATCAACAATCTTGTTCCCTCAACCCTTCCCCACACCCTCCCTGCCCCACCATCACTTATCAAACCACACAATTCTCCCTCCAACAACGAAAATGCCCCATACTTTCACCCCCTCAACCCCTTTAAACTCCCTCACACACACTAAATTGCCCAATAGTGCTGTTTGCCCCTATACCTCAGTCTCGGAGGAACTATTCTCTTGGTGTCTGTGTTTGTGTGCGTCTTTCATCAGCTCCCTCCAGGGCTTCTCCTCCCCACTCCCCTTCCGTGGTCACTCATGTACTTGTTCAAGCCCACAGTTTCCCCTCTTCCAGTCCCCACTTAAGCAGTAGGGCACTCCATTCCGCCTGAAATTCACTCTTCCCATCATTCACTACAGCTGTCAATCTCTCCATTACCATCATGCTGTGTACTTTTCCCTCCCAGATTTCTTTTGACGGGAGCATCTCACTCTTCCAACACTGGGCTATAGCTAGTCTCCCTGCTCCCCGCTCGTAGCATTGTTTTCCACATTCTAGGGAGCCTATAGTCTCCTGTCTTTCTGCGGGACCCCCAAGAGCATCTGTAGTGGGTCTAGGGCCCACCCTACTCCCGTTATGTCTTCCATCCAACTCAACACCTCCTTCCAGAACACCTGCACCTTGGGGGACCACGACCATATGTGGGCCAGTGACCCTGGTTGCCCGCAGCTACTGGGACACATGGGAGAAGCTCCTGCAAACATCCTGGACAGCCTCATGGGGTATCAGGTTCACTTGTCTCTTGAGATGGATGTGCTGTAATTTATAGTCATTCTTTGTTTATTTAACTACTTACACAATTCATACACAGTTCAGATTAAAACTTACCTTAACTTCCATTGTTCAGAAGGAGAGCTCCCCAAGCCATCATGGCGGTGACGAGGCAGGGTCCTGGTTGGATGAGAACATTCCGCAAGATGATTGGAGGCTGAGGTGGCTTGGAAACAGAAAGAGAATTCCAAACTGCGTTCATTGTCCTCACCTTAACAGAAAGGTCCTGTTTTTTGTATGTCTCGAAGTAGGCCCCACTTTAATCTTTGAATTCAGCTGAGGTTGGTGAAGAGGCAGGTTGGAGTCCAGATCCACGAGGGACAAGACAAGCAGAGATCTGGTGGGAGCGCAGTGTTCTGATTTCAAGAGAATAGTTCTTATACAAATCTACTGAAGAAGTAATCTGCATTCATGAGAGGTTAAGAAGAGACTGCAAGTTTATTTTTAATCTCTTAGTTAGTTTAGGTGTTTAGTCAGTTTTTATTGTTCTTGTCAGACTTTGTTTATTTGGTTTTTCTTGTACAAATTACGTGTCATCAGAGACAAAAATCAACATTGATCGTAACGTTCCAAATTAGTCCTAACATTCATAACATTCAGCACAATCCCCCTGTCCTTTGGCCGAGTTCGGTTCGTAGGGCCTGGCCCCTGTCGTTGCCCCAGTGTGGAGCGCCTTATGATCTTGTTCAGTTCTTAAAGTTTATGTAAAGGTGTTAGGCAGAATCCTGTGCAGTGCCCTTAGGGACCACAATTAAGACTACAGGTGGCAATACAAGTTTTACCTTTGGTACAAGCCTGTACTACTAAGTCAGAGTGGTAGCAGTGGCGGAGCAGCCATGCTTATCTCAAGAGTATATGAGCAGTAGCAGAGATTACACAAAGGGACCACAATTACTGTGACTCAAGCAAACACTGACTCAAGGTTTCAGGTAGAAAAATATAAGTACATTTATTTTTAAACCATTTGTTATAAACACAACACTTCTATTAAACTCAAATGAAAACCACACGTTAAATATACTACAACTAACCAATTCACTTTGTACAGTAAGTGTCATGGTAAGTACCCTGTGAGTGAATGAACCGGTGTTATGAACAAAATACGTTACCGCGAATACAATTGCGATCACTTTTTGACAGTTCGGTCTACTAAACAAACGCGTATCCGTGACATGAAATGCTACCGGGGCAAAACACACTTAGCACCTGAGATACCCAGAGGGAGTTGGAGGCAAAAATCACAGGCAATATTTTGGGTAGGCAGTCAGAATCGAGACAGGAGTTCAAAAGTCAAAGGGCCCGAGCCAGGGTCGAAAGACACCTGGGCCAGTTGACGAAGATCACACGGTAAAACAGTTCACGATTCAACGTAGCCAAAGGTACTTCGATATTGTCAATGTTCGGAAGCAAATGTTATAAGAAGGAGGGAAGACAAGGGCAAGCTTTGGAAATTAAGAAAAAGGGATTCACCCAGTTTCCTCAACAGAAGACAGTACCTTGTTCCAATGATGCAGCTGGTGCCCTGGCAGTTGTTCCTGTTGGATTCCCGCAGACCCACGATTCCTGAAGCTTCATCGTGAAGGATGGCGTCTGAAGGGGGTCTGCACCACACAGGGATGAGACCGGCAGCAGCGACGAGGAATAAAAGGTGCGCTCCTTAAAAACAGAAGAGGCTCTTCAGGTGGCTCTCCAGACCACTACAGCAGTGTGCAGCAATTTCGATCATAGAAGAGGATCCCCTAGCTGGAGAAGATGAGCTGGTTATCCCCACCAAGCTCAAGGGAAGAAGACTCCGGACTGGATCTTCTCTGAGTCGTTGAAGGGCAGATAGCTCAGGACTGCAGCAGGGCTTCACCGTGACGGGGTAGTTGCAGCAGCCGTCGTTCTCTCCGCTTCTCTTCGGTTCCTTGTAGTTCCAGTTGCGACTCTCTGACTTTTAGCCCAAGAGACCTGCCTTTTATGCGAAAAACCCCCATTCACATAGCCTGGCTGTCAATCACCCTGCAGGGGGTTTGTCCAGCCCGGACAACTACCCTGGCCAATCATGACAAAGTGCAACTTGGGTTTCCAAGGATACCCTGTGCAGGGGGCGACTTCACCCCTCCCTCACATTCAGCCCACCTAGGCACCAAGGCGCCTAGTGGAGGGCTTCTGAACAGAAAGCCCGCCAAAAGACAGTGAACAAAGAAGGTGAACCTAATTTGCCGCACAAAGTAAAACACAAGAAGGACTTTAACAAAAAGAAATGGCGAATAAACCCAACCGGAGCCAAAAGAAAGACGATTTGGTCAAGCGGGTTTATGTTCGAGGCTAATATAATAGCCAAGAACAGTAACACGTTTATCTAATATAATCACGGTAGAAAGGTTAGGGTCGATACCACTGCCACCAGCCAAGTCTGAATGTTAAAAGAGCGAAACAATGCTCTAGGAGGTACAGATAAAAAGGGATACGAGTTAACCCTTTCCAGTACTCCATGGAAGATGGGGTGTACTGGATCTGTGGTAGATTGACAAAGTAAAGTTAATGGTAACTTTAGCCTTTTCTGGGGGAAAGTAGTCGCCTCAGAAATGGAGTCGAGGGGAGTCTCAAAGACAACCCTGTGCCACGACACTGAAGGTGCTGTGTGAATCACAAAGAAGGGGGCTACTGAAGTGGTGTACTTCAGAGTCCACAATCACAAAAACACATAGAAACACATAGCAAAACACAGGTAAGAGTGGGGGAAAAGCTCTCACTCTTACCAAGTGGAAAAAAATAAACTCCAGAAGTCCAGCAAAGCTGCTGGGGGACTCACTAGGTGAAGGAAATTAGCCATAAATGAGAATTCTCCCTAACACCCCCCCCCCCAGACAAAGGGACAGGAGGATTTAATCCACTCCTGGATGGACCTCATACCTCTAGTTGGTTACAAACATCCCAGAGAGACCATCAGCATTTTGGTGGTGACTTCCTGCTCTGTTCTCAATGGAAAAATCAAATCCTTGCAGGCAGATTGACCATCTGAGTAACTTTGGGTGTTCCCCTTTCATTTGCATCAGCCATCTCAAGGGTTGGTGGTCAGTCTGAATAGTGAAGGTAGATCCATACAAGTATGGTCTAAACCTCTTCAGTGCCCACACAATAGCAAAGCATTATCTTTCTATTGTTGTCACTACCCTCGCCCAAAACCCCCTCTGGCAAACCCATTGGCTAGGTGGAGTCAGGACTCGGGCCTCTAGAGCCTGGCATCCTCTTCCAAAACCCTCTTGGGGCCAGTCCAGCCACCTATGGCGCCAGGCTCATACACCATGAAAAACAATGTGCTTGGGAACTACTTTATTGTGTTGTCAGCCAACATGGAGGCATTCACATAGCTTGGTTCCTCGGAACCATGCTATGCGGTCTAGTGTTTTGGGTGTGGTAGCCTAGGGACTACTTTACCTGGACTATTTTGTTGGGGCTATTTAAACCACACCCGAGCAAGACAACACTCTTCGCGTTACTTTGCAGCTTGCAATGTGACGTTCACCGTGTCCAGCTATATCCCCGAACCTCGGAGAAGCAGAACCTGCATGGAGGCAAAAGGAACATCATTAGCAGTGGTTTATAGTGATAATGTCGAAAAAAATGTCGACTTACAAAAATGTAGAAAAAAAATGTCGAAAACAATAATGTCGAAAACCTATACATTTAATGTAAAGAGTCAATTTTTAGAAAATAAATACATAAACAAGAAGAGTCCCCCCAAACCCCCTCACCCAACACCCCCCTGCCACCCCCCACCCCTCCACCACCCTCTCACCCCTCATACTCAACACATTTTAATTATATATATATATATTTATTTATTTATTCAATAAATAAATAAACAAGAAGAGTATCATTTACTAGGGGGGTTACCCCAACCCCCTCACCCAACACCCCCCTGCCACGCCCCCACCCCTCCACCACCCTCTCACCCCTCATACTCAACACATTTTAATAATATATTTATTTATTTATTTATTCAATAAATAAATAAACAAGGACATTATCATTTACTAGGGGGGGTTCCTGTAGTGATACACAAAATTGCAAATTTGCCAATCAGGGCTTTAGATGACAGCATTAGCCGCTGAAAGCCAATAGTTTATTCAAAGTATGTGCCAAAAATGCTGACAGTAGTCTGTTGTAGCACTTCCATTATGCAGTAGTGAGCTACAAGGAATATGCAGGCCTAGTAGGGGTGGTAGGTCACATTATGCATTGTAAATAAACAGGCAGGGCGAATGCCCCAGCTCTGTAGCTAATAGACATTATTGGAGTGTTTGGAACATTATGGCACCTATATAGCGCTTACATAGCCAGTCTTAAGCGCTATGAACACTAAGCTATGAGTGCATGCCTTTTAGAGCTTGCTCACATGGGGTTAATTCATCTCGGCTTCTCTTAGAATATTCTGCCTTTCTAACGGTAGCTCTGCATGGCTTCGTAAACAAATCCTCTTTCTCTGAGAAGGCACTGATAAGACATTCCTGAGCTTTCGCGCAGATGGGCTCCAAGCAGGGAGGGGCACAGAAAAGGAGCACAGTGGAAATTCACAGAGTTGGGTTTTTCCATGAGCAAGCCTATATTTTGCACAGGGAAAGTTCTGGAACTGTGTGTCATGTATATATAAATGGGTAATCCCTATTTTTTGTTAACGGGGGGTCAAAACTGTAAGAAGGGATTTTCTATGGAGAAAAAGTTTGTGAAAAAACAGATCGACTACCCCTCTCTTTAAGTCCTGTATGGGTCACAGGTGAAGATGAAGGTTAACCTGTACAATTTGTTAGTAAGGTTATCGCCTTTTTGGGAAGAATTGCAAAAAAATGCTGCTAGGTACAAAAATTCTATCTTTTTAATAATCACAAGAATACCTAAAAACGTTACAAGCTTAACAAAACATAGCAAACTTAATACATTTTCAATTAAAACATTCAGTCATCATTCATCTATTCTAACAGGGGAATACTACAACTTAAACAGCTTTGTGCATAACAGTGAGTCAAAATATGCATTAGTGACAGGGGAAAAAACATTAGGTTTTCCCTTTAGCAGTCGACATATGTTTCGGCCCTTTGTAGTGTACCACCTCTGTCAACAGTGATCACTAAGGTAAATGTTGGGCCATCTTCAGGACAAATGGTTACTTTGTGGTAGATTATTCTTGTTCCCCATTAGGCACACTAGCACATCTATGGTCCATAGACTGAAGTTAGGACTATTGAGACTGGTCAGACTCTCGGATGTGGCCGGGTATTGCCATCTCTGGTCTTGGTTCAGATTAGCAACTTCTGTGGCTTTGTTTTCAAGGTTGGTCTTTGTATTTCTGTATTTCACTTGGTACCATTCATTGGCAGGGCATGTACCGTTATTCTGGTGGTTATAGTGCTGCCTTGATCTGTGTTGTTTATGTCCGAGTGAAAGCTGGAAGTCTGCAAGAGCGGCAAGAGCTCGTTCTGTAGAGTAATGGTGTGTGAACTCTTGCCGCTCTTGCAGACTTCCAGCTTTCACTCGGACATAAACAACACAGATCAAGGCAGCACTATAACCACCAGAATAACGGTACATGCCCTGCCAATGAATGGTACCAAGTGAAATACAGAAATACAAAGACCAACCTTGAAAACAAAGCCACAGAAGTTGCTAATCTGAACCAAGACCAGAGATGGCAATACCCGGCCACATCCGAGAGTCTGACCAGTCTCAATAGTCCTAACTTCAGTCTATGGACCATAGATGTGCTAGTGTGCCTAATGGGGAACAAGAATAATCTACCACAAAGTAACCATTTGTCCTGAAGATGGCCCAACATTTACCTTAGTGATCACTGTTGACAGAGGTGGTACACTACAAAGGGCCGAAACATATGTCGACTGCTAAAGGGAAAACCTAATGTTTTTTCCCCTGTCACTAATGCATATTTTGACTGTGTGTCATGGACTGACAGCACGAAATTATAAAACTGCATGCCCACATGACTCAGGTGGGAGATCGATCTGTGGACTTGGTTCGAGCAAGATCAAGTGTCCGGAATTTATGGCTCTGTCGGCACCCTGCAGCGCTGTCCTCTGAGCGGGGCTTGTTACAGCTAGCTTATGAGGGCCAGGGTCTCCCAGTGCTGATTGAAGGGGCGTAAGACTGTGTTTCTCTATGTTTTTCTAAGTTCTATGTTTCTCTATATTTTGCATTTCTCTAAGTTTTGTGCTTTGTAATCTTCTCTAACTTGAATCCCAAGATGTTGCTGAAATTCACTATTTAGAATAAAATACTAAAACTTATTGAAGGTGTCATTTGTCACTAGCATGAGTTCACTGCTCGGCACAATAGAACCTGTATTTTGGGCTGAATTGGGTAATTTTTGCTCCCAAGGGCTGGTCCCGAGGAAGATTTGCCCAATATCAAGACATTTGGTGGCAGCTTGGGGATTTGTGCAGAGCAGTGCCTTGCTGTGAAATGACAAATTGTGTGAGAGAACACAGTGCAGAGTGATGAGCAGGCTGTCGCATTTCCTTAGTGGTCTCACTGCAGCTCTGAGACACAAAAGACAGCAACGTTGTGTCAGCTTGCCGTGGCCGATAGCTTGTGTGGTTAAGAATCCCTTCAGTAAATCAGTCATGGCTGACTTATTTCTTGGGAATGGTGCCAGGGAGCACATGGCGATAAACAAGCGGGAAATGGCTATGTTTAAAGCGCTCCGATGAATGGTCAAGAAAGATTTATGTTCAATTAGGAAAGAATTTTATCATGCGGTTTCCCCAGTTTAAAGTTGTAAATTGAAATGTAAAGTGAGACAGAGTTCTCAACTCTATTCTGTCATGAGGGCAGGAAAATAGTTGCGAGGATTTGATATGCAAATTGTGAATAGTAATTCTAACCATTGATTCAGCCCCAGTGTGCTAGCGAGTGGGGGGCTGTAATGTACGGAGGTGAAGGTTCGCTTTTTAAATGTATGCTTTTGAAGTGCTCACATTCCTGAAGATAACGTGGGAATGAGCCGTGTTTAGGAGAAAGATTAACATCTGTGTTGAGAGCCTAAAAGGTTTGTTTTTCTTTTGGCAACTGTAAATTCCATGTGCTGGTGGTGCATTCTGTTTAAAGGAAGAACACTAAAATGGCTACATTGCATTTTAGCTGTGCCATGCTTACAATGGGTGAGAGACTCACTTAAAAAAGAAAGTGAGTGAATGGTATTTGGATTTTCGATTTTTGTGTATTGATTTGGAATTGCAGAATCAGTTTGCAATGGTTTGGGGGGAAAAGACAATTTATATTTTTCTAAATTGCCCCTAAATTGCCCCTGGAGTATTTTTGACTGTTCCCACGCTATGCCATGGATTTGTACTGTTGCGTTATAAGTGATGTATGTTTTGGAAATAGTGACCTGTTGACTGAGGTACATGGTGAAAAATGTTGTTGACACATTAACAGCCCACAAGCAATATAGAGTGTGGGTTGCTCTTGCAGAGAAAAAAAAACGTGCAGGGAGCTGCACTACACATGGCATGTTTTAAATGCACTGAAATAAGTGGTTATATTCTGGTAATGGTACAACAGAATGAAAAATCTGTGTGTGATAAGACAACACAAAGATTTAGTGGGTTGCGGGTTCTTTTGAAAGATCGCACGTTGCATTGGAGTGAGTTTGTGAAGCCAAACTACAAGGTTACGAGGAAAAAAAAAAAATGTATGCCTTTAACTGGGACATTGATCAGTTCAAAACAGGCTAAAAGACGCTTAGACATTTTGCTAAATTACATGGAGTAGAATCTGATGACAAGAAAAAGTGCCTATTTTGAAAATAAGAATCTTGCTGTGTAGAGCTTGTGCCTTGAAGATAACTTGCACTGTCTTGGGCGAGGTGCGCAAGGAAAAATAAAACTGTTGGAGGAAAGCAGTGCAGGAAACAGTTAATCTGGGTGAACTGTCTGAAAAGAGTGCCTTCCATTGAAGCCGCCCCAATTTAAGAGTTATAGGCAAAGAGATAAGTTTGCTGCGTGCTCATGGCGCTGCCATGTGCACATGAAAGATAAACAATGACATTCCTGCATTCCATCCCCTGTGAGAGACACCGTCAGTGTGAGCAAAAACTGAGGAGGGGGGTGCAGAGACAGAATGCTGAAACAGAACTGAAGGCAATAATTGCTGTGAGTGAGAAAATGAAAAAGAGCGCAATCTACCTTACACATGCTGATGTACGTATGCTTTCTAACACCGGCATGCAATAACAGAGCTCATCAGAAGTAAAGAATTAGCCCAGTATCAACACTGGAACGAAAACAAATGCTGCATGCAGGATGGCAGACGGGCACATCGCATCTGAACATTTGGGGAACCTGTGCATCTGTGAATGGGCTAAGAAAAGACAGCTGCCCATTTCAAGAGACATTGCCGTGCAAGCTGCATCCCCATGCGCCATGTGATGTGATGTGAAGTAAATCGACATTGCCGTGCAAGCTGCATCCCAGTGCTCCATGTGATGTGAACTGAAGTAAAGCGCCGTGCACTGGAGAAGAAACCTCTAGGCGCTTTGAGAAGTGAAAATCACAGCTGGCAAAATGCAAGCTACATTGCCAGGGCTGGAGTAACTGACAAAGACATTATGGTGTTCCAGATGGAATCAAACTGACAAAGGTAGCCGTTTTGCAAGAGACAACATGCAGAGCGGGGCTTTGGAGTATAACATGAACACAGTACATTAGCCATGATCCAGAAGCCTCACGGCTCAGTGCAAGAATGAATGATTTGTTGAAGCAAATAAAAGGAACTGATTCAGACTATCGCTCTCAAAGGGGTGGGCCAAGAAATCAGCAGACACCCTTTGGGAAAATGACACGTGGAAAACCAGAGGCTTGAAAGACACTAGCTGTATGGAGAAAAATAAACAAAGCTGCTTGTGCAACTAACTGCAGGCGGTATTGGACTGAAATACTTTACCTTTGAAATATGGAGTGATGCCAGCAGGGCAACCTAAATCAAGATCATGAAACACTGGAAGCAAGTTGGTGCCTGGCATTCGTGATCGCTTTGGTGAAAAAGAAAAGCATTGATCCATTGAGAAGTGCAACCTGGGTACTTATTATATGGCTTTTGTAAAATCACAGATCAGTCTGAAGTACCATTGACCAACTAGGATTGCATTGCACAAATGAGTTTGTGATTAGGCAGTTACACCCCGTATGGTTGAGTGCAAATAAGCCCCCAGTAACATACAGGAGGGTGACAAATAATTGTGATAGCAATTATAAAGTGTGTAGTTACCTGATGAGACTTCTGAAGGCGGGGGTGGTGTTAAGGGAAGGGGTGGATAACGCTGATATTGTAGTTTTGATGACATCCTAAGGTGAATAACAATGACATTGTACTTTTGATGAAATCCTAACATTTCTGTTTGTATTTTGCCTAGGCAAAAAACCAAGACAGTTGCGTGCCATGATTGGGGTAGATGTGTGCAATTTGCGGGTGACACTGATCAGTCAAGCAGACGCATTCTCAGAGAAAGCGAGTCACTGCGAGATGATATGTGAACTTTGAACCTGTCCTGCACCGCACTCAATGCTGCTAAAATGCTTGACGTATGAGGACATTTGTTCTGCAACCTGCAAAAGGTGTCCAACAGAGTATTAACTTTTGCTGAACTGGCACGGTGCAGACTTGGCTAGTTATCAAATATTTGATGCTGCACATTCAAATGATTCAGTTGCTGGAAATAACCTGGTTGATATGTTTTGCCTTTCTTGTTTAAAGGACTGTGGACAATGGGTTGTGGACTATGACATCATGCACCACACACAGCTGTGTGACGCAGCACTTGAATGCTAACACATTGAAAAATGTTTTTTAAATGCACTTTTTGAGATGAATCTGAAAAAACGAAATGTTTTGCTCTTCCAACTGAATTGCTTTAACCAGAGATATTTTGCCTTTTCTAAAACTAAATGATTTATGA
This sequence comes from Ambystoma mexicanum, assembly GCF_040938575.1. Taxonomy (NCBI): domain Eukaryota; kingdom Metazoa; phylum Chordata; class Amphibia; order Caudata; family Ambystomatidae; genus Ambystoma; species Ambystoma mexicanum. The sequence continues at coordinate 1,118,796,117 of NC_090926.1, forward strand.
ATTGTGTGGGCAGCAGGATTATGCAAGCAGGAGCGTAATTTATTTTGAGATAAAATGAGTGCGCACACCAAAGTCAGCTGTGCGTTGGTTAAGGTTCTTAATTTGTAGTAACGCTGCCAAGTGTGAGAGCTCTATATTGATATGGTAACCTTCGAAACACTGGATACTTTTACAGCCAGCCTTAAGGCAGGTAAATGAAACCATGACTGACTTGATATTTGATTTTATGACAGTGTGTGACACGGTTTTTGTTAAACCAACCAGTTTCATGTTTTTGTGGGGACAGCTGTCTCCACACACTAATGCAAAGAGTCATCTTTTGATTGTAGACATTTAGAATAATTCCTTGGAAAAGAGCTACAAATGAGTATCCACATGGAATTGCTAGCGTACTGGCCTGGCACATTGTCGGGCATCTTTGGTCACTGACTCATATGACTGGTGCCTATGAAATCCTAGGCCCAAATGTTTCAGTGAATGGATCCAACGATTTGTTTAATTTGTTTAATGTGATGTTTTTTCTGACCAAGAACTGCAGCGAGTGTTTTCGCCAAGATTTTATGGACTATAACTTGACTAAATGCATTTCACACAATGGTGTGATGAAACAGCCACTGCCGGATGGTAGTATGTTGTTTGTAGCTAAAACTAATATTGTATATGGTAGGCATCCTACTTGGAGAAGGGCATTCTCAAAGTCACACAAGGTAGAAACTGTGAACATGTTAGATTTTCCAGTAGTAAGGCAACATTTAAATTGTAGGCTGGTAATGCACACCTCTATTATTACAGTGATACACTTAGACATAGATTTATCATGAGGCAATTTTTCCTTAGTACTACCAAGCTGCTACAAATGGAGTCCATTTCTATGGCCCATCACCAGAGTGCACGTAGCTAGGGAGCTTGATTCATTAATTGCGGGAGCAGCGGGGGTAACAGGAGCTTTAAACGATTTTGACATAGAAACTGTGCACAATAAGCTAGCCACTATGGGTTCTGATGCCAGCTCTGCTACAAAACGTCTGGCCTAGTGGGGCCCATTGATATGCCCAACTCTGCTGCAAGTATTGGCCACCACCTCAGATGGCAGAATTTTAGGTATGAAGAAATTTTTTCTGCCATAGGGCAGGTCAACAAGACTGCTAAATAAACACAATGCATGTTATGGCAAACATTGTTAAATCAGCAGGTGTTGGCTTTTCACTGAGTGGGGGCGACCATCCTCAACACACTGGCACACAGAGCTACAGTTACCAGCAAACATATGGATCAAATCTCTTGCTTTTGATTGCATGAATAACACATGCCATGCTTTAATGCAAATTAGTAGAATTGTTTTTATTTTGATAACCTGGTGCCCATGGGTTCACCTTGCTCATGAAATTAGATGGTTTTTGGTTGGGTTCCACATACATGGGGGAAGTGTCTAATCACACAGCCCATAGTCACGTTTGAATGCCCTGGGATCAGGGGGAGGGTAGGCCCTTAGAGTGAAAGGCTGCCAGGTTTAGAATTGGTAACCATACATAAATGCAATAGTGCATTGTAGATTAGACTACACCGGATTGCCCTGACATTCTAACTGCATGCTGCTTTTTAACTGACAATCAGTTATACAATAATTATTTAGGTATTTTTGTGTAGGCCAGGTTTTGGCTAGAGTAAATGTCCATGTTCACTTTGTGTAGGTATTTTTTTGTGTAGGCCAGGTTTTGGCAAGGGTATATGTCACTGTTCACTTTGTGTACATTTTTGTTTAGGTAGTGTTTTTACTAACCTTGCATGCCACGCTGACTAACCGCTAGAAGATAGTTTGCTTAAACCTCTTGCAAAGCCCCAAGGTCTTTTATCACTGCACTGCATACTATGTTGATGGGTATTAGTCAGCATTGTCGCACACACTTTGAATAGGGGTGGAGTGTAGTGATACACAAAATTGCAAATTTGCCAATCAGGGCTTTAGATGACAGCATTAGCCGCTGAAAGCCAATAGTTTATTCAAAGTATGTGCCAAAAATGCTGACAGTAGTCTGTTGTAGCACTTCCATTATGCAGTAGTGAGCTACAAGGAATATGCAGGCCTAGTAGGGGTGGTAGGTCACATTATGCATTGTAAATAAACAGGCAGGGCGAAGGCCCCAGCTCTGTAGCTAATAGACATTATTGGAGTGTTTGGAACATTATGGCACCTATATAGCGCTTACATAGCCAGTCTTAAGCGCTATGAACACTAAGCTATGAGTGCATGCCTTTTAGAGCTTGCTCACATGGGGTTAATTCATCTCAGCTTCTCTTAGAATATTCTGCCTTTCTAACGGTAGCCCTGCATGGCTTCATAAACAAATCCTCTTTCTCTGAGAAGGCACTGATAAGACATTCCTGAGCTTTCGCGCAGATGGGCTCCAAGCAGGGAGGGGCACAGAAAAGGAGCACAGTGGAAAATTCACAGAGTTGGGTTTTTCCATGAGCAAGCCTATATTTTGCACAGGGAAAGTTCTGGAACTGTGCATCATGGACTGACAGCACGAGATTATAAAACTGCATGCCCACATGACTCAGGTGGGAGATCGATCTGTGGACTTGGTTCGAGCAAGATCAAGTGTCCGGAATTTATGGCTCTGTCGGCACCCTGCAGCGCTGTCCTCTGAGCGGGGCTTGTTACAGCTAGCTTATGAGGGCCAGGGTCTCCCAGTGCTGATTGAAGGGGCGTAAGACCGTGTTTCTCTATGTTTTTCTAAGTTCTATGTTTCTCTATATTTTGCATTTCTCTAAGTTTTGTGCTTTGTAATCTTCTCTAACTTGAATCCCAAGATGTTGCTGAAATTCACTGTTTAGAATAAAATACTAAAACTTATTGAAGGTGTCATTTGTCACTAGCATGAGTTCACTGCTCGGCACAATAGAACCTGTATTTTGGGCTGAATTGGGTAATTTTTGCTCCCAAGGGCTGGTCCCGAGGAAGATTTGCCCAATATCAAGACAGGTTCCCCCCCAACCTCCCTCACCCAACACCCCCTGCCACTCCCCCACCCACCCCCACCACCCTCTCACCCCTCATACACAACAATTTTAATTATATATATATATATATATTTATTTATTCAATAAATAAAAAAACAAGAAGAGTAACATTTACTAGGGGGGGTTCCCCCCAACCCCCCTCACCCAACACCCCTCTGCCAAACCCCCCCCACCCCCCTCCACCCCCTCTCACCCCTCATACTCAACACATTTTAATTATATATATATTTATTTATTCAATAAATAAATAAACAAGGAAAATATCATTTACTAGGGGGGGGGTTCCCCCCAACCCCCCTCACCAAACACCCCCCTGACACCCCCCACCACCCTCTCACCCCTCATACTCAACACATTTTAATTATATATTTATTTATTTATTCAATAAATAAACAAGGAAAATATCATTTACTAGCGGCGGTTCCCCCCCAACCCCCCTCACCCAACACCCCCCTGCCACCCCCCACCACCCTCTCACCCCTCATACCCAACACATTTTAATTATATATATATATTTATTTATTTATTTATTTATTCAATAAATAAATAAACAAGAAGAGTAACATTTACTAGGGGGAGTTCCCCCAACCACCCTCAGCCAACACCCCCCTGCCACCCCCCCACCACCCCCACCACCCTCTCACCCCTCATACTCAACACATTTTAATTATTTATTTATTTATTTATTTATTCAATAAATAAATAAACAAGGAAAATATCATTTACTAGGGGGGTTCCCCCCAACCCCCCTCACCCAACACCCCCCTGCCACCCCCCACCCCCCCACCACCCTCTTACCCCTCATACTCAAGACATTTTAATTATATATTTATTTATTTATTTATTCAATAAATGAAAAAGGAAAATATCATTTACTAGGGGGGATTCCCCCCCAACCCCCCTCACCAAACACCCCCCTGCCACCCCCCAACACCCTCTCACCCCTCATATTCAACACATTTTAATTATATATATTTATTTTTTTTTTCTAAAAATCCAAAAAAATGTATAAAAAAATTCGACATTATTGCTTTTCTACATTATTTTTTTCGACATTTTGACTGTCGACATTATTACATTCGACATTATCACTGAACACCATTAGCAGCAGCATCTTCATCTTTAGTTACTCGCAGCTACTGAGAACAGCTTTCCTTGGATCTGCACAACCTGAAAGAGGAAGATAGAGGCAACATTAAGAAAGCAGAAGAGACATTGCAAATAACAAACTCCTCAAAAGGCTTACCAGGCTGGTCGCCTCTCGGCTGGCACCACTCCGGAAATTTCACACGCGCTGAAAAACACATCGACCTGCAAGGAAAGAAGACAAAACAGGTTAGCAAAGGCAAGCCATCGCAGCGCTGCGCATATCACTTACTTACTGCATCATAGCGCTTTTAAAGCGCCATCATTTACCAGCGGGCCTCAACCAAGCCAGTTCGCTGCGCTGAAGCTCTGCATACCTAAGGGAGAAAAAGAGACATTAAACAAAGAGAGGCATGCAGGATAGCAATAATACTAAAGAACAGCAATAAGACCTACCTGAACGATATCAGACGGGCCAGCGTCAGTGAAGTAACTGGACTGCACACGCCCACGAAAGACAACGCGCCCCTGAAAAGAAGGCAGGATGGAGAGCATGCCTAACTCTACCACAAGGTGAGGTGAGGGCCCCTAAGGGGCTGAAATCATACAGGGATGGTGGGAGGATACTTACCCCGGTCGGCCAGTCTTGAACACAGTCCTCCTGTATTTTCAGGCAGAACCTTCCCCGCAGACCACATCTGGGCAAAACTGAGAAGCATACCAGCGAGTAACCCGGTTGGGTGGTGTCCCTGTGGATACCAGGTGAGCGTAACAATTGTTGCCCACCTTGTCTCAGGATCCTTTAACTTCCTGCTGATGAAACAAATAGGGTGTTCCCTACCTTTCTCATCCAGTTGACTAAGAACTGCACCTATACCTACATTAGAAGCATCAGTTTGTACAATGAAGAGTTGGTGATAGTCAGGCGCTCTTAGGACTGGAGCTTGACAAAGGTCTTTCTTTAGACCTTCAAAGGCTTGATTGCTCTCCTCATTCCACCTGATCCTTTTAGGAAATTTGGGAGAGGAGATGACTTTCAAGGGAGAAGCTATGGTCCCATAGTTCTCGATGAAGTTCCTATAATACCCAGTGAGACCTACGAAGGCTCTCACTTGGGTTTGAGTAGTAGGGGTGGCCCCGTTTTGTACAGCTTGTACTTTGCTAGGCAGTGGCCTTATTCCACCCCCTCCTACCTCATGTCAAAGGTAGACCACTGAACTCTGACCAATTTGATATTTGCTTGCCTTTATGGTCAGATTGGCCTGTTCAAGAGCCTGCAATACATAACCTAGGTTTTCAACATGTAGGGCTGAACACTGCAATGTCATCTAAGTATGCCATGCAGAAGTCCTCCATCCCATTCAGAACTTGATTAACCATCCTCTGAAATGTAGCAGGTGCATTATTTAATCCAAAAGGCATTACCTTGAATTGGTAGAGGCCAGCTGGGGTGGAAAATGCAGTTTTCTCCTTGGCATGGTCTGTCAGGGCTATTCAGTCACTCTGACTGGCTTGGGGGAAGGAACACTCTCCAACCCCTCCTTAATCAGGGCCAATGAACCTCTGACTGGATGGCCATAGAGAAGTTCAAAGGGACTGAATCCTACTCCCTCCCGAGGGACTTCTCTATATGCAAAGAGAAGGCATGGCAGTAGAAGGTCCCACTTTCTTCTAAGGAGTTCTTCTAGAGCACCTATCATGCTCTTCATAGTTCTGTTAAACCTCTCTACAAACCCATTGGTTTGAGGGTGGTAGGCAGTTGAGAACTTGTAAGTGACTCCACAGGTTTTCCACATGGTTTGCATGTAGTGGGACATACAATTTGATCCCCTGTCAGATATCACCTCCTTAGGAAAACCTACTCTGGTAAAAATACCAAGTAGGGCCTTAGCTACAGCCAGAGCCATAACAGTCCTCATAGGTATAGCTTCAGGAAATCTAGTGGCATGGTCCACTACAACCAGGATAAACCTGTTGCCTGAAGTTGTGGGAGGGTCAAGAGGACCAACAATGTCAATCCCAACCCTCTCAAAAGGAATTCCCACCACTGGGAGAGGCACTAAGGGTGCCACCCACATTCTTGGATCCACTCTTGCCAGAGGTTTGGCAAGTGGGGCAGCTTCTGCAGAATTGGTCTACTTCTGTACCCATCTTAGGCCAGTAGAAGTGCATAGATAGCCTTTCCTTAGTCTTCTTAAAATTTAAGTGACCAGCCAAAGGTACCTCATGGGCTAACTGCAGAAACTGGAGTCGGTTCACTAGAGGTACTACAAGTGTTTTGTAGTCTCCAGGAGTTGACTCAGTTGGTTCACTGTAGAAGAGGCCATCTTCCCAGTGCAACCTATACTTCTCAGGCTCAGTCCCATTGAGCTGAGAAGCTGCCTGTTGGCAAAGACCTTCCAAGGTAGGACACTCTCTTTGTCCCTTACTGAAATGTTCCCTGTTGGGCCCACCTTCTGCCAGTAAAGACTGCAGCTCAGGATGGTCAACAGGGTCAAGATCTCCTAACAAGGTGAGATCCTCTTCTAGATCTGATTCCTCAGTATCTAGTTTGACCATACAGGGTTGAACCTCACACTCAGCCTCAGCTGGTGTGGGAGTCACAGGTGTGACTTTGGACAGTCTCGGAGATGTTCTTCTGGGGACAGGAGTGCTTGCTGGTTTCTTGCTGGCAGACTTAGGTTTCCCCTTTGTCTTTTCTTGTCCTGCAATGGCAGTAAGTAAGTCCTGTGGACTTGGGGTGATAGCTTCCTCTTATCATGTCCCCAGGAGAGCCTCTTAAGGTTCTCTCCCTTGCAGACCTTGTGAGCTCCTGCTTCCTTCTGCTGGGGGGCCTGGGGGTACTAGACACAACTCCAAGAGTTTTAAGGTCATTACCCAACAGGACCCTCCCAGGTACGTTATTTTGCACACTTACAGGTATTCTGACAGTCATGTCATTACACTGGATAAGAGCTGGTAACTGGGGAACCATTTGCACAGGGCCTCCAGCTAACTTGGTTAAGTGTTTGGGTGCCTCCACTTTGAAAAAACATTCATCAACCACAGTTATGCTGGCTCTAGTGTCTTGGATGGCAGGGGTCTCCTGACCATTCACAAGAACACTATCTTTATAATACTCTTTAGTATTATCCGGGATTGAGTTATAGACATCTAAGTTCTGTTGTTCCTAAAGTCCCAAGGACACTAAAGAAACACTAGCTGAGACTCTCATGGGTTCATCAGCTAGTAGCCAAAAGTTTCCACTGGCCATGGGTACTTCATCCACCTGGGAGAAGGCTAAGGAGACAGTGTTGATCCCTAAAGGTTTACCCTTACACTTGGGATCTCCTTTCATGTGTCCAGGCAACCCACAAACAAAGCATTTTCCAAATGCTCTCTGGAATGGGGGTTTGCCCTGGCCTACATCTGGTGTGGAACCAGGTGGTACACTAGCCTGATTCGGCTTACCTTGTGGCTTACCCTGGTTATGTTTGGGGCCCTCTTTTGGATTGGAATTATTGGAATTCTCTTTGTTGTCTTTCTTTGGCTGCTTCCCCTTACGAGAGTGGCCCTGTTGGCAACCCATATGTCAGCAGCCTTAGCTAGCTTCTTAGGATCTATCTCCTTTGAATCAGCCAAATGCTGTCTAAGCTCAGGAGAGCAAACATCAAAAATAGACTCCAACATTACAAGATTCCTCAAACCTTCATAAGTGTTCACTTTGTAACCCTTAACCCAACCATCTAAGTATTTCAAACATTCACACACCCCGGTAGCCTAAGGGGTACCATCATGCTTTTTGAGGGTTCTAAACCTCTTAAAATACTGGGAAGGGGTTTTCCCAAACCTAGCTATTAATGCTAGTTTCACACATTCATAATCCTGTTTACCCTCCTCCCCCAATTCCATTACAGCATCACTTGCAACAGGGGGGAGCCTAGAGAAAAGCCAAGGAGTCAACTGATTCCCTGAGATACCTTGAATCCCATGATTGTACTCAAACATTGCTAACCAATCCAAAATATCAAGGTAAGTCTCATACATACCAATCATTTCCTTTGGCATACGGAGTCTCTTAGGGCTTGAAGACCTAGAGGACTCTGGGAGAGAAGCATTTTCTAGAGACAGTTTTTTCATTTCTAGTTCATGGTTCAGCTCCATTTCTCTGAGCCTTAACTCTTGATGTTTCATGGCAGTTTGTGCATCAATAAGTTTCACTTCTAATTCAAGTCTCATTTCCTCAAGTGCAATAAACTCAGGAGTAAGTGTAGGACCTGTGGGGGTCCTTGTGGACAGAGGTTGTGCATTCTGAGCAGGTAAGGGAGCTGTAGGGTTTCCTAGAAAGGGCTCATCTACTTCTTCACAATTAACACTCTCAGTATCAGAAACATCAAAATCCACATTTGCTGGAGTGGTAGGTCCTTCTGACCCCACTCTCCAGGTTTTTTCCCATTACCTTTGCAACCAGTTCAGATTTCTTTCCTTTACCAGAGATATTCTTATCCCTACACATGGTTCTCAGAACCTCAGCGGTATAGAGTAAAAGACTCTCTTCAGTGTAGTTTTCCATATTTGACATGATTCCTTAGTTAAATAGAATTTGTGGTGTTAGCCTTGTGGTTAGTTAAACCCAAGCAATTGCAGCACTCTAAGTGTAATCACTCTACTTCCAAATCCTCACCGCTGTACACCAGTGTTAGGCAGAATCCTGTGCAATGCCCTTAGGGACCACTACACACAATTAAGACTATAGGTGGCAATACAAGTTTTACCTTTAGTACAAGCCTGCACTACTTAGTCAGAGTGGTAGCAGTGGCAGAGCAGCCAGGCTTATCTCAAGAGTATATGAGCAGTAGCAGAGATTACACAAAGGGACCACAATTACTGTGACTCAAACGAATACTGACTCAAGGTTTCAGGTTGAAAAATATAAGTACATTTATTTTTAAACCATTCGTTATAACACAACACTTCTATTAAACTCAAATGAAAACCACACGTTAAATATACTACAACTAACCAATTCACTTTGTACAGTAAGTCTCAAGGTAAGTACCCTGTGTTTGAATAAATCGGTGCTATGAACAAAACTTGTGACCGCAAATACAATTGCGATCACTTTTTGACAGTTCGGTCTACTAAACAAACGCGTATCCGTGACATGAAATGCTACCGGGGCAAAACACACTTAGCACCTGAGATACCCAGAGGGAGCTGGAGGTAAAAATCATAGGCAATATTTTGGTTAGGCAGGCAGAATCTAGAAACACACAAAGACAGGAGTTCAAAAGTCAAAGGGCCCGAGCCAGGGTCGAAAGACACCGGGGCCAGTTGCCGAAGATCACACGGTCAAACAGTTCACGATGCAAGGTAGCCAAAGGTACCTCGATATTGTAAGAAAGAGGGACGACAAGGGCAAGCCTTGGAAATGAAGAAAAAGGGATTCCCCCAGTTTCCTCAACAGAACACAGTACCTTATGCCAATGGTGCCGCTGGTGTCCTGGCAGTTATTCCTGTTGGTTTCCCACAGAACCACGATTCCTGAAGCTTTGTCGTGAAGGAGGAAGTCTGAAGGGGGTCTGCACCACACAGGGATGAGGCCGGCAGCAGCGACGAGGAATAAAAGGTGCGCTCCTTAAAAACAGGAGAGGCTCTTCAGTGGCTATCCGGACCACTACAGCAGTGTGCCGCGATTTCGACCACAGAAGAGGATCCTCTAGCTGGAGATGATGAGCTTGTTATCGCCACCAAGCTCAAGGGAAGAAGACTCCAGACTGGATCTTCTCTGAGTCGTTGAAGGGCAGATACCTTAGGACTGCAGCAGGGCTTCACCGGGACGGGGTAGTTGCAGCAGCCGTCGTTCTCTCCGCTTTACTTCTGTTCCTTGTAGTTCCAGTTGCGACTCTCTGACTTCTAGCCCAAGAGACCTGCCTTTTATGCGAAAAACCCCCATTCACACAGCCTGGCTTTCAATCACCCAGCAGGGGGGTTGTCCAGCCCGGACAACTACCCTGGCCAATCATGACAAAGTGCGACTTGGGTTTCCTAGAATACCCTGTACAGGGGGTGACTACACCCCTCCCTCACATTCAGCCCACCTAGACACCCAGGTGCCTGGTGGAGGGCTTCTGAACAGAAAGCCCACCAAAAGAAGGTGAACAAAGAAGGCAAACCTAGTTTGCCACGCAAAGTAAAACACAAAAAGGACTTTAACAAAAAGAAATGGCAAATAAACCCAACCGGAGCCAAAAGAAAGACGATTTGGTCAAGCGGGTTTATGTTCGAGGCTAATATAATAGCCAAGAACAGTAACACGTTTATCTAATATAATCACGGTAGAAAGGTTAGGGTCGATACCACTGCCACCAGCCAAGTCTGAATGTTAAAAGAGCGAAACAATGCTCTAGGAGGTACAGATAAAAAGGGATACGAGTTAACCCTTTCCAGTACTCCATGGAAGATGGGGTGTACTGGATCTGTGGTAGATTGACAAAGTAAAGTTAATGGTAACTTTACCCTTTTTCTGGGGGACAGTAGTCGCCTCAGAAATGGAGTCGAGGGAAGTCTCAAAGACAACCCTGTGCCACGGCACTGAAGGTGCTGTGTGACACACACAAAGAAGGGGGCTACTGAAGTGGTGTACTTCAGAGTCCACAATCACGAAAACAGATAGAAACACATAGCAAAACACAGGTAAGAGTCGGGGAAAAGCTCTCACTCTTACCAAGTGGAAAAAAATAAACTCCAGAAGTCCAGCAAAGCTGCTGGGGGACTCACTAGGTGAGGGAAATTAGCCATAAATGAGAATTCTCCCTAACAAAAGGTCTTGTCTGCCCCTCCTGTCTCCCCAGCAATTCCCACCCCGATTTCTTAGTTGGATTTGCTTCTTCTTTTGCAGGTTGTATTGTCTCCACACTTGCGGTGGCCCCTCCTTCCGCCACTGGCCCCTTTAGTCGATTTTCTTTCTTTCGCTGTCCCTGGGTTATTCGGTTGACCTTGTGGGCGCTGCTCCAGGCGCAGGTTCCTTGCGATGTGGTCACATTTATGCTTCCAGTAATTCTCTGAAGCGTCGTCCTTTAGCAGGGTTGGCAGACATTAGTCTTTTGTAGGCCACACACTCTAGCCTCCACATTTTGGTGAGTCCCTTGGACCATTCGGCGCATACCGGTGAGCAACCCGAACTCCATTGTAAGATCAAGTGCTTCCTCGCCGAGAACATGATGGAGATCACTCTACTGGTTAGTGGGTCTTGGTGCCAGTCCGTGCCATCGTCACCCTAACACCAGCGCCATGGGCGAAAAGGGGACATCTGCTCCCTTTTCCCTTATATTGTTTACTGTCCGATGGACCTGTTTCCAATATGCGATTATGCCTGGGCAAGACCAGAGTGTATGGCCCAGGGTCCCAATTTCTTGGAAGTCTCTCCAGCACTGGTTGCTGGGTCGAATTCCCATTTTGTGCATCTTGTCGGGGGTATAATATAAAAGTTGTATGATTCTGAATTGGATGTCCCTATTTCTGAGATTGAGGGAGGCCGTTGGGATTGCTGCAAAGCTTCTTTGGATGTCTTGTGCACTCACCGGTGAGCTCAAGCCTTCTGTCCAGTCTGCTGCTAGAGCGTTTAGTCTGTGGAGGTTGTCTGGTGGCTTTATTTGAGTCTCTGTGCATGCGAGTCGTCGGTGTGACTAGTATCATCATTGCGATGTATATGAGTTTGGGGAAAGAGTTCATTTTCAGGGCGTTAATCCTTCCTGACTGGGATGGTGTCAATGCATCCCACCTCTCTTGGTCCTTGAGTATGTTATCTAGAACCTGGGGGTAATTCAGGTCTCTGAGTTCCACTATGTTGGAGCTTATTTGGATCCCCAGGTATTTCAGGGTTGGAACGTAAACGATGCAATGCCCCCAGGATCCCAGCGTATATCGCCGCATAGGGGCATAACTACGATCTTGCTCCAGTTCACGCTATAGCCCACCATAGGGCCTATTTCTCGCAAGAGGGATCGGAGATAAGGGAGTGTCTTGGGGCAGTTACCACCGTATGGTAAGACGTCATCCACATAGAGCAAGACTTTATGTTCTTCTGGTCCCTGACGGATTCCATAGGTTCAATGGATCGGGCCTATAGTAGCAGTGATAGCGGGCACCCTTGGCGCGTCCCTGATTGTAGTGTGAATTCTTCTGATTCCACGCCGTTGGTGACCACCGTTGCTGTCGGTTCGGTGTAAAGGAGTTTGATAAATTGGATCAGTCTAGAGGGAAGGCCATATTTTTGGAGGGCTTTGAACATTGACATTTCAATTCCTCTGTCTCGTCTACAAATCTCTCCATGACCTGACCCCCCTACCTTTCTTCCCTCCTCTCATTTTACTCCCCCTCACGCTCTCTCCACTCAGCAGACCTCTACCTTCTCACTGTACCCCAGCCCCATGTGCCTCCTCACGCTTCCGCTACTTTCAACTCTTGGCCCCCCTACACTGGAACTCCCTACCGCTCTCCATCTGCTCCAGCCCCACCTACTCATCCTTCCGTCCTTCCACTCCTCCCTGAAAGCCCTTCTTCTTCACTCCCCCCTTATCCCTTCCCCAATGACTTCAATTGATCACTGAAAACACATAGGGCATTGGTGGTCACCAGATAACTCTCCCTTGCCCTTTCCCCTTCCTCTTCCTCTTCCCCTACCTCCCACTCCCCTGATCTCAAAACAGACATTGTAACCCCCATTATCTACCCCTCTCCCCTCCTTTTAGTAAATTGTTCTACATATTGTTCTAATGACTTGTTTCATGTTTGTAAATATGCTTCTCTCACTATTGTACCTGTTGTTAAACTGTAAAGCGGTTTGGCTTAAAGCGTTATATAAACTCAATAAACATAAACATGAACCCCCATTGCACTTTGTCGAAAGCTTTCTCAGCATCTACTACTATTATGGCGTTGTAGGGTTCCCGCTTTCCAGCGATTATGTGTAATAGTCTGCATATGTTGTCTCCGGAATGCAGTCCCTTTTATGAAGCCTGTCTGGTCTTTGTGGACCAGTAGCAGCATGAGGTTCACGACTCTTTGGGCCAGGCATTTTGCCAAGATTTTGGCGTCCGAGTTTATTAGTGATAGTTGTCTGTAGACCCCACATAGCTCCGGGCCCTCGCCTTTTTTGTGGAGTACTATAATATTAGCCTCCAGCATCGACTTGGGAAGGTGTTTGTGGGTTAAGGCCTCCTCGAAAACCTTGTCCAGGTGGGGGGCGATTTCGTACAATGGGTGTTTGTAGAGGTCTATCGGGAAGCCGTCTGGCCCCAATGCCTTCCCCCCTGATAGGGATCGTATGGCTCTAGTAATCTCCTCGGGTGTGATGGGTGCATCCAGGGCCACTGCTTGGTCCGCTGAGATGTGGGGTAGGTGCACCGTCTCTAGGAACGCGTCGATTTGGAGGGAGGTAAATGAGTCTGTGTCGGTGTAGAGCTTGCGATAGAACTCAGCAAACCTGTTGTTTATCCGGTCATCCCCTTCCAACAGCGTGCCGTTGTCATCACTGATTGCAGTGATACGTTGGGCAGCTTGGCATTGCTTGAGGGCCAGCGCCACTTTCCGTAGAGGTCTGTCTCCTTCCAGGTAGTAGTTTTGAGCCCAGCTGGTGTATGCCTTCTGTGCCCTGTCTGTGGTGAGTTGTTTGATTTCACTCCTTATCCTCGCTATCCTGGGTCAGAGTGATGTGTCTCGTGATGCCTTATGTTTGCCCTCTAGTGTATTGAGCTCTCTTGTCAGAGTGACCTCACTCTCCTTCCATCTCTTGGTTTTATGGGCCCAGCGTGAAATGCATTGCCCTCTGATGAACGATTTGAAGGCGTCCCAGCATCTAAAGGGTGTAAATTCCGGGGCCAGGTTGTCTGTCCAGAAGTTATCTGTGTCCTCTGCCAGGCTTCCTATTATGTCTGTGTATTGTGGCAGTCTGAGATTCAAGCACCCGGAAGGGGGTTTTCGGGGCACTTCTGTGAGTGTGAGGCGGAGTAGGATTGGGGCATGGTGTGAAAGGGTGGTCGGTTGAATTTCACAGCTTGCGACCATAAGGGTGGTGTTGGCAGGCATTAGCCAATAGTTGTCAAGCGGGGTCTCCTCCTCCCCTGACTCCTCCTCACCTGTTTGGCCAGGTTCTTCCTCCACCCTGACTGAGCTTCTCTTCTTGATCTTCTTCTCTGGCTTCTTCTTCTCCTTTTTTTGTCGTAAATAGGGCCGCGCTCCCTCGGCCGCCTCCGTGGTCTGAATATAATGCAGAACCGGAGGTTACCAGAGGAGCACGGCCTAAACGGGGAAAAAGCCGTATAGGCAAAAAACCCTGATGGAATCAAGACCGTAGAGATGAGAAGATCCTAGATCTTGTTGAAGACTTGCTGAAGTGGGAACGTTGGTCTGTCAATTCTAGCTATGGAACACTCCGGTATGGAATAAGGAGCAGGTTGCTGGATTCAGCGTGCGGGGATACCGCAGGTCTCTTCGGTATCACTGGCCTCCGTGAATAAACCGGCATAGAGTGTCACAAGCCGAATTATACGGAGTGGTAGAGGGAAGGGAAATAGAGGTAGAGGAAACACAGATAGGGAAAAAGATACAGAATTACCCCAACCGCAATAGCGGTTGTACACGGCGGGGCAGGGCGAGACGCAAAAGTAAACACTGATAAGGAATACGCGTGTAACGAAGTAAACGCGTAGTGAAAGCTAAGACAGCTTGGATAGATCCCGATCACCTTACCTGAAGACCTGAAAACACCACGAGTGAAAAGGCATAGAAAAAAGGCTAGGAACTATGCAGTATAGAGGAAGCGAGTCACAGAAAGGGACTGGCAGCACTGGTAGCAATTCGATACAACGCGCCGAGCGCTAGTCTGATCAGCAGGTTATAGAAGTGGGCGGCCATCTTGGAGTAGACTAGACCGTTAGGCTTGCTTCTGGCATCCATGTTAGTAGTACCTCCAACGATGGATAAGCTTCCAGGGCTGGTGCATGACAATAGTCTAGACGGGAGTAGCTGTCATGCTGGTGGGTGTAATGAGTGAAGTGGTGATAATCGGGATGCATGTGCCTCCATACGTCTATTAGGTGCACATCGGTTATCAGGGTATTTAGGGCAAGCCTCTTCACATTTGTTGTCTTGATTGTTGCTGGGCCTCTACAGTCTCTGCCTGGGTCTAGGGTTAGGTTGAAGTCACCCACTATGATCGTGAGGTTGCCCATATGTTTGCTACATTCCGTGAGCGTGTCGACATAGAATGCCGAGGAGTCGGTGGTGGGGGCGTATATGTTTAGTATTGTGATGGTTGGCCTTGAATTAGGATATACCAGCCCGCTCTATCGCTGATCGTGTGTTGGATCTGCAGCGGGATCCGTTTATGGGTCAGTATTGATACCCACATGTCCCATGGTGTGGTGAGTGTGCTGCTGCCCCCGCGCCAGTTTCTCTGCTTCAATCCTGTTGAGGTGTGTCTCTTGTAGAAAGCTGATGTCACCCTGCATGTCTCGCATTAGGTTCAGCATGCATCTTCGTTTAATGGGGTGGCCCAGGCCCTGAATGTTTAGGGTCACACAAGAGATTTTAGCCATTCGACTGGTGGGGGGTACTTTCTATGAAACTGGCCCTTCGGCCCATTGTAGGTTTGGTCCTTATTGGTTGACATTGGAATGAGTATGAACCGCTGCCACCACAGAGGGGGTGAACTCATGGGGGAGTGTTCCCCGATTAACATTCATGAGGTCTAAACCATAGCCTCTAACTAAACCTTAAACATGAACATCGGGTTTCCCATCCACTAGGCACGTACCCAGTACTGGGTTATATTACCTGCATATGAGCTTGGCCCACGAGAACATTTGTCTTGCCTGCATTGGCCATATGTCTAAGTTAATCTGTGGGGGGAGGGGTGATGAGAGGTACAAGCTCACCTTGTGCTGGGGCACAAGGCCTACCCGTGGTCTTATCGCCCTCTGCCCTTTTGGTTGGTGGAGGGATGTGATGGGGTCATGCTATCCTAATTACGTGTAGTGAGGCCCAGCATGGTGCTCGTCATGTATTGTTGGTGTGATTTCTACGGTCCGGTTTCCAACCCCTTGGTCCCCTACTGGCCCTCTGCCAGCGCCCACCGGGGCCTTGGCTTCCGCATGGGGCTGGGTATTGTGTGGTGATCTGCCTTCTTCTGGTGTCGATGGATTGAACTCCCCTGTCACTCTGTTGTGTTGCTGGAGAAATCGCCACGCTGCCTCTGGGTCTGTGAATGAGTGCCATTGTTTATCCAGCTGCATGCACCACGTGGCATGGAATTTTAGGTAGTGTCTGTGATTCAGACGTTGGAGTGCCTCAAATATGGGGTTGAAGGTCTTACTTCGTCTGGAGACCTCCATAGAGTAGTTGTTGAATATCTTAATGCCTGAACCATTCTTCTGCAGCAGGAGGTGTCGCTCTGTAGGCCTTCAGGATGATAGCTTTTATGCTGGAAGTTTAGTAGTCTCATGGTAATGGCTCGCGGGCGTTCGTTTGGAGCTGGCTTTGGGACCGATGCTAAGTGTATTCTTTCGATGGTGAGATCCTTGGTGTTGGGGATGTGGAGATCGTTAAGCAGGAGGCCGTAGATGTAGCCTTCCAGGTCCGTGCTCTCAGTGTTTTCCGGAAGCCCGACTACACTTGGGTTGTTGCTGCAGGAGCAATTTCCTGTTCTTCCAGCTTTTCCCCCAGCCATTGCACTTCTCTCATGACCCCCATCGAGGTCGGTTTCCACAGTGGTTTGGCTGTCTTTCAGCGCACTTATGCGCTGTTCGTTGTCTGTGGTCCTTTCAGCTTGTGTAGCTAGCTGGCTTTGTACGTCTTGGAGGTCTTTTCTAATCTCCTGGAACATACTGTTCATTCCCGGGGTCCTTTGGCCGATTAGTTTAATTTTTGATAGGATAGTTTGTAGTTTCACCTGGACTTCCATTTCTGCTTTGTTGCGCGTTGAACGTCTTGGGAGGGTGCTTATTATTTTATTTTGGCTTGGTCTTTCAGACCTGCTAATTGTGTAGCCTTTTGCATGCCCCCCTGAGCTCATATCCTCGCTAGCTAGCTCGTGGGGGTGTTCTCTGCGGCCCTTTCCATATTCTAGGGTGATGCTTGTGTGTTCCCGACTGTGAGAGGTAGCTGGGGGGGCCCCTTTGCTGTATCTCAGGTCCTCCTCTTGGTGCGCCTTCCTTGACCTTTTGTCTGCCTTTGACTTCCCGCCCCTGCGGGTATGCCGTGTTGTTGGTGGCCTTTTCTGCCGGATCTCTGCGACCTGAGCCAACCCCTTTATCCCAGGGTGGTCTGTGAGTTTGAGTGAGCTGGAGCTGAGGGTGTCCCTGTGTTAGATCTTTGGTGTTTCTATCCGACGCCTCCCGGGGGTGGCTGCAAGACATTTCACCACTTGGCTTTGTGTACCCAGTGGGGCCTTGTATGGATGGTCTGCATACAGTGTGTGGGGGGCCTCAGCCCCAGGTCTGTGAAGGCAGTGGTCGGTTTTCTGCAGGGCTTGGTGATGGTGCTGCCTCTGTGAGCCTCTGGCTGTCCCAGCTCAGTGTTTGTGATTACGGCGGCAGGGGTTGAGGGTTATGGGTCACCCCACTGCCGCAGTTGCTGGTACTGAATGTCAATGGGCCGGTCTTTGGTCGCCTCCCCTGCCTGGGCACGCACAGGGTTACCCCCCGCCTGTGCTGCATGGTTTTGCCTCAATAGGGTGGTATTAGCTGGTGCTGGGTACCCGCGCTTGGGGCGTGCTTATGTGGGGAGCCATTGTGGGTGAGGGCCACCGCTCCGTGCGCCTCTGGCTGTGAGGGTCCTGGGGCTGGAAGTGCGTTCTTGATCTGAGTGCGGGCCTTGCTGGGCTCTCCTGTCGGCACCCCGCCCTGCCGCGCTGCAGACTTACTCGATTGAACTGCACCGATGTGTTCTAGGTGGTGGGCAGGTGCCGGGGCTCACGTTTGTCAGCTATCCGCTTCAGTCCCCTGGGGGCTGCCGAGCACCCCCACAGCGATCGTGCCACTGTCTCCGTGGATGGCACTGGCAGAGGTTGCCTGTTGCAGGCGGGCAGCCCCGGTGTCGCCTCCCACTTCCAAGGCCATCTCAGCAGTCCGTTCGTCCCGATCCGGGACCGAGGGGGGCTCCGATTTTACGAGGCAGTCAGCGCCGCGGCTGAAGCTGATGGTTCCCTTTCTTCCATGTCAGGGTGGCCGCTTCACGAGTCTCAGGTCGCAGGGGTCGCTGCGGTCTGATTGCCAGTGGCTCACATCTCCGTCACTGCTGCACTGTTCTGCTTCAGATTTTCTGTGCTTGCGGTCCCGTTCATATTCCCCTCTCAATTTAGCGGTTTTGTGTGGTTTATGGGGCAGAGAGCAGCAGCGTTTGTCTCCACCCGCGGGAGCTCTCTCAGATTGCTGCCATCTTGTTCGGGCTATCTAGCGCCCCCCCTGTATTTAGTCAGTTTTAAATGCCAAGAAAGCAACCTATGTGAGTCCAAGTTGGGAGCAGCGTTCTGACAGCAGTAAAACCAGTCACTCTTGTAAGCGTTGATTTCCTCTATGAAGGAAACTCTAGATTAATCTGCATGAACATTAAATGCTGTTAAGAAAGACTGCTGTCAGGGAAAAAGACGTTGATTATAATATGCACGCGCTACGCCAGACCTTTCCTTATTTGCTGCTGCTCATGCGCATGTCACTGACAATGTAATGATCGCTAGCACATGGCAGTGATTTATAACACGAACGTAAGCCTCACACTGCATCTCACGGCGCATGCGCTCAGGATGACCAGTGGTTTCTCAGGAGGAGAGTCAAGCGCAGCTTTCTCTCATATCCTGGACAGGAGTCTAGGAGTTAGAAGGTAATATTCCTTGAAGAATGCAGTAGAAGAGATACAAATAGAGGACACTGATGAATTAAATAATCATTCCAAGGGAGATCACACAATATACTGAAGGTATCTGCTACCAGTTTGTTTGAGTAGTCTAGGAGCGCGTTTGCCAAGGAGAGTCATTCCAGAAGAATAGTTTTCTAGTCTGCCTCCATCTAGCAAATCAACAGACATGTTTCCAGACTGTGGGATGGTACAGAATTAGTTTGAAAAGCTATTCCAAAGGAAACCTCTCATAAGGAAAAGGTTGTTAAGGTTCTATTTGGAGCTTCTGGAATAAAACTTGCTTCCCAGCTCTCAAGGGAAGCACAACAGGTATAGAAAAGTACAGGGAAACTCAGGTGGGGTGTTTTGATTAGGAAGGTAATTTATTTTTAACAAAAGAGATCCTGCGCCTCACTGTTACTCCCCACTCGTGAGGCAAATGCTCACAGTGGCCCCTCGAGGGTGTGCAACTTCACAGTTCAAACCAAAACACAATTCTGGACCATAGAAAATTGAAAAAAATATATATATTTATTTTAATTGTACCATATTTCATTATTTTCTTTAAAAAGACATCTACATCCTATATAGGGCTGCAATGTAATCCTTTTTTTAAAAATTTGTAGAAAAATGTTCTAAATTGACCAAAGAACCTCAAGGGTTGGGTGGGACCTCAGCCTTTCCAGGATAGACTAGATTGGGGACCAGGGATAGTTCCTCATCTTCAGCGGGTGAGCCGACAGATCCTCCAAATTGGTCCAGTAGGTCCTCAATTAGACCTCATGTGCTCTAGCATCACCCTGAGTTGGGCCGCCTAACAATATAGCCGAAGATCTGGGATCCCAAACACCCCCTTATCCCTTGGGTGGGTCAGGGTCACCACCTTCACCCTCTGCGTCTTTTTCCATATAAATTTTCAGAGTCCCCCCCCACCCATTACTTCTAGGAAGATCTTCTCCGGGACCTGACTCGGGATTGCTGTGAACATAAATACTAGCCAGGGGAGCACATTCATCTTTATGGAGATCATTCTACCATACCACGTTAGAATGAGGTGGTCCTACCTATTCAAATCTGCAGTCAATTGTGTCCAGAAGGGGTCATATGTGACCCAAACCATCTCCTCCAAGTTCCTAGTCACCCAAATACCCAGGTCTTGTATACCCTTCTCATCAATCCTCATGGCCTGGTAACGCTGTTTCCTCTCAAGTAGGGGTCTATGCTCTAATATCGGCATTAGGCACTACATTAATCTTCAGCCCAGAGAGACGGCCATATATTCCACTATCTGTGCCATAAGCACAGGGAAGGAGTGCTGTATATTGGTGAGGCA
Source organism: Ambystoma mexicanum (assembly GCF_040938575.1). Classification (NCBI taxonomy): domain Eukaryota; kingdom Metazoa; phylum Chordata; class Amphibia; order Caudata; family Ambystomatidae; genus Ambystoma; species Ambystoma mexicanum. The sequence goes on from NC_090926.1 coordinate 1,118,816,434, forward strand.
AGCCAGTAATTCATCTGCAAAGAGCGAGAGTTTGCACTCTTTCCCCCCCAATAATGCCCCTTATTTGCTCTTTGGCCCTGATTGCGATTGCCAGCGGCTCCATCGCTAGAGCATAGAGTACTGGGGGTAGGGGCATCCTTACCTTGTACCTCTTGTTAGCATAAATATCTCAGAAACACCCTGTTAATACTTACTGTGGATCTGGGTGTATTATAGAGTTCTGCTCATCCCCAGCCAATCCTCCTCAACACCTTCATCATAAAGGGCCACTCGACCCTGTCGAAAGCCCTCTCCAAATGCAGAGACACCAGGCACGCCGCCCCCCTTGAGCACAGTAGATCAGGTTTATATTCTTTCAAATATTATCCAGCCCTTGCCTCCCTCTTATAAAGCCCACTGGATCCCCATGTACCAATTTCGGCAGTCCCACCTCTAGTCGTGTTCCCAACACTTTCGCTAGAATCTTTACATTACCTGTTCAAGAGAGCGATGGGTCTATAAGAGGAGCACTGCATGGGGTCCTTGACTCCCACCCCCCCTCCGTCAGCATCGCCACAATTGTGGCCAGTAGCATTGTCGGGGCATTGGACACCTTTACTAAGCTTAGGGCCATCAGTGACCTGAATAGTTTGTAGAACCTCAATGTGAAACCGTCCACTCACGGGGGTGACCCTGACTTCATACCCTTAATGGCCTGCAAAACCTCTTCTACCGTTATGGGACACTCAAGTTTGTCTACTATATCCTGGGGGAGCCCTGGGATGGACAATCACCTCATAAATCTGTCTGTCTGCGCCTCCTAGCCCCTCCATTCTGAGGTATAGAGATTAGATTACTATAGTACCTTTCAAATGAATTTCCAATGACTCTGGGTTCATGAACCCCCCCCCTCTATCCTTCTAGGTCCAGTGGTTCTCCGCCTCCTCTCCGCCCTCAGCCTCCATGCAAGGATTTTGTCTGCCCTGTCCCCTTTCTCATGATACTTTTGGTTTCGCAATAAGAGTTTTTTTTTCTCTGTGCCTGGGTCAGTATGGAATTCAATTGTTTTATAGCACCTGTGCTCCTTCGATTCTGGCAGGGATATGTACTTTCCCTGGGATCCTCCCACCTGTATCTGCGCTATTTTTACAGAGAGCAAGCTTTCCCTCTTTTCTTCTTGTAGCCTATTCTAATCAACATCCCCCTAATAGTCGCCTTGATGCCCTCCCAAATGGATCCCCACCTCTCCTGTATCATTGAAGTGAAAGTACTTCTTGATTCCCAGGAGCAGTTCCTGCTGCACTTCCTTATCCTTTTAACAGTAAGTCATTGAACCGCCAATACCGCCCCCCCGTGGCCCACTGACCGCCCGTACTCAATGTAACTCTCACCATATCATGATCAGACCATGGGATCGGGGATACCTGGGATTCCAAAACCTGCTCGTTCAATTTCAAGTCTACCAGTATTAGGTCTATGCGCGAATACAAACTGTGCACTGCTGAGTAAAAAGTATATGGTCTGTCACCGTCCTGGGGGAGCGAAAGGGAATCGTGAATCGCACAATCCTAGAATCTCGTTCACCCATTGGAAGTGATCTGAGTCTCCCGCCTTGGCCCTCGCAGGGTGGCCCTCCCCCATATTTTCCTACGGTCCCTCAGTGGTCCCTCAATGGATCTAGCACCATGTTGAGGTCTCCCCCAACCACTAGCTGACCTTCCATAAACTCAATCAATTTGTCCCTGACCCCTTCCCAAAAATCACCTTGACCTATATTTGGAGAATACACAGAACCAAGCATTAGCATGGATGCGTTAAGTTGCGTTAAGTTGTCCGTTAACAAACATGTACCTCCAATAAGCATCAGCCAGAGCTGATTCCACCAAAATGCCCAGTTGGGTTGTGCTCAGGATCGCGACCCCCACATCTTATGAGATCGTAGTCTGGGTTCCCTGTCCCTCTGCCAGTGTATTTCCTGGAGAAACATCCAATCCAGTCGTGCCTTCTTAAATTCCTGGAGTAGCATTGATCGCTTACTCGGCAAGTTGAGGCCATGTACATTGAGGTAGCCAATATTAATTTCATCTTGCCTAGACATCTCCCCATTGCCCTAGCTTCACATTAAGCCTCCCCCTGCCCCAAGACAGTAACGACAGAGGCCCCCTTTTGCCAGGACTCCTGAAATAGCAAACCAGCTATTGGAACAATGCACACTGAACAATACTTAACTCATCCAACCCCACCCAGTTTCATCACTGTAGACAGGATTAAATCACCAAGGTCTCCCCGGAACCTGCTCAACCACTCTTTTTTTCCTTGCGCCCCCTTTCCTCACCATGTGTTTCATAAAAAAACTCCTCTTTGCCTTCCCGAACCTCCTTAGCCCCTACCACTCATTCCCCTGTCTCACCATCTGGCATTTAGCCCAAATCTCAAGGCTCCCCGCAGGAGGGATGTTCAGTTTCATACATTTCCTAGAGCCTGGGACTATACGCCTGCTTGGCCCTTTCACACACCACCGTCTATCGCTTGGGCTTTTCTCCCCTCTCTCCGCCAACGGTTCTCCCCCTCCCATCAGTTCACCCATGACTCTCTGTATGGCATCCTCCGTTACCAGTTTGTAATTATAACCATGAACTTCAAAGGATATGAAAAAGGGAAATCCCCATCTGTATCTCACTCCCTTCTCCTTAAGCCATTTCGTGAGTGGAGCGCATAGATGTCTCTGTCAGTGTGAGCGATGATATGTCCTGGTAAACCGCAATTTTCACATTGCCCAGAGCGATCAAGCCCCGCAAGGGCTGAACTCTGCCCTCTCCATGCTGCCCCTGCTCTGTCAATTTTTGGTTCATCAATATTCTCATCTCCAAACAGGAGCTTCGCCATCTCGTAGATGGTCCTCAACAGGTCCCTTTCCAATTCTCCCTCTTTCTCCAGGATCCCAAAAAATCTCAGGTTATTTTTCCTCTACCAGTTCTCAAAGACAACCATCTTCAGGGCAACTTCCCCCTCCCTCCTCTCCAGTTCTGCATGCCGCATGTCTATCTGGGTCTCCAGTGTCTCTAGGGAGGTCTGGTTGTTCTCTCAGTGCTCAGGTCCTTCTCTCCCACTGCCCCCATGGGAGCTGCTCTCTTCTCACCACTGTGGCTCTTCCAGGCCCACTCTATCTGCACCGTTGGAGGCTGTGGCGTCCGGTCCCTGCCTCGCCATCCACTCCCTTGTTTGTTGTGGCTCCTGGGTCTTGTGATAATCCCGGCCTCCACCTTGCTATTTCACCCTTCCCCTGGGTCCTCCTCCGTGCTCTCCTTCCTCCTCAGAGTGCTCTCCTGGGAAGGCACATGCCCTGGGAACCAACCCAGGTGCCCTTGCCCAGCCGTTGCCCACCTTGCGTGTTTCTCGCACAGCGGGCCCAGGGCCTGGGTGTTCATGGTTCCATGGGGCAGGCACGCACCCTGTTCTCCTTCCGTCTCTACCTCATGCACTTGAGATGCCCCGCCAAGGCCTTCTGCGGACAAGGTCTCCTCTGGGCTCAGTTAGGGTTCCCACGTTGGTCCCTGCACTGTCTTGGAGTATGCTATGTGCTGTCCCCTGCTTGTCTTCCCTCGGGCAGGACCTCCTGGGGGGAGGCCCTCTCCTAGGCGGGCACATGCCCCAGGATAAATCCCGGGGGCCCGCGCCTAGCCAGCTACTCCATTTTTCAGGTTATCAGGGGCCCGGTGGGGCAGTACATGCCCCTTTGCTTCTACTAGGGGCCCACACCTCCACCGCCAGGGTTCCTGGCACCGAAGAGAACCCCTCTCAGGGTCCTGTGTTTTTTATTGGTGTTTTCTTTAGGCATTACAACAAATGGAATGATTCACCAATATTGTACAGTATATATAATGCAACATATGAACATAAACGAACAACATTTAACCAACTGGTCTTCACATATTATACCATAATTCAATACTTCAATGAGTGCGATAGCAAGGTATCAATAGCGTAGCAGCGCTTCTCGTGTTGGGGGGTTGAGTTTGGTTACCTGACCAGTTCTTAAGCAGGGACGACTCTACTGTGGGCTGCTCAGAGTCTGAATCATAGTCTCTTGTTTTCACTGGGGTTTATCGTCAGGGGAGTGGAACATATCCCAAATTAGTGCCTTCCAGGCTTCGTATGCTGGGCTTGCTTCACCCCCAGCTTTGGAGACCCCTTCGCCCCACACTCTAGTCTCAGCACTCGTCCAATGCTCCAACTCATTGTACCACTTTCCATACTGTGGCCCACCTGCTAATTTCCACGCCATTGCAATGGACCTCTTTTCTAATATACATGCCATGTCCATGAGTTTAATGACGTGTCTATATTGTTACCAGGAGACATTCCTTCGGTGTCCATTCATACCTCACCACCCCAGCTTTCCTACAAGCCCCTTCTATCTTGCTCCAGAGGCAGCGTGTCTTTGTGCAAGCCCAAAACATGTGGAACAGTTCTGCTCCCTCCAAACCGCACCAGGGGCACTGTGAGGGAGCCTTACTATTAAACTTAGCGATTCTGCACGGGGTCATATATGTCCTGTATAGAACATTGAGTTGAATCAACCTAAATCTGGCGTTTCTAGAGACCTCTTGGGGACATGCCAGGGCTCTGGCCCATTCCTTTTCTATCATGTCGGTGCCCATACCGGCTTCCCTTTTATGTTTCAGTGCTATACCTCTGGGGTTGGGCTTGTCCACTAATAAATCCTAGACACTGATTTCCACCCATCCCTGTGATTGTGTAATACCGTCAGCATCACTCTATTTCTGGTTCTTCCGGCCAATCTTTCCAAGTGTCCTTCGCTACCTTCTGTGGTACCATAGAAATTGGCCTCCGGGCAGCCCATCCTTTTCAGTCAAGGAATCGAATTCCCTGAAAGCCCCCTCTTCGTAAATATCACCCCATGTGTAGACACCAAACCCCTCCCAAAGTCTCATGTTTACTAGGTCCTCCCTGCTTTCGCAGACCTCTACTGCCAAAGGGGACTCAGGGGAGTATGGGCGGTCTTTCTTTTGATAGTTTTAGGGCCCTGTTCCAAACCTTCCTACCCAGAGTCACAATCATTGGGGTTGCATTCAAACACTTCAGTGAGATCCAGAGCCACCAGTAGTTCTATTAGCCTTGTTTCCAAAGTGGCCTCGCCCGCAAGCCATTTGGCCACATGACTGAGTTGCGCCGCTAGGTAGTACTTCTCTTGGTCCGGTAGTTGGACCCCTCCCTCCTTATATGGCAGTGACAGAGTGGACAAGGCCAGTCTATACCTCGCAGTGCACCACAGTCGTTCCCTCAACAGCTTCTCTACCGTGCGAAAAAATAAGGCTGGGATGTAATAGTGCACATTATGAAAGAAGTACAAAAACCTCAGTAAAACTATCATTTCAGCTATAGCTAACCTGCCCATCACTGATGGTGCGAGTCGAGACCAAAACCCCATAGATTTTCTGAGCCCCTTTAACATCAATTTAGTGTTATCGTCATGCAGACCCGGGGTGTGGCAAATGGTCACTCCCAGATATCTAAATAAGCGTGGCTGCCACCCGAGCCCCACCTTTGGGAGCACTTTCAGGCTTCTCTGCTAGTCCCGCTAGCGGGAATATGCAGGATTTCATCCTGCTGAAAGATATCCCTGAGAACCTTGCAAACCTCTCCAGCACGTCCAACACCACCGGAACATTCAGGTGCGGGTCCCGTAAGTATAAAAGCACATCATCGGCATACAGTGTCACCACGTGATGTACTCCTCCCACTGTGATTCCAGCATCAAAAAACTGTTTTCTAATGTATATGGCTATTGGCTCCAGGCCCAATATATAGAGCATGGGTGATAGCGGACATCCTTGTCTGGTCCCTCTTTGGATATCCCAGGGGGCCGAAACTATCCTTCCCGTTATAACCCTGGCCACCGGTGCTGCATAAAGCAGCTCAACCCATCTGATGAAGTGCTCACCCGTCCCGAATTCCCTCAATACCGTGATCAGCCACTCCCAGTACATGGAGTCAAATGCCTTTATGCCGTCCAGTGAGACAACTGCGTAGTGTTCCCGCTGGCTAGATGTTTGCTCCACAATATGATTTAAACGCTGTAGGTTGATTGCTGTGTTGCGGTGTGGGATGAACCCACTCTGGTCCTTGTGTATTATAGTTCCTATCACCCTGGAGAGACGATTAGCCAGTGTAGTCATCAGAATTTTTACGTCATAGTTCAACATTGCCAAGGGCCTATAGGAGTCGCACTCGTCTGTGGGTTTCCCAGGTTTGGGGATCGGGACCACCAGAGTCTCTCTCATGGTGGTTGGGAGCATTTTAGTCTAAAATGCTTCCTGAAATACTTCATGTAGGATCGGAGCCAGCTCGGCAGAGTACGTTTTATAAAATTCAGGGGGCAAACCATTGGTTCCAGGAGTTTTACTGGTAGCTAATGACTTGATTGCTTCGCTTATATCTTCGGCAGTCAGTTTGCTGTTAAGCATTTCTGTGAGTGCACTGTCTATTTTGGGCAATCCTATCTCCTTGAGCGTGTCTAATATGTCTTGGTGTGGCACTTGTTTGTCATGGCAGTACAAATGGGAATAACATTTTCGGAAGGTGTTGGTTATAGCCATTTGCGTTGTGTGCACCTCACCCAACTCATCTTTAAGTGTTGTATTTGGTGTCTCGGGTTTTCCCTTTTGCATAGCCACAACATGAGCTTGCTTGGCTTGTCCCCCTCAGAGTGCACCCTGGTAGTTTTTGCTATGTAAGCACATTTTGAAAATCTATTCCAGACCTCCCTATTGTTTTCCCTGGTCGCCAGCAGTGTCCCCCCCCCCTCTCGTGACCTCTGGGCAGTGGCTTCTAGCCATCTGATCTTCTCTTCGTTTACCTCTAGTTCCCTTCTTAGCAACCACCTGATACCTCCCGCACCCGCAATAGTTTCCTCCCTCACCACTATTTTCAATGCTTCCCAGACAGTACTCCATTTATCTACGCTTCCCACATTAATGTCTATGTGCTTGGTCAGTTTAGTGCCGAGCTCTTCTTGGAACGCGCCTTCCGACAAAGCGTCGATCTGCATCCGCCACAGTGGTATGGTGGGCCTAGGGTCCTTCATTGACAAGACTAGTTGCAAGGGCGAATGGCCCGATATCGATCTACCAAAGTAGGTTGCCGATTCGATCTGGGGGAGATGTGTCCTATCCACGAGTAAGTAATCCATTCTCGTGTATAGCCCGTGTGGGGATGAGTAATAGGAGAATTCCCTTCTCCCTGGGGGTAGTTCCCTCCACACTTCCGATAGGTCCAAGGTCTCTATAGTTCTCTTAAGTGGCGACATTATATTCCCTGTTCTATTATGTAGAGGGATAGACCTATCCAGGTCGCTGTCGTGCACACAATTAAAGTCTCCACCCCAAATAAAAAAGCAATGACGATATGGGCCTAGTGTCTCACACAGCCCTTTCAAATATGCCAGGGTGCAATGGTTCGGGAGGTAGGAATTCCCTATGCAGACCTCGTTTTGTTCAATGCTACCCTTAATGATCTGGTATCTCCCTTCTGCGTCCGCTACCTTTGAGATTATGCGGAGGGGCACAGACGCGTCTATCCAGGTGTACACCCCTCGTGCATACTTGGAGTATCCTGCTCCAAAGCCTTGTCCCCCCAGTGTCTCTCCAATTTGGCATTATTGTCTACTGTGAGATGGGTCTCCTGTAGCAGTGCCAATGGAGATTTTCTTTCTTAATCCTGTTCCTGCGCATTGTTAGGGAGAATTCTCTGTAAAGGCTAATTTCCCAAACCTAGTGAGTCCCCCAGCAGCTTTGTTGGATTTTTGGGGTTTATTTTTTTCTCCTGCTAAGAGTTAGACTCTTTTTCTCCCAATCTTAGACATGATTTGAGGATGTCCTTTGACTTTGTAATGTGTTTTATGGGCTATGGGGTCTTTTACTCCATAGGGCTTCATGTGTTTTTGGTATGTGTGTTACACAGCACCCTCAGTGCAGTAACACAGGGGTGTCATAGTGAACCCCAAATATAGACTCCATACCCTGGGACTGCCTACTGTCTCCCAGGGCATGTACAGTCACCATTGGCTTTACTAGTGTTAAATTGTGAATAGAACCAGTACAAACCATCATATTATGGAAGTACTGGTAGGGGTAATTCGATTGCCCCTAGGTCTGTTTTTCAAGGGGGTACTGTCCAGTCCCCCCTTGTCGAGTTTCTGGCTGGTGGCAGTGGATACCACACGAAATATTCCACCGGAATATTTCCTATGGGATTTTCCCATTCATTTTAAACGCACCACTTTTTTGGTGCAATGTTAAAGATACTGCCTGGTTATTTATTTAATATTTATTCCCTGGTTGGGTCTTTTTGCCAGGACTAGGTTTTAAAATGGCGTTTGTGTTCGCCTCTGTAACTCCAACCCAAGTTGAGCCCTTTGTTCCACTTTTGGCGGGCTTCTGCACAGACCCACTCTGTCTGGGTCTACAGGATGTGTGGGAGGGGGGAATAGGCCCCATGGACTAAGTTGCCTTGGCAACTCAAGTCGCACTCTTGTGTGATTGGCCCAGTGGTGAGCTCACCACTTAGCATGTTTGATTGACAGCTAGGCTGATGAATGGGGGTCTTGCTGCATATAAGCAGGGCTTTGGGGACTGGAACTTCAGAAGTCACCACAGGACCTAAAGAATCCGAAGGGGGGAGAAGCTGAGCCATCTACAACGATGACACCACCGTTGGAGCCCTGCTGTACGAAACTCACCACTTTCCCGACGACAGAGAAGATCTTCTTCCGGGAGAGTCTTCTTCCCTTTGAGCTGGTGGGACCAACCAGTTTGCCTTTTTCACCTTCCTGGATCGTCTTGTGGTCGAATCGCCCGTGCCAAACACCCCGGCGGCTGGATAGCCATGTTCCACCACTACAGCGAATAAAAGTGTAGTACCTTTTAACCGGGAAACTCTGCGGCTGGTTTCTTCCCTGGCAGTGCAACGACCTCCAGCTTTCCTCCACGTCGAGATCTTCTTTTCCCCTGGACGAAGCCCTGACTTGCACCCGCTGCCAGGAACAACTGCCCCCGCTGGACCTTCCTCACCATTTCAGGTACTGTGTCCCGCCTGGTCACCCTTGCAACAGACTGTCCAAGGTGTCCCGTAAATCCTTAACTCTCTATTCTGGGGTGACCTCGGACCTGTTAACCTTAGCTTTCTAACTTGATCGAACCTCTTTTTGACTTTCCTGCAAAGACTTTGAGTGCATTTCCACTGTGTGATCTTGATCACATTCCGACTTGCTCTCTCCAAGAGTGGGCTTGGCCTATGAACTTTTTGCTCTACAGTAGACCCTGCCTTTCTTGACTTGATGTGGTTTCTTAAACGTGTTGGTACTGTGTGATTTCCCTATTCTGCCTTTTCTCTCCCTTTTTTAACAAATTATTGGAGTGCCATCTAGGGTTACGCGCTCACCTCTGTTTATAAGTGGTGTCTTAACCTAGACTTGTCAAATAATTAATTAGGGAGGTGTATATATTTCTAGTGACTGTGTTTGAACTTGCTTGACATATTAGTGCCAGTGTATTTTTATAAGTGTGTTTTTAAATAAATAATTATATACATTTATACCAAAGCTCTGGTCAGTGGTTGCTTGTGCTACTGTATTTTTGGCCCTATTGTGTATACTCTATATACTGCCTAACTCTTCTTGAGAGAAGTCAGACTGCTCAGCCACAGCTACCAGGTAAATCTGGGTGGTACAGACAGCTACCAATTGGGTTTACTGCTAACACCTGTAGTCTTAAACTTTTTGAAGTGATCCCTAAGGGAACTGCACAGGTTTCTGCCTAACACGCATGTAGGTGCCCACCCCCCCTGGACATTCCACGTCAGAATCTTGATATCAGCCGCCATCCTTTGGTTCCACGCCAGCTCTCACCCCCCCCTGTCTGCAGCACCCCAATCGACCCACACCCCCATCCACTGCTTGCTTATGCCCTTGCCACTCGCAGACCATTCCACCAGCACATGCAGGATTGTGAAGACAACAAAACTTTTAAACCAACAACGTGTCAAGATAATTCTTAACCAACTGCACACAGCAGTTGCATTGAACTGGCAATGCTCAGGTGCCCCCACAACGTCTAGGCCCATCCGGGTTTTCATGTGCGGGTAAGTAGGTCAGCAACTGGCCAACTTTAGTCCGCTCGCTGGGACATTCCTAGTAGGTCAGGTTGACCGCCCCACCGTGTCTCCCGACCATCCCGAGGATCTCATCCTGATTGCAGTGTGTCTAAAGCTTGTGACCTCCCATGATCACTGATGGTTCATGAGGACACCGCAAACGCCCGGCACATCCCGTCCTGGGTTAAGTCACGGCCTCTTCTCCTTCTGCCATGTTATTATGTTCCAGCCACATGTTGGCTGCTGCCGGGGTCTCCAGGAAGACTGCTCTCCCCTTATACAATACTTTGAGCCTTGAGGGATACATCAACATGTATTTTAGGTTTAATTTTCGAAGTCTGGCCTTAATGGGAACAAAGGAGTTCCTTGCTCTCTGCACCACTGGGGTGTAGTACGGGTAAATGTCAATTTTGGCTTTATCTGTCCTCATTTCTCCTCCTTCCCTTGAGAGGCGCAATAGGAGTTCCCTGTCCTGGAAGTTCAGGATTCTTGCTATTATTGGTCTTGGGTATGACCCATGCAGAGGTTTCCTCTGTGGGGTTCTATGGGCTCTCTCAAACACAAAGTCTTGTGACAGCCGTCCCGCGCCGATCTCTTGCTGTAGAAGTGTCTCAACAAACATTGTGGGGTTGGGGCCTTCCATTCCTTCCGGAACACCAAGTAGGCGCACTTTGTTACGTCTGGATCGCCCCTCGGCGTCTTCTGCTCTGTCTTCCAAGACCTTGTTCCTTTTCTCCAGTTCCAAAATCCTGGTTTGGATATCTTTCAGTACTTCAGCAGTTTCTTTCTGGCCAGCCTCAGTGGCCGACACATGCTCAGTGAGTTTACACATATCTTGACGCATCAGTTGCATTTCTGCTTTGACTTCCTCTATTTTGGTATCAATGAAGCTGCGCAGTCCGGCAATGTCTTCTAGCACTTGCTTGTCCTTGTTGGTTTCAGTCGGGGTCACCTGAACAGGGCATGCCCCATTTGGGTTTCAGTGATTGCTCACGTGGTTTGGCCGTGGCAAAGGACTCCATGATTGTGGTACCACCTTTCTTTTGATTTTTGGACGGAGACATATCCTGTGGGGGCTGATCGAGATGGAGTCAGCCCGTGGCTTGTTGCTGTGACTAGCAGGGCGAACCTTCACTGTGGGGTCAGCAGACAGGTCCAAGGCCAAGCACAGATTTTCTTCTAGTTGTCTCGTGCTTCGCTTGATGGCTGACAGGAGTTGTATGTTCCTCGCCCCCCTCCGTTCACCGTGCGTCGCTTGCCACTTTGTTCCGCCAAGCAGGGCTATGTTTCGGGGTTACTAGACCCTGCAGTGCTCAAGTGTTGCTGGTGCCCCCCTTTATTGTAGGTCCAGAGGCTTTCTCGTAGGGTGGTGTTTCTAATTGTGCAGACTGACAGGTCGCGCGGTGGTGCGTAGGCGTGTGCCAGGCCTTAGCACCCCTTCACCGGCTTATGGGTTGCAGCTCAGACTGGATTAAATGACTGAGTGGGACGTATGGGGCAATAACCAGTTGTGAATTGCCCCGCTGGTCATATAAAGTAGTCCCCCACTTGCTCGTGGTCGGCCGCAGTAGTAGTGGCAGGTCGCCCTGCTTGCATTGTTACTATCTCGTGCCCCTTTTTGTGTCCAGACTCACAGGCAGATTGCGTTGCTTGGTGGGGTCAGCAGTGTCCAGCGCCCTTTTCCCCACTAGTGAGTGCCTATTGGGTGTATTTGACCCAAGTGTTGTCCCCTCCAGGTCTCAACTAATAGTCTGCAGCGCCAGCAGCATGTGCGGTACTCACAGTTCTCGTGCGCTGCTACAAGCAGCGCTCAGGTGTACACCGCCTGTGTATCCTCGCTCCGTGGCCCTCCAGCCGCCTGAGTCAGTCTCCTCTGCAGACAACGATCACAGCAGCCGTGATCTGTCCCAATTCCTCCTTGGACTCCATACCCACCCTCTAGGCGAGCATAGCCCGTGCTGCTGTTCAAAGCTGCTCTCCGCAGGGCTCATATCACTGCTAGTATTTCAATTGGGCACCCTTGCAGTCCTGCTCCGTCGCCTCGTCCGCGTCACTGTGTCAATGTGATATGCTGTTGTAACCAGGGACCAGCTCCTGTCCAGCCAGGCCTTTTTTTGCGGGCACACCACGGGCCAGGGTGCTCAGTCTGCCCCCTCTGGTGTTCAGGCAGTTCACCTCAGCGGCTGCCTGTCGCTAGACTCCGCAGACGCTCCTTGCTGCTTAAGGTCTGGTCCACAACCAGCGGAAGCCAGTTTTGTTCCACGCAGAGCTGTCTGGTCACCGCCCCCCAGCCGAGCCGCGCAAGGAGCATTATGCCGTGACTCCTGAGGCCGGCATTCTGTGCCCTCGATCACCAGATGCTGTGTGCTGTCAGAGCCGGAGGGGGACACGGACCCAGCAGGTGCATTCCTCCTTCCAAATACTGCCACCGTGCCTCGCAGTGTGAAGCGTTGCCCTACCCCTGCCTCGACATCAGATGGCGGCCCGCCCGCCGTTTTGTCGTGCTGGGGGCGCATCTTCAGAGGATCAGAAATCGGGTTTGTAGGTTCCGTTTGTACCAGGATTTTTGACGAATCGGTGCAGATTTGCTTCCTTCAGTTGTAGAAGTCGTTCTAAGTGTGAGGTTCCTCCGCAATCAGCATTTTGCAGGATTATTGTAATGATCAGGTTGGGAGCTCTACAGAGGCAGCTCCTCACTCCATGAGCCCAGACCACGCCCCTCTCTCAAGGCCCTGTGTGGCAGCAGTCTTTACTGCCCTTTTTGCGCGTTCTCCTGCTGCTCCTCACTTCCCTTTGGTTAACTCAGCCAGCAGGATCACTTTAACTTTCCCGCTGGCTGCAGCTGCTCAGGTAACTCCGCTGTCACTGGTCAGATGAGTCCCACGTTTGGACTGGGGTTCAGCCTTGGGTCTCGGAGACCCCCTGATCTCCATTACCTCCATCCGGGAGGCGAGGGGGGGTGTGAGTGGGGGCTTAGGCTGCTTTTATTGGTCCGCCGGGACGAGAGCAACGCACTTAGGCTCCTTCCATGCACGCGCTCCCTGGTGGCCTCTCAATTAAATTCTTGATATTTCAATGCCAAGGTAGAGTTCTGTTACCCAAAGTTGCAACAACAGCAAAGATTTTCTTCTTGGTAAAATAAGGACTTTCCACTTCCTCAAAATAGCATCAATGTTATTCCCAGCCACAATGCTTTGCCACCACTTCCAGTTAATCAACAAGAAATTGCCACAGTTCAAAAGAAATACAACTTCTGTAAATGTTAGTGAAACCCAGGTCTTGTTTAACAGTTGATGTCTCTCTTTACAAGATTAGGGGTCACAGTAGGTAACCTTGTCAGGATGACTTCACAGCACTTCTACTTCAACTTCTACAAGAATGTACCCTGAGGGCATACTCCTTGGCCTCATAGTATTCCACCTTCATTTGTGCTACTGAAGTCTCAAATCTACTGACAACCAAATACACCACCACAGCGTCAGTATTTTGTGACACTGCTACAGCTTCAGTACTTTGTCACTTCAACCAGGTTTTGGTTGTGACAAGATGCACTTTCAGTTACTTCAATACCTTCAAATAGGCACGGCACTCTTCCTCTAAACATACCTTATCAAATGGAGCAGCCTCTTTGCATCTCTTATTTGTCTGCAACCAATAGCCACCTATAATTGCCTATAGAACACACTTCTCTCTTCCGTCTACAGTTTTTGGCAATGTAGCTGGTATCAACTTCAAAGAATATTTATAAGTAGCAGGTTTCCCTTCCCCAATCTTTCCTTCATCCCTCTGCTACTTGTCAGACATACTAATTACCCAAAAGCTTTGTAGCCACTCTCAGCTTGCACACTTGTATCTTAGGCAATGCAAAAATTCTATTTGGCTCACAGTGCTATTTAAACAGTTCTCTGGCTTTGGTAAGGATGCTTTCAGTCTTAATTGGTGAATATCTGGTTCACTTTTAGCTTGGAAAATCTTTGCTCCCTCCATCTTCAAATAATAATATTGTAACACCTGATTTCTCTTTATAAGCAATTGTTGTCTGTCTGTATAATGATTCAAAGGTTACTATTCCTCTGAGAAGCGTAATTGGGTACACACAACCACTTATTAATGTATTTTGCAAAGTTTAAAGTTTAACTATTGCCTTTCTTAGTGTTCGCTCCATGCGATGATTGAGAAAATACGCGATCACACGCAAGTGCTACATTTCAAGTGTCCCATTGTTAACGATTTAACAAACAACTTCACCTTACTTCTATTCTTACGCAAGTTACTATTAAGCTGGATACTGTTGCCGGCAGTGCTTGGGCAAGGAATCCGAACACCAGGTTTAACTCACCGCTTCTGTGTTCCATTCTCCATGTGTTGCACAACCTCTACGACTTCTGGCCTCACTTAGGACCCACTTCCTTCCTCGCAGAAGGTGTCTCTGGCCCAACCACTCAATTAAGGAGCTTCTCTCGCCCCTGAGACCCACAGCCTCACGAAAGCTGCTCACCACAGTCATCAACACTCCTCTTGCTGCACAATCTCTGTAATTAGGCTCACATCCGGAAAGGCAGGCTCCCTGCACGCCCTCCGCTGCACAGCCTCTGCAGCTCCGAGTTTGAGGGAACATGACCCTCGCAGGACAAGCAGGCGAAATCTACTGCATCAGAGTACATGCGTCCCTTTGGTTCTTCCACTTCTGCTTGGATTGCCAACATTGTGCCTCTGCTACTACTGCATAAAGTCCAGCCACAGTTCCAGCTTCCTCTTCCTTGCCTGCACCTGAGGGGGCATCTTAAACCTCTATGGTTCCTTCAGGCCTGGGCTATTAGGCTTAATTGCCTGACTACTACTACAGCATGACTCTCCAGCCCTCTTCCTCGTCCCAGTACTTATGGGAGTATGGGACTTGTCTTCAACAACAAAGTTAGTTCTTTTTAGTAACTTCTGGATTTTAAAGGTAGATTTATTTCCCGTAGAATCATTTAAGGATAAACCATTAGAATTTGCTGTTAGACGAAGGAAGACAATTTATTTAAGGCAGTATTTCTAAATTCCTTTCCATTATACTTTTGTGAGTAGGGAAGATTTTATCCTGAAGTACTTTACATGGTTTCTCTGATGTTACGGTCTGTTCAGGTTTTATGGCATTTGTGCCCAGAACCACAGATCTGGTTCAGATACATCATAATGACAATAGGCAATTACCTGTTTTGTCAAATGTCTCTTCCCACAGAATCTCCTCACCACTCTGGCCTTGTCTCCTCCCAGGTGATACTCCTGCCCTCAAGGTCAGGACCAGGAAGTGTATGCCTTTTCCTGGGCACCTGGGAGGAGATTCTAGGCATGGGTTTAGTGAAGGATCCATAGGATTCTTCACATACCACAACGGCAAACATGTAATGAGGCACATAATCTTCATTTGAACACAAGCAACTGCGAGAAACCTGACAGTGTTCTCCCACCTACTCCCCAGGGAATGGCCATCGCTTTTGGACCCTAACCCTGGGGGGTAGATAAGCGAGGGAGGATCACTTGAGTGGAGGGTCACGGGTGATTGGGAGGAGAATTCCCAAGGTCGAGACATCGTATTCCCCCTTTCCCAATTATGCACCAACCCGCTCTCCATCACCCTTAATGAGTATTTCCAAACACACCCCACCTCCCCATCCCCAAATCCAATAAGTATTTGGACAAAGAAGAGGCGATCAGGAGCAATGAGGATTACCCTTAGAAAAAACATGGCAATACCAAGTGACGCCTACCATGCAACACCTTTAAATTGCCCCAATAGAGTCAGGCAAGGTCAGCCACTTTATTCACACCTGACTCCACTTGACTCTTTACACCAGTATAAAAGGTGTGGTTCTGCCAAAGAGTATGAGCAAGCTGGGGATACTGACTGGACCAAAGGAGCAGGAAGAAAAGCCTGGAGGATCCGGAGGAGAATGGAGCGAGGCTGCCTGCACCCTGCTGGCGGTGTTCAGGAAAATGCTTGTTTCCTTGGGATGTCTGCCGACCCCAAGAGTGTCTGAGGGGCAGGTGGTGAGACCTTGACCTCGACCCAATGCATTCAGGAAAGGCAGCTTACCAGCTCTACGCTACCCGATGAGTTTCGAGAAAGTGAGAGAGAGAGAGAAACTCTGTAGCGTGCGGTTGGCTGGAGTGGAAAAGGAGAAAGACAAGATTTTGTAAAGTGGCATAGAGCGAAAAGCTAGAGTGAAAGCATAAAAGATTTCAAAAAAGCTAGCAGGTGCTCCTCTCCAGAAATAACATGTCATGATAACCTGTTCTGAGATGAGAGTTTGCAGCACACACTTTATGCTCACTGTACCTTTCACAGATTGGAAATATCCATTTGCATATCAGTCTTTGTCCCGCCCACATGGGCAGTCCAGCACTGAAATGCTATGGCACGTCTGGTGACCAACCCCAAGTTCCTTGCAAATATTTCAAAAAAGCTAGCAGATGCTCCTCTCCAGAAAGAACATGGCATGATAACCTGTACTGAGATGAGAGTTTGCACCACTGATAACCACTGAACAGGTTATCATGCCGTGTTTTTTCGAGAGAGGGGCGCCTGCTACCTTTTTTGTATTTTTAGAATGAACTTGGGATTGGTCACCCTAAGTTACCTGGTGGCAACCAGACGTGGACTCCCTGCTCACTGTACTCAGAGAGGCACAGCTTCACCTCACTGATGAGGCCCAACAAGACTGAAACATGTGTATGGGGATGCTATTTGTACTCTTGTTCAGAAAGGAATTGCCATAGCCTTTTGGTGCTGGACTGCCCATGTGGGCGGGACAATGACTGATATGCAAATGGATATTTCCCATCTGTGAAAGGTACAGTAAGCAAAAAGCAGATGGCTGCGAACTCTCAAAGTGGTTAATAACCACTGAACAGGTTATCATGCCGTGTTCTTTCGAGAGAGAGGTGCCTGTTACCTTATTTGTATGAAAGCATAAAAGGACAGAAAATAAGAAAGAAAGAAAGAAAGAAAGAAAGAAAGAAAGAAAGAACAAGGAAAGCGGAAAGGAGAAATCATGCTAGCGGCGAAGAAATAAAGCAAAGTCCACAGTAAAGACATTTAAAGATATATAGAAGTAAGAAAAGGGTGCATAAGACCCAAAAGGTGCAAATGTGCACAACAAGAGAAAAAGAACTGTGCAAGAGGCAAGATAAGGAAAAGGGCAGGTGTAAGTGTGTACGATGGAAAGAGGGAAATGTGCAAGAGGCACAACACCGAGAAAGTAAAGCAATAGAAGGTACAAGTGTGCATGACAAAGTGAAAGAAACACAGAGAGATAAAAAGGGTGCAGGAAACACGTATAGATAAAAGATTAAATGGAAAACAAGTACAAGAAATAAAGTGAACGGAGAAAGATCAGTGTGGTCGCCAGGGACGTCATTTCACCAAAATGCCAGGGGTAGCGGAAGTGACATCACACGACCCTTGACCCCTGATGACATCACAGGAACTGATATCATTTGACCCCACCCCGAAGTGATATCGCGGGAAGCGATGGAACACGAACCTTTCACCCGTTGCCAAAACAGGAAGTGACATCACAGCATTGTACAGTACGAAAAATATGGTTACGATATCACTATAATGTGATGTACATTTCATGCAAGAATGGATTGCCATATGTAGCGTTAAGGTCAGTGTGTATAGGCCCATATTACCAAATTACTATGAATGCAAGCAGACGTCCATGACCAAATGATAATGATGTGTTACTATATAGCACTTACACTTAAGCGCTTTATATAGAAAAAATATACACCCAATATCACCCAACCTGTCTTGGTACTCATTTATCGACCTCAGAAGGATTAAAGGCTGAGTTGAGGCGTTTAAGAACAGACTAAATCAGTGACTCACCCCCTGAAGTGTGCCTGAAATAAACCTTTAATGAGTTTAGCAATTATTGTACAGAATTCCAGAAAGACACATTATTTGGTTTCCTATTCTTTCTTATTTAGGGTCAGTGCTGAAAGTGTTAGACTTGTGGCACTCCTGTTCTTGTTTGTCTTATTATTTTTTTTTTTAAAGGGCCTTAACATGAGAGCCAGCCACTCCAGGACCTTGCATTACAAAAAACGAAAAAAAAAAAAAAAAAAAAAATGTTTTTTTTAAATCTTTTTTTTTTAACAGAGGTCGCAAGGGAGACCTCAGAGGTCGCAGTTGCGACCTCTGGCGACCCCCAAATGACGTCCCTGGTGGTCGCGCTTAGGGGTAAAGAGCCTGGCGTTTTCAAGTCTTTGATTGTACCCCATGAAAGGATTGTATGTGAAAGAAACTGTATACAAGAGAAATGTACATCATGACAAACTGAACTCGTGTTTGCAACTAGAGGGGCCTAAGTCTGGGCAAGGGAACCCTGAGGGGCCTGATAAAGCTGAATACTTATTTTGGAAACAGAGAGGCGTAAGCTTGAGCGATGGAACCCTGAAAAGCCTAAGAGGAATTGTTATATTTTGTTTTGTGTTCAACTTTGTGAGGGGAGGTCTAGACTTGGGGGGAAAAGGGGACCCTGAGAGGCCTAGCAGGAACTGTCTTTTTGTTTGGAACTGGAAAGATCAAAGCTTGGCGAAGGGAACCCATAGAAACCCAGAGACATTGCAAACTCCACTCACTTATTGCAAGAACCCTTTGTGGAAGGTTCCAAGGACAAGCCTTTTGAGTTGAGCTATTTTGAACTGCTAGAACTAAACCTATTCGTAGGACTACCTAAAACCTGCTGTGGTTTACATTTCCTTTTCTTTGTACCACTATTTTTCTTTAAGAAGACTTCCTATCGGGCGTGGCTTGAAGGGCCGGGAATACGGTCGCTTCTGTAACAGCCTCTGTGTGAAGCCTGGGTAAACAGTGAAATTTGCCCGCATCTCCATGTCACAGATGCCGATAAAGCCGGGGCACTGTGCATAATCGCCAGAATAACAATCAAGGAGAGTGGTGGTTCGGGGTACGGCATGAGGGCTGAGATAAATGAAATATCAGCTGCATCGTAGAGGTAGCAAGGCTCTACCAAAATGCGGCCACCCGCCAAAGAAATGCTGCTCCCATCACCCGGCCTCCTCCCCCGGCCCTGTGGTCCGGCCATGGGGATGGGCTGATTGAAGCGGGTGCTCCCGCCGGGCTGAACAGCTGGGAACCGCGTCACTGCTGATGGCTGCACGCCGGGGGGGCTTGTTAGGCAGAAACCTGTGCAGTTCCCTTAGGGAACACTGCAAAAGATTTAGGACTACAGGTGTTAGCAGTAAACCCACTTGGTAGCAGTCTGTACCACCCAGATTTACCTGGTAGCTGTTGCTGAGCAGTCAGACTTCTCTCAAGAAGAGTTAGGCAGTATGCAAAGTATACACAATAGGCACTCAGACACACCAATACAAGCAAACACTGACCACAGCTTTGGTATCAAAGTATATCATTATTTATTTAAAAACACTCTGTTTGAAACACTCCAGCACTCTTGTTGTAAAATATTCTAAACACAGTTACTATTGTAATATATACACCCCTTTTTCCTTATCAGATGAGACTTAGTAAAACACCACTTATTTTCATACAGAGGTGAGCGCTTGACTAGATAGCACTCCAATAAGTTTGTGAAAAAGGGAGGGAAAAAGACAGAATATGGAAAGGTACACCGATCTAAGATTCAGGAACATGGTTAGCAAGGCAGAAGAGCAAAAGTCACTGGTGAGCCGAAGTCCAAAGGCTGAGCCCACTCTTAGAGAGAGCAGAGCACAAATGCGCCCAAGATCACACAGTTACACTAGGCTTAGAAAGTCTTGCAGGGAGTTCCAAAAGAGTTTAGAGAGGCTCAGAAAAGTTTAGCCAGGGTGTCCCAGGCTAACCCAGGTTCGAAAGCCGGGGACTAAATCTACCCCGTACAGTCAGTGGCAAGGGAAGCCAGGTGGGACATGGTACCTTAAGTGGGAAGGATCCTCCAGTGGTGACAGTTGTTCCTGGCAGTGGGTGCAAGTCATGTCGTCGTTCAGGGGAAGCGAAGATCTCGACTCGGAGGAACGATGAAGGTCGTTGCACTGCCAGGCAACAAATCAGCCGCGGAGTTTTCTGGTTAAAGGTAGTACCCTTTAATTCGCGGTCGTGGTAAAACGTGGTACCCCGGTTGCCGGGGTGCTTGGCACAGGCAAGGCGGCCACGAGATACGTCGGGAAGGCGAAAAGACAGTGAAACTGGTTATCCCCCAGCAGTCAAAGGAAGAAGACTCTCCGGCGGGAGATCTCCTCTGTCGTTGGGAAAAGTGGTGAGACGGTCCAGCAGGGCTCCACCGGTGGTGTCGTCGTGGCAGGTCGGCTCAGCTTCTCCCTCGTTGGATTCTTAGGTCCTGTGGCGACTTCTGAAGTTCCAGTCCCCAAAGCCCTGCTTTTATGCAGAAAACCCCCATTCACTCAGCCTAGCTGTCACTCATACATGCTAAGTGGTGAGCCGGCCGGTTTACCACTTGGGCCAATCAGGACGGAGTGCAACTTGAGTTGCCTAGGCAACTCAGTCCAGGGTGCCTAATCCCCCTCCACCCCTCCTAAGTATCCCAGACAGAGTGGCACCACTTTGGAGGGCTTCTGTGGAGAGGCCCGCCAAAAAGTGGAACAAAGGGCTCGACTTGGGTTGGAGTCACAGAAGAGCACACAAACGCCATTTTAGAATCAGGTTTTGGCAAAAAATACCAACCAGAGAATTAATATTGATTAAATAAACCGGCGGTATGTTCGGGGCTACCGTAAATAATTAAATAAAGATAGTAGACTAAAACAATGGGAAATCCCATAGGAAAATATTCGCGGTTGAATATAAAAAGTAGTATCCACTGCCACCAGCCAAAACTCAATAAGGGGGGATGGAGACGTGCCCCCTCGACTAGCAGACCCCGGGGCAATTGAATTGCCCCAGCCAGTACATCCACAATATGATGGTTTGTACTGGTTCTGTTCAGAATTTAAGACTAGTAAAGTCAATGGTGACTTTACATGCCGTGGGAGACAGTAGTCAGTCCCAGGGTATGGCGTCTATACTGGGGGGTCACTATGACACCCCTGTGTTACTGCACTGAGGGTGCTGTGTAACACACATCACAAAAACACATGAAGCCCTATGGGGTAAAAGACCCCATAGCCCATTAAACACATCTAGATTCAAAGAAACACACTCAAATCATGCCCAAGAGTGAGGGTAAAAGAGTCTCACTCTTGGCAGGAGAAAACCCCAAAAATCCAGCAAAGCTGCTGGGGGACTCACTAGGTTAGGAAATTCACCCTAAACAGAGAATTCTCCCTAACACTCGCCCCCCCCAGACTAAGGGACAGGAGGATTTAATCCACTCCTGGATGAACCTCATACCTCTAGTCGATGACATACATCCTAGAGAGTCCATCAGCATTTTGATGGTGACACCTTGACCTATGTCCTATGGTCAAATCAAAGGTTTTCCTTTGTAAGCTATATGAACTACAAACCCTTTGAGGAACATCAGTCTTTTTAAAGTTATAGGGGATCTGGTTGACCAGTCCCTCAGAAATGGTTACAACTTCTGAACCTGTGTTAGGCTTTTTCAAGGGGTCTTTATAAAGGATTCCCTTAGATCTAGAGGGGCCTCCAAGGTTCCTCACCACCTCTCTTGTGGGAGCAGGTAGGGTCTTAGGCCTCTTGGTTGGAGGGGTTGGGGTTAGGCAATGTGCCTGCTTCCCCTTCCTCTTAGATCTAACCTTACCTACTTTAGGAGTTTCCCCCCTAATATTAGGATTTGGGTTGGAGTCTTCAGTAGAAGGTCCAACAGTCTGAAGGTTTTTGGCCTTAGACTTTTCTTTCCTGGTTTTCCACCAGCATTGAGAATTACCAGTTCTCTCAGGCCTAGGTAAGGGTCCAGTAGGACTATCCTCCTCTTCCTCAGAAGCAGGGGGGTTCACAGACTCTGAAACTGGGGGAACAATGATGGAGCTTGGTTGGGGCTCCCATTTCCCTAATGTACTAGCCTGAAATGTGCCTGGGTTAGAGGTCAACTTACTAACACCAGGGCTTGTAGTGGGGGACTCAGTAGAGGATCCCACAGGCTTAGAGGGGTCCCTTAAGGTGGCCTCTCTAGCCAATTTGGTTAGGTTCTGGGTCTCCATAATGGGAGGCCTGGGGGTATGTGACACTACTCCTAGAGTTCTCAGGTCATTGCCCAACAGGACCTTCCCAGGCACCTCAGTCTGAACACTGACAGGGATCCTCACTGTCATGTTGTTACACTGAATGAGGGCTGGTAGAATAGGAACCATTTGGACAGGGCCTCCAGACATCTTAGTGGGACCTTTGGGTGCTTTTGCCACATCCTCAGGTTGAAAGAAGCTTTCATCCACTACTGTTGTGCTGGCCCCCGTGTCTCTCCTGGCAGGAGTATCCTGGCCATTGACAAGAACACTGTCCATATAATACACCTTAGAGTTAACAGGTAGGGAGTTATACACAACCCTATTCTGGGGACTAATCAGACCCATAGGCTCTAAGTTTACAGTTGCTTGAAGACCCAAGGGTTCTTCAGCAAAGAGTTCAAAGTGGGCACTAGCCATCTGTACTTCATCCGCAGGAGTGAAGGCTAAGGAGACTTTGCTGATCCCTGCAGGTTTACCCTTGCATCTGGGATCCCCTTTGATATGGTCAGTAGCCTTACAGATATAGCATTGTCCAAATGCTCTCTGAAAGGGTGGCTTGTTCTGACCTCCTTCTGGTTGTTGACCAGAAGGTACACTAGCCTGGTTCGGTTTACCCTGGGGCTTACCCTGGTTATTTTGTGGTTTGTGGCCCTCTTGGGTATGGGAGGTATTAGAATACCCTGGATTCACTTTAGGTGGCTGCTTTCCCTCATCCTTTTTCTGAGTGACCCCTGAAACCTTGTGAGTGGCCCTGTTGTCAACTCACAAGTCAGCAGCCTTAGCTAGTTTTCTAGAATCTAATTCCTTTGAATCAGCCAAGTGCTGTCTGAGCTCAGGAGAGCAGGCATCATAAATTGACTCCAACATAAAAAGATTCTTCATACCTTCATAAGTGTTCACTTTGTAATCCTTAATCCATCCCTATAAGTTTTTCAAACATTCACTCACCCAGGTAGCCCAAGGGGTACCATCATTCTTTTTGAGGATTCTAAACCTCTTAAGGTAATGGGAAGGGGTGTTCCCAAATCTAGCTATCAGAGCTAGTTTCACACATTCATACTCTTTCCTATCCTCCTCCACCAACTCCATTACCACATCAGTTGCAACAGGGGGAAGCCTAGAGAACAACCAGGTGAGTAAGTCATTTCTTGTGATGTTCTGGAGCCCATGATTATATTCAAACAGAGACAACCAATCCAACACATCCAACTCAGACTCATACATACCAACCAATTCTTTAGGCATCCGGGGTCTTTTAGGAGTGGAATTTCTAGAGGAGCCAGAGAGAGAAGCATTTTCAACAGATACTTTCTTCATTTCTAGCTCATGCTTGAGCTCCATTTCCCTTAGCCTTAGTTCTTGATTCAGTTCCTGGTGTCTCTGTTCAGCCTGAGTATTCAGTCTCTTGAACTCTAGTTCAAGTTTAATTTTCTCTAATTCAAGATATTGAGGACTAAGTGTGGGACTTGGCAAAGGCCCAGTAGGTACAGCAGGTAGAGCAGACAGAGGCCTAGTGGGGACAGTCACAGCAGCCTCACCCTCCTCTTCTGACTCTTCCTCAATATTGTCCATATTTTGATAAACATAAATCTCTATACTGTTATCAACATTTTATGGCATGGTAGGTTCCTCTGAACCATCATCCAGACTTTGGTTAGCTAACAACCTTTCTATCAATTCCATTTTCTTGCCTTTAGTCAGGAGATTATTATGCTTACACAGAACTCTTAAACAATCAGCATTTTTTGTAACAAGGGACTCTTGACTATAATTTTCCATAGTTGACATGTTAGAAAGATTACTTTTTCAGTGCTAAGCTTTGTGGTTAGTTGTACTAAGGTATCCTAAAGCACTCTAAAATGTATACTCAATACAAATCCCACCGCTGTACACCAGTGTTAGGCAGAAACCTGTGCAGTTCCCTTAGGGAACACTGCAAAAGATTTAGGACTACAGGTGTTAGCAGTAAACCCACTTGGTAGCAGTCTGTACCACCCAGATTTACCTGGTAGCTGTGGCTGAGCAGTCAGACTTCTCTCAAGAAGAGTTAGGCAGTATGCAAAGTATACACAATAGGCACTCAGACACACCAATACAAGCAAACACTGACCAGAGCTTTGGTATCAAAGTATATAATTATTTATTTAAAAACACACTGTTTGAAACACTCCAGCACTCTTGTTGTAAACTATTCTAAACACAGTTACTATTGTAATATATACACCCCTTTTTCCTTATCAGATAAGTCTTAGTAAAACACCACTTATTTTCATACAGAGGTGAGCGCTTGACTAGATAGCACTCCAATAGGTTTGTGAAAAAGGGAGGGAAAAAGACAGAATATGGAAAGGTACACCACTCTAAGATTCAGGAACATGGTTAGCAAGGCAGAAGAGCAAAAGTCACTGGTGAGCCGAAGTCCAAAGGCTGGGCCCACTCTTAGAGAGAGCAGAGCACAAATGTGCCCGAGATCACACAGTTACACTAGGCTTAGAAAGTCCTGCAGGGAGTTCAAAAAGAGTTTAGAGAGGCTCAGAAAAGTTTAGCCAGGGTGTCCCAGGCTAACCCAGGTTCGAAAGCCGGGGACTAAATCTACCCCGTACAGTCGGTGGCAAGGGAAGCCAGGCGGGACACTGTACCTTAAGTGGGAAGGATCCTCCAGCGGTGGTAGTTGTTCCTGGCAGTGGGTGCAAGTCGCGTCATCGTCCAGGGGAAGAGAAGATCTCGACTTGGAGGAAAGATGAAGGTCGTTGCACTGCCAGGGAAGAAAACAGCCGCAGAGTTTTCCGGTTAAAGGTAGTACCCTTTAATTCGCGGTCGTGGTAAAACGTGGTATCCCGGTTGCCGGGGTGCTTGGCACAGGCAAGGCAGCCACGAGATATGTCAGGAAGGCGAAAAGACGGTGAAACTGGTTATCCCCACCAGTCAAAGGAAGAAGACTCTCCGGTGGGAGATCTCCTCTGCCGTTGGGAAAAGTGGTGAGACGGTCCAGCAGAGCTCCACCGGTGGTGTCGTCATGGCAGGTCGGATTCTTAGGTCCTGTGGCGACTTCTGAAGTTCCAGTCCCCAAAGCCCTGCTTTTATGCAGAAACCCCCCATTCACTCAGCCTAGCTGTCACTCAAACATGCTAAGTGGTGAGCCGGCCGACTCACCACTTGGGCCAATCAGGATGGAGTGCGACTTGAGTTGCCTAGGCAACTCAGTCCAGGGTGCCTAAATCCCCCTCCACCCCTCCTAAGTACCCCAGACAGAGTGGCACCACTTCGGAGGGCTTCTGTGGAGAAGCCCGCCAAAAAGTGGAAAGCGCTCGACTTGGGTTGGAGTCACAGAAGAGAACACAAACACCATTTTAGAATCAAGTTTTGGCAAAAAATACCAACCGGAGAATTAATATTAATTAAATAAACCGGCGGTATGTTCGAGGCTACCGTAAATAATTAAATAAAGATAGTAGCCTAAAACAATGGGAAATCCCATAGGAAAATATTCGCGGTTGAATATAAAAAGTAGTATCCACTGCCACCAGCCAAAACTCGATCAGGGGGGACGGAGACGTGCCCCCTCGACTAACAGACCCCGGGGCAATTGAATTGCCCCAGCCAGTACGTCCACAATATGATGGTTTGTACTGGTTCTGTTCAGAATTTAAGACTAGTAAAGTCAATGGTGACTTTACATGCCCTGGTAGACAGTAGTCAGTCCCAGGGTATGGAGTCTATACTGGGTGGTCACTATGACACCCCTGTGTTACTGCACTGAGGGTGCTGTGTAACACACATCACAAAAACACATGAAGCCCTATGGGGTAAAAGACCTCATAGCCCATTAAACACATCTAGATTCAAAGAAACACACTCAAATCATGCCCAAGAGTGAGGGTAAAAGAGTCTCACTCTTGGCAGGAGAAAAAAATAAACCCCAAAAATCCAGCAAAGCTGCTGGGGGACTCACTAGGTTAGGTCAGCCTAAACAGAGAATTCTCCCCAACAGGGCTCCAACAGTGAGGTGACCTCATTCCGATCCACAGTGTGCAGTGGCGACCCGCGGCAGACAGGAAGCGGAGGTGAGAAGTCCCTTTTGCGTGCAAGTCAACACCCGCTGGGGAGAGGCTCCAGAAAATCACAGTGCGGCTACAGGTATGCCGGAATTAGGGCTATATAAGGAACTCTGTTTGATGTCCCTGGGGCTCAACCCCCTGAGGCTTGTGAAGCGGAGGAGTCCCGGGGGAACCACCTGGGGCTCCAGCAAAACATTTACTGCAGGGGCCTTTCCAGAGGGCTTTGAGCCTCGCATATTGCAATTTAGGGAGCTGGTGCTCCTAGGTAGAGGGGCACATCCGAATAAGAGCACGCAACCTCCCTGGCCTGAAAAAACTGATGCCAGAGTACTGCTGCCGGGGTTGTTGTCTGTGTTAGGGAGAATTCTCTGTTTAGGCTGAATTTCCTAACCTAGTGAGTCCCCCAGCAGCTTTGCTGGATTTTTGGGGTTTATTTTTTTCTCCTGCCAAGAGTGAGACTCTTTTACCCTCACTCTTGGACATGATTTGAGTGTGTTTCTTTGAACCTAGAAGTGTTTAATGGGCTATGGGGTCTTTTACTCCATAGGGTTTCATGTGTTTTTGTGATGTGTGTTACACAGCACCCTCAGTGCAGTGACACAGGGGTGTCTTAGTGACCCCCCAGTATAGACTCCATACCCTGGGACTGACTACTGTCTCCCAGGGCATGTAAAATCACCATTGACTTTACTAGTCTTAAATTCTGAATAGAACCAGTACAAACCATCATATTGTGGACGTACTGGCTGGGGCAATTCGATTGCCCCAGGGTTGGTTAGTCGAGGGGGCACGTCTCCGTCCCCCCTAATCGAGTTTTGGCTGGCCGCAGTGGATACTACTTTTTATATTCAACCGCAAATATTTTCCTATGGGATTTCCCATTGTTTTAGGCTACTATCTTTATTTAATTATTTACGGCAGCCTCGAACATACCGCCGGTTTATTTAATTAATATTAATTCTCCGGTTGGTATTTTCTGCCAAAACTTGATTCTAAAATGGCGTTTGTGTTCTCTTCTGTGACTCCAACCTAAGTCGAGCCCTTTGTGCCACGTTTTGGCGTGCTTCTCCACAGAAGCCCTCCAAAGTGGTGCCACTATGTCTGGGGTACTTAGGAGGGGTGGAGGGGAATTTAGGCACCCTTTACTGAGTTGCCTAGGCAACTCAAGTCGCACTCCATCCTGATTGGCCCAAGTGGTGAGTCGGCCGGCTCACCACTTAGCATGTTTGAGTGACAGCTAGGTTGAGTGAATGGGGTTTTCTGCATAAAAGCAGGGCTTTGGGGACTGGAACTTTAGAAGTTGCCACAGGACCTAAGAATCCGACGAGGGAGAAGCTGAGCCGACCTGCCACGACACCACCATCGGTGGAGCCCTGCTGGACTGCCTCACCCCTTTTCCCAACGACAGAGGAGATCTCCCGCCTGAGTGTCTTCTTCCTTTGACTGGTGGGGATAACCAGTTTCACCGTCTTTTCGCTTTCCCGATGTACCTCGTGGCCGCCTTGCCCGTGCCAAGCACCCCGGCAACCGGGATACCACGTTTTACCACGACCGCGAAACCAAGGTACTACCTTTAACCGGAAAACTCTGCGGCTGGTTTCTTCCCTGGTAGTGCAACAACCTTCATCGTTCCTACAAGTCGAGATCTTCTCTTCCCCTGGACGACGACGCAATTTGCACCCACACCAGGAACAACTGCCACCGCCGGAGGATCCTTCCCACTTAAGGTACCGTGTTCCGCCTGGCTTCCCTTGCTACTGACTGTACAGGGTAGATTTAGCTCCCGGCTTTCGAACCTGGGTTAGCCTGGGACACCTTGGCTAAACTTTGCTAAAGCCTCTCTAAACTCTTTTTGAACCCTCTGCAAGACTTTCTAAGCCTAGTGTAACTGTGTGATCTTGGGCGCATTTGTGCTCTGCTCTCTCTAAGAGTGGGTCCAGCCTTTGGACTTTGGCTCACCAGTGACTTTTTGCTCTCTGCCTTGCTAACAGTGTTCCGGAATCATAGAGTGGTGTACCTCTTCATATTCTGTCTTTTTCCCTCCCTTTCTCACAAACTTATTAGAGTGCAATCTAGTTAAGCGCTCACCTCTGTATGAAAATAAGTGGTGTTTTACTGTGATTTATCTAATAGGGAAAAAGGGGTGTATCTATCATAATAGTAACTGTGTTTAGGATATTTTTCAATAAGAGTGCTGGAGTGTTTCAACTCTGTGTTTTTAAATAAATAATTATATACTTTGATACCAAAGCTCTGGTCAGTGTTTGCTTGTATTATTGTATCTGAGTGCCTATTGTGTATACTTTGCATACTGCCTAACTCTTCTTGAGGGAAGTCTGACTGCTCAGCCACAGCTACCAGGTAAATCTGGGTGGTACAGACTGCTACCAAGTGGGTTTACTGCCAACACCTGTAGTCTTAAATCTTTTGCAGTGGTCCCCAAGGGAACTGCACAGGTTTCTGCCTAACAGTCTGACACCAGTGGGCCGTGCTCAGAGGGGAGCCCAAGGTGCCTCGGACCATGTCCAAACAAGACTACATAGGGGACCTCTTCCAGACACTCTGTCGCACCTCGACAAGGGATGCTCCTCCTGGATTGTACCAACAGAATGTGTACCTGCAGGTGTTTGTCCTCAGACTCTTCCCCCGTATGTGATCACACAGGTCCGTTTCTTCACAGTTAAACAAGACATCCTGTCGGCCAGTCCGACACGAGGGGAATTGACCTTTCAGGGGTCTCCAAGGCATGTCTATCAAGACCTCGCGATGGCAATGGTGCAAAGGAGAAGGGCCTTTCTGTAGGACCAGCAAGTCTGATACCGTTGGCTATTCCCTCTACGCTACAATTTACTTTCTGTGACACATCTCGAACCATCAACACTGTGGAGGAAGCTGAAGACATCCTGATGTACATCTCCTCTGTTAAAGACGCTGGCTCTCCCGCAAAACCCCTCATGCCAATGAAACGGGCCGCTCCCAAACCAAAAAGCAACATCTGGGTGCACGTGGCCAGGGGGCGAAAGCCTAGAACACCCCTGCAACAGACTTTAACTCTCTCAGATAGAACTCTGGCCTACTCTCCCACAGCTGGCAGTCCTCTGCAGACTTTACAGCAACATACTCGGAAGATAACCTTCTTGACCCGGGATTCGCATGGCCTATGCCTGGCTGGGAGGGCTATGACCCCCAAGGGCCGTTAGGGCAAAATGCCTGAATCCAATTCTACATTGTGGTTACAGTTCACAAGTTGGGCTACTAAGTTAAAAATCTGGTTGTTACCCTGAGCCAAGCAGCGATGGAGTGAGATGGCGGCTTATACTCACCTAGCTCTCCCCTCCCCCGAGACCGATTTGGACGCACAGTCAACACCTTCCCCTCACCAGAAGTTGAAATTTGTCTCAATTAATGTGAAAGGCTTAAATTCCCCAATTAAATGCAAATCGACTCTGCTGCACCTAAAAGACCCGAATAGCTCTGTGGTTTTCTTGAAAGAAACTCATTTGATACTGCCGGATTTTGACCGCATCTGCAACAAAGACTTCCCGAAACAATGTCTAACCTCTAGCAGAGGGAAAAAAGGAGGCACTGCTATCCTCTTTGCAAATGGGTCCCAGTTTGTGGAGCTAGATACTCTACGCAGTCCAGGGGGTCGCTATACCGGAGTCAAAGGTATGCTATATGGCCAGCTTTACACACTGATCTCTGTTTATGCCCCCAACAAGGGTCAAGAAGCCTTCCTGCTGGAATCCAAATCGGTCCCTTTCGTTGAGGGCCAAGTAATAATCGAAGGGGACTTCAACAGGGTTCCTGACCCTTTAAGGGACAAAGCGCACTAACCCACATCCAAAGACTTTAAAATTGCCTTGGGTCTACTCTGCCTCTTTAGGTCTAGGTCCTTGGAGGTGGTAGACTCCTGGAGGGTATCTCACCCAAGTGAGAAGGACTTCTCCTTTTTCTCCCATGTGCACTGCACCGCCTCTTGAATAGATTTACTATTGGTACTTTTGCCCTAGGTGGTCATAAAACCGAGGCTACTTTCTGATCATGCACCAGTTCTTATCTGTGAACTGATGCCCTCCCCAGTCCCCAATGGAACTTATATTACCCACTCCTGAATGACATGGCTCTCAGGGATAGAAATACTAAGGTGATTAGGAACTACTTCCAAGAGAACCCCACTGACCACACATGCGAAGCCATGAATGCAGTAATAAGGGGGGAAATGATTGCCCATGCTGCGGCCTTGTGGAAATGAAGGCGAGAAAGGCAGTCACGGCTAGAAAAGGAGATCGCAGAGGCAGAAAGTAAACATAGAAAAGCATGGTCCCCTAAAACACATTGTTCCCTACAGATGGCCCGGAATAAATTGGAAGCCCTTTATGCCCAGGAGACAGCCCGATCCCTGCTGCAGAAAAAACAGGGATACTATGTCAAGAGTAATAAAGCCACCAAGCTTCTAGTCAGGAAATAAGCAAAATCTAAATGTAGAAACACAATTGTGGGCCTACGGGACCTGCATGGGACGGTCCAATACGATGAAGAAACCAAATTATAGTTGGCAGCGTCCCATCTAGCCAAAACTATGACGGCTACGCCCCTGCGCCCAGGAACAGCAGAAGCAGTGCATTGAAGAGGCGGCCCTCCTGCACTTCTCTGGGGCGGGTAGGGCAGCCCTGGATGTGCCAATCACAACCGGGGAAGTAGACGTAGTGATTAAATCAGTAAAGGTGAGGGCCACTGGCCCGGATGGGTTCTCGATCAAATTTATACACTTTTTCGGGGCCAGCTTCTGGCCCCCTTCACAGCTATTTTCAACTCTTTTCGGCACACTGGCTGCATGGCCCCTTCCATGCAGGTCTCTTCGTTTTTATTATTAAAGCCAGGGAAAGACCTGAGAGATTGTGCCTCCTATAGGCCGATCTCGTTGCTTAACATAGATGCTAATATCTACTCCAATTATCTGGCCAAAGCCCATTTCCACATTAATTGATTAGGACCAGACGGGCTCCATCCTAGGCAGCAACAAAAGCGTCAGACAAATTGGACTGGGCCTTTATACAATTCACTGATGAAGCATTTCAGTTTGGGCTGCTCTTCTGAAAGATGATCCTGGCTAACTATAGTTCTCCGAGGACCTCCCTGCAGGTTAACCGGGGGCATACAGCCCCAATACCACTTGCATGCGGTACAAGTCAAGGGTGCCCCTTGTCCCCCCTATTGTTTGCCCTGATAATGGAACCACTCGACCACTCCATACGTAACAGCTCCACTGTCGAGTGGGTCAGGATAGACCAAAAACACAAGCTCTCTCTATATGTGGACAATGTACTGCTTTCCGTAACAAACATCCAGCCCTCCTTGCGATACTCTCTCCTAGAACTAAACTCCTTCTGTCAAGTGGCAGGGTTTGAAATAAATTATTGTAAATCCGTAGCTCTGGGGGTGGGACTAACAGCAGATGAGATTCATTCAGTCTGATCAAGTGGTGTAGGAAAGTCATAGATTACCTGGGGGGTCGCATCCCGGCGTGCCCAGTCGAGGGGTACAGAGCTAACACCTCCCCCCTTCAAAGAACTTGAGGCCGATTTGGAGAGATGGTCAACCCATGAGATCTCGCTGATGGGCCGGATCACACTTAGCAAAATGAATCTGCTCCTCCGGTTCCTCTATTCCTGTTCGTCTGTGCCAGTTAAGGTGCCACAGAAGCCCCTACTTTCTTTACAACAACAAAAAATGCTCCTCTTCATTTGGTGGGGAAAGAAGGTTTGGATCCCCAAACAGGTGATGATGGGCAATGCTCATCTAGGTGGGCTGGGAGTTCCACATCTGCGCAAATATTACGCAGCAGCACAAATAGCATTTTGCCTGTATCCCACAAAATGAGTGGACATTGAACAGTCCATATTGCCACTTCCTCTCCGTTCCCTGCCGTTTATCTCCCCAACGGCACGGAAACATTGGCCCGGAATACTTTCCTCCACTAAAACAACATTGAAAATATGGGACTGGGCGATGAAAGCAAAAGGAATCCCACACGCCCAAGGTCCATACTCTCCGATCTTCTACAACCCATCCTTTACGCCAGGCTTGCAGCCCAGAAACTTCAAGAATTGGGAACAGGGAGGACTACAGACCTTATCACAATTATTTGAGAACGGGCAGCCGCAGACCTTTGAGAACTGTAAAGAGGAGTTCTGACTCTGAGACTTGACAGATTTTCCTACACCCAACTCCGTCACTGGATCACACACCCGTTGATCAGGAATGTGGCCACACAGGTCCTGGGCCCCATTGAACTCACCCTACATGAGGGCTCACCGAGGGGAAACATTTCCGAGATATATAAGCTTCTCAAGGTAACATCCTGGGCCACCTGTTGGAGGACCAATCCTGGGTAGACATCTGGACAAGAAATCACACCTCCCCGAGATGTGTGACAAACACGGAATGTACCCTCAAACTGCTTTTTCGCTGGTACTGTCCCCCAGTGCGGTTACACCACTTCCGCAATGCCTTGAACCCTAAATGCTGGTGAAATTGTGCGGCACAAGGGACTTACCTGTACATGTGGTAGGACTGCCCCCGTATATGAGCCTTTTGGGATTGGGTACTCACGTCGATTGAAACCATTACACACGTTAAGCTGCCGATGTGTCCTAAAGGGATCCTATTGAGCACTGCGGTCGAGGGGGATCTACCCGAGATCTGTCACAACAGCTAAACTGCTTACCCCATTCCTCTTGGCAGCTCCAATTATGATTGCCCGCAATTGGAAATCCCCTGAAGGCCCTTTGATAACCCTATGGTGGATCAGAATCTGGGACATCCTGGTCAGAGAAGTCACTGCGGCCAAGGAAGACAGGCTGCAGCAGTTCACCGACACTTGGGCCCCAGTCCTGGAATATGACCAAGACTTTCCAGCTCAAACACACAAGCCATGGCTGTCAAATATATTCATTCAGTCCTTCTAGAAGCGTTGTAGCTCACCCTGTTGGTTCCCAATGGATCTTGGGGTGAACCAGGGCGGGGGGACTTTTTGGGGTGGTGGAATGAATTGTGGTAAACTCTATACCACCAGATAATGACTTTGGAGGTGAGCTTTACTGTTGAAATGTTGCTCCATGTTTGCAATCGATTTAAATAAAGTTATTAAAAAATAAAGAAGACTTCCTATCTGTGAGTCTGTCATCCAGGTGGCAAGGACACAGCCATTGCGTTTTGGATCCAGTTCCTGGGGGTGGACAAGTGTGGGAGGATCACCTGGATGAGGGGTGCTCTGGGAGTGGAAGCGGGACGCCGGAGGGTGAGACACAATATCCCCTTC
Organism: Ambystoma mexicanum; assembly: GCF_040938575.1. NCBI lineage: Eukaryota > Metazoa > Chordata > Amphibia > Caudata > Ambystomatidae > Ambystoma > Ambystoma mexicanum. The sequence goes on from NC_090926.1 coordinate 1,118,850,124, forward strand.
CCAATAACATCTTTTCCCCATCCTTCCAGGTAGGATCCCTAGGAATTCAACCCCTCCCCCCTTTCTGACACAAACACTTTCTCACTTTCTCATGGACAGTTCACCGGAAGCGACAACGGACTAACACCAGAGCCGTAAACCTGACATGTCCCAACACCATGGAATGGCAAGGTCAGGCAATTACAGATTATTACACACTCCTCACTTCCATCATGCTTCCCCACACGGATAAAAGGTGGAGCACGAAAGCACATTCTGAGCGAAGCAAACCACATGCGGAAACAGCAGTTCCAAGATTGCAGTTTGATACAAGGAGAAAGACTGCGAGGCCAGAGAGAGTCGCAAGGAGGGAAGTACCCGTTACCTCTAAAGAACGTTATTGTTGTGAGCCTTGGAAAGTAAGAAACCGAAGACCAGGAACTAAGGCTGCACAGTGTGTCGGAGGTACATGGTGTTCTCATGCATCGATAACCAAGGCAGGGAGGAGCGAGTGCCGCCGTGGAACTGTCCTTGGCTCCTACAACAAAGCAGTGTCAGAAAAGACAGCCCAGCCGGTGAGTCGTAGAGACTAATATCAAACCAGCTTGTGTTTTGAACCAAGGTTGCAAGCGTCAACATTGTACAAAGAGAACAGTGTGTGAGGCATTTGCAAAGAGCGACGCAAATATAATTGAAAGCAAAGGAGTAATTGAACTTTACATCTTGAACTTTTGGAGGCCAACAAAAGATACCTTACACAGAGTGGTCCAGCGCCACGTGGGCACTCATTCAAAGTCTGTCAGGTATATAACAGATGTTTAGTGTGAGAAAAAAGAATAACAAAATCAAAGTGGTCATGCAACGGTCAAGCTAAACCCTGTACACAATTGTTCTGAGCCCGGCTGAGGGAGACTAACTGGCCAAAAGAAAGGGATCTGAGCCCAGCAGAGAGGGATGCAGGGTGAACACCCAACTTTGAATACATTTGAAAGGAAAATAACAGTTTACATATTGTTTTTGCACAGCCGGCCATTTTCAGTCTAGAGACTTAAAAGTCGTAAAAAGCCTTCGAGCCATAAGGTCTTGAACTGTGAAGATTGACCTGTATCCTTGTGCCGCAGAAGCCAGAGTGTACGCTTTGCTCGAGTGAACCACATTGCCCTGTGTTGAGGACATGGGGAAGGGAGGCCAACTGCCTAAATATCATGACTTATCATTTTGTGAACACTTATTTCTTTTTCATGAATTTCACCCCACACTATTTGTATTTAGCGGTAAGGCTTGGCAATAGTTTTTTTTAGTATAGGCCCTTTTATTTTGAAAATACTCCACTAGGACTGCATTATTATTTGATAGCTTGCTCCCATCTTTAGATTTAGATAGGTGTTTAATCACACCCCTGCAAAAGCGCAAAAAACGCCCATGAACTGTGGTCACTTGTGTCTGTCTTACTGTTGATACCATGCCTTCCTTACATATCACATTTCATCAAAGAGTGAGGGCAAGTATAGGTTTAGACATAGATGGATTTTGGTTTTGTACTTTCAGAGATCGATGGCCCTTAGAAACATCAGTTTAGGGAGAAATCCCTTAAAGTCAGGGCCAGTTAGGTATTACACCAACCCTGGAACTTTATTAAATAAAGGTGTTGAAGGTGTTACCTTTGAGTCTGCGTCTCTCTTGATACCATGCCTGTCTCACACAAGATAATCTCTAGTTAGAGAAAACATGCACAATCCCATACTATATTCCTTCCCCTTGGGGTAATTGCATTGTGTCTATCAATCCTATATGCTTCTTTTTTTAAGCAATATTGTGTTGATATTGCCTCCTCTCACTGGTATTTTGATTTGTTCAAGGATAACAACTTGCATTTGGACAATCGAATGCTTGGCTTTGACATTAAATTGATTTAATCGAGAACAAAAACCTGGCACAGGAACTGCCAACTTTCGCCTTATAATAGCACTGCTTCCCCATCAAATCCCATAGGACAATTCGACTTTCCGAACCCCCAGGCTACTTTAATAACTCACTAAAATTCCCCATATTCAGGTCACGATAAGAACTCTGGTCATTCTTGTTTGTTTCATAAACCCCACCAATCTCACCCTTCCGACAATACTTTTTCTCTATCCTACCCCGTAGGATACTCAGGAACTCTACCACCCTCCTTTTCCACCCTGAACACTTCCTCACATTATGACTGACAAAGAACAAGTATAACTGTTTACCTAACATGTCCCAACCTCAGCATCAGGCAGGTTCAGGCAATTAACCTGAATCTCACACACCTGATGGCCCTTTCCTTTCACCACAGGGATAAAGGTAGAGCAAGAGAGCACAGGACGGGCAAGGCAGACCGCATGACGAGACAGCTATCCAGACCCGGTAGTTCAAGAGGAGGAGAAAGGCGGTGAATATCGAGAGGCTGACAAGGAGAGACATGACCTTGCCCTTTCCAACACAGACCAGCAACACCTCGCTGAGGGAACCTTAAGACCAAGGACAATAGCCCAAGTGTGCTCCAAAAGTACACAGAGCGTGTTGACGCTGATAAACGGGAGTGGAGGAAACTCATGCTACCATGGTACCGGCCTTGGCTCCAGAGAAGAAGAAAGCCAATCGTTAATCGCAGCCGGTGAGTCGAGGGGAGAGCCGATAAGAACTACTGGGCTGTGGTGAATGAAAGTGGCAAAGTTGTGAAAGTTCATAGAACTGTAAGGTGTAAAGGGGAGACCAACTGCAGAGGGGGACTGGCACCACGTGGGTGCTGCTCCAAGAAACTCAGGTCGATCCCCACCTGACTAAAACTACAGCAACCAGAAGACCATAGGAGAGCCGCCAAGTTACCTCAAAGTGGTCATACAGGAGGGCAAGTGAAATCCCACTACAGTCGAGAGCCTTTGCACTACGAACTTTAGAAAGTAAAGGAAGTGAATACCACAAACCATTATGAATGTGAAGTTGGCAAGAGTGAACCTGACAGAGGGATGCTGATGAGAAGGGACAAGTCTAAAGTCGCAAGAAACAGTGTGTCGACAAATGTGGACTCGGCTGACGGATGTCCACTATGAACTGTTCAAAAAGACATTGACATTTCAGAAGGGTCCGAGCCCAAACGAGGGAGATCCAGGGGTGAGAATCCATCACCCCAGAAAAGCCAGAGTGAATCTGGTCGAGGAAGGCTGAAAGTAGAGAAGGGGTCTGCATCCAGAAGAGGGGGACCCCAAGGGTGAAGCTATCACCCAAGAAGTACGTAAAATAGAACTTTGTGTTTGTTAGTTAATTTGACATATGGTAAACTGATCAGGCCTGTTAGGGAGAATTCTCTGCGAAGGCTAATTTCCGAAACCTAGTGAGTCCCCCAGCGGCTTTGCTGGATTTTTGGGGTTTATTCTTTTGTCCTGCTAAGAGTGAGACTCTTTTCCTCCCACTCTTAGACATGATTTGAGGTGTTCTTTTGACTTTGTATGTGTTTTATGGGCTATTGGGTCCTTTACCCCATAGGGCTTCATGTGTTTTTGGTATGTGGGTTACACAGCACCCTCCGTGCCGTAACCCAGGGGTGTCGTAGCGACCCCCAAACATAGACTCCATACCCTGGGACTGACTACTGTCTCCCAGGGCATGTAAAGTCACCATTGGCTTTACTAGTCTCAAATTGTGAACAGAACCAGTACAAACCATCACGTACTGGTCGGGGCAATTCGATTGCCCCGGGGTCTGTTGTTCGAGGGGGCACTGTCCAGTCCCCCCTGACCAAGTTTTGGCTGGTGGCAGTGGATACTACTTTTTATATTCGACCGCGAATATATTCCTATGGGATTTTCCCATTGTTCGAGGCTACCACTTTTTAATATAGCCCCGAACATACCGCCGGTTTATTAAATTAATATTAATTCACTGGTTGGTAATTTTTGCCGAAACTTGGTTCCAAAATGGCGTTTGTGTTCGTTTCTGTGACTCCAACCTAAGTCGAGCCCTTTGTTCCACTTTTTGGCGGGCTTCTCCACAGAAGCCTCCAAAAGGGGTGCCACTCTGTCTGGGTACCACAGCGGGTGTGGGAGGGGGTTTAGGCACCCTGGACTGAGTTGCTTCGACAACTCAAGTCGCGCTCTTGTGTGATTGGCCCAAGTGGTGAGCCGCCCGGCTCACCACTTAGCATGTTTGATTGACAGCTAGGCTAAATGAATGGGGGTTTTCTGCATAAAAGCAGGGCTTTGGGGACTGGAACTTCAGAAGTCGCCACAGGACCTAAAGAATCCGAGGAGGGAAAAGCCGACCCGACCTGCAACGACGACACCACAGGTGGAGCCCTGCGGAACCGACTCACCACTTTTCCCAACGACAAAGGAGATCTCCAGTCCGGAGAGTCTTCTTCCTTTGACTGGTGGGGATAACCAGTTTGCCCGTCTTTTTGCCTTCCTGGACCATCTCGTGGCTGTCTTGCCCGTGTCAAGCACCCCGGCAACCGGAATAGCACAGATCACCACTACCGCGAAGAACAGGGTGGTACCTTGTAACCGGGAAACTCCGCGGCTAGTTTCTTCCCTGGCAGCGCAACGACCTTCATCTTTACTCCACATCGAGACCTCCTCTTCCTCTGGACGAAACACTGACTTGCGTCCGCTGCCAGGAACAAGTGCCCCCGCTGGAGCGTTCTTCCCACTTTCAGGTACTGTGTCCTGCCTGGCTTCCCTTGCGACAGAGCATTCGGAGTGACAGTAAATCCTCGACTTTCTAACCTGGGCTAGCCTGGGGCCTGTTAACTAACTTTTCCTGACTTTATCTGAATCTTTTGTGAACTTTCTACAAAGACTCTTTGGGCATAACCCCACTGTGTGATCCTGGACACATTTCGCTTGCTCTCTCTAAGAGTGGGCCTGGCATTTGAACTTCCTTGCTCCCCAGTAGACTTTGCCTAACCTGCCTCACTGTGGTTCTTTGAAAAGTATTGAATACTGTGTGCATTCATAACTCTGCCGTTTTCCCTCCCTTTTTAATAACTTATTAGAGTGCCATCTTATGTCAAGCGCTCACCTCTGTCTGAAAATAAGTGGTGTTTCTCATTAAGACTTGTCTAATAAGTAATTAGGGTTGTATACATATAATAGTGACTGTGTGTTGAATTTATTTACCTCTCTTTGTGCTACTGTAATTTACAAGTGTGTCTTTAAATAAATAATTATATACTTTTACACCAAAGCTCTGGTCAGTGTTTGCTTGTGCTACTGTGTCTCTGTACATATTGTGTATACTCTATATACTGCCTAACTCATCTTGAGAGAAGTCTGACTGCTCAGCCACAGCTACCAGGTAAATCTGGGTGGTACAAACTGCTACCAATTGGGTTTACTGCCAACCACCCACCAGTGGTCCCTAAGGGAACTGCACAGGTTTCTGCCTAACAAGGCCCTCGGGACCTGGAAACCAACCACTGAAGGCCTTGATATTGAAAGGAACCGTTTTAGGCTTAAAGTCCAGAGGAGGGAGATCCAACGGGTCAAAAGCAATCACCCAACACTACGAGGAACAGGGGTCAATGCCCGTAAGAGGGGGACCCACGGCGTGAAGAGCCCTCACCCTAAGTAAAACCAGGAAACAAACTATCATTTGTAGAAGAAACTTTTGTTTATTCGTTTGAATACTTAAGCCCCATTCGAAGGCAAGAGACTTTCAAGAGAAAAGAGACTTGGCCATGGAGGCTCCTGATAAACTGGAACAGAAATGTTGCCTTGTGCTGGCGAAGCTCGAGTGTGTGCTGTGCTCCAAGATCCAACCTTACCCCGTACTCAAAACATGCTGAAGGGAGAACCAAGCCACTTCATCCTGACCATATTATTTATGAACAATTCTTTCCTTTTCTTGAAAATCATCCCACCCCCTTTTTGTATTAGTTGTAAGGTTGGCAATAGGTTTATTGGTATAGGCCCTTTTTAATCTGACCTGACGCCACAAGGATTACTTTATTTTCATTTGCTTGTCGACGCTTGCTCCCATCTTATATTTGGGTTTAGATTATGCGTTTTTCCAACCTGCATACAGTTTAATAAACGCCCTTGAACTGTGATCACCTGTGTCTGTCTTTACTGTTGCCACCATGAGCTACTTGCAGGGATCAACTTCAGATTTTCCCAGATTTCTCGTTGACAGTCCAAGCTTCTAAGGGACATTCGCTGGAGTGAAGCGCACACTTCGAGACAGTAATATCAGGTACTCTATGCTGTTTCCCGCTAAGTTACATATTCAACATGAAGGGACAGTTGAATTATTTACCTCGCCTGAAGCAGCCAGCTTATTTGTGGAGAAGAGTACAAAGATGCTGACTGGGGATTGGGGGGACTGCCTTCACGAGATGGTGCTACAGGAAATGATGATGGTCTCTGCGTTATCCACCCAAGTTATAGTTGTGTGGGGGGGTGGTCTATTATTCGGGCCAGTGTAGTTTTTCTGGTTGGGTGGGCAGGGGGGAGGGGTGAAGAGGGAAGTTGGTTTGTTGTTGTTGTAAGGAGTGTTCCAAAAGGAGTTATTATACTTATGATGATATGGAAGATGGGCCTTTCTGTGTGGGAAGAGTTCCCGCTCTTGAGATATATATGATCACCAGGGGGAGGATCAGTGCAAAGTTGCAGCCCCCTATGAAGGGGTAGACCCTGGTACGATAATGAAGGTGTCCTCCAAGAGCAGATGAGCCTCACAATGGAGTTGTCATAGATGTTATGAAATTATTCATCTTATTCCATGTGCACCAGGGGAGTTGCAATACTCATTCACAGTTCCCTCAAGTTTTGTCTGCAATAGGGTTTGAACAACCAGGATGGCTGAGCACTGATGTTAATAGGGCATATAGAGGGTATTCCGGTCACATTGGTCAACACCTACACTCCAGACATGGATGACCATGGATCTTTTGACTGGGCACTTATGAACCTAGCCTCAAAGGGGAAAATCAATTGTGCACTGGGTGAAGAGTTTAATACTGCTCTTGATACCACAGTGGATACGTCCAATAAAGGTCTGCTGAGGCTCACCATAGACTGTAGCTGGACCCAGAGGTAATCCTTCTAGGAACCCCACATCAGGAACCCTACCCTAAGTCCGGACCCACAGCCAAGCTACTCACCCAGCTCCTCCTGGTTGTGAAATCACCCTCGCCCGCACCTGGAAAGGCGAGGTGGGCCCACAACTACTTATGTGGTGAGTCAAGGTCTGGGATGTCCTTGTGGCAGAGAAAGTCACAGCGGCCAAGGAAGGTACAATCCACCGTTCCCTGATGATTGGGCCCCATTCCTGGAGTATGATCAGGCCTTTCCAGCGTTGTCTTTCCACCGTGACTGATGTAACTGTTACAGCGTCCCTAATGGTAGTCCAAAGCAGTACTACAGACCAAAGGGCTCGGGAGAATCGTAGCACTATGGGTGGAGAGAAGAGGGGCTTGTCAACTCCCCGTTATGCAGTGCTGCCATTATGTCCTAACTCTGTATGTTTACTATGCTGCAACCGATTATAAGTTGTTAAAAACAAACAAAAAAAGTCTACTGAGGCGATCTAGAGCAAGCCAAAAGATAAAGGATATATGCTCCATGCATAACTTAGTTGATATTTGGAGGTTGAAACATGCTAAACAAAGGTTTACACTTTATATTCATGGGTTCACGACACAGCATCGCACATAGATTTCATATTATTTCAAGGACGGCTTTGCTCCAGTTTGGGGGTGATGAGATTCTGCTGCATACCCTGTTGGATCACTCTCCTGTTACCCTGGAGAGCTCCTATCCGGAACTGAAGGATAGGAGGGCTACTTGGCGCTTCGAAGCTGAAGCTCTTAAAGATGCAGTTTTTCATGAGAGCTACATAACGAGATAGTCTCCATTATTATGTCAATGAAGGCTTGGTGGATTCCCATGGGGTGTCAGTCTCTTGACTTTGCCACAATGAGTTCTTTCATACAGTTCACTGTGTGGTGCTCTTTTTCCTTCACCAAATTGCTCTCACATTCTTCAGCAATATTAAATACTTCCTTTTCAATGCGTTTCATAAGATGCATTCTTTGCTTTCAATATATTGTACGTGTACTTCACACAAACTTGTCGTCTGTTCATAGATTTATCAAAAGCGCCCCGGTTGGAGTGTTCCCTTCTGTTCACTCACGGTCCCTGGTGTCTCCACTTGGTGGCTGCTTTCTCTTCCTCTGCTTCGCATACATGGTTCCATTGGATTGTGAGCACAGCTCACACTTCCCTCTTCTCTGTGTGCGTTTTGACAGCAGCTCTGTTAGCTTCCCGACGAAGCTACCGATAGCTTGCAGCTATCAGATTTCTTCCGTGCCACGCAGCTTCAGCTGCAGGCACTGACCAGTGAGGCTTCCAGCACTGTGGCCCTCTCACAGGCCGGACTCTGCGTGCCGGCACTGCACTGCACGTCCTTTGGTGTTTAAGTAGGGAAGTCTTCTCAATTAAAGGTGCATAACTCTTCCAGCACTCCAGCAAGGAAGGAAGCAAAGAAACACAGTATTCAGCAGGTAAGCTGGGGCAGACTGGACTTGCTTCCAGACTCTGCTCACTGGCTCTGTGCACCCCCTGGTGTTTAAGTAGGGAAGTCGTCTCAATTAAAGGTGCAGAACTCTTCCAGAACTCCAGCAAGGAAGGAACCAAAGAAACACAGTATCCAGCAGGTAGGCTGGAGGACACTGGACTTGCTGCTGGATGCTGCGCGCCAGCGCTGCACGCCCCCTGATGTTTAAGTAGGGAAGTCTTCTCAATTAAATGTGCAGAACTTTTCCAGAACTCCAGCAGGAAGGAAGCAAAGAAACACAGTATCTAGCAGGTAAGCTGGGGCAGACTGGACTCACTGCCGACGTATGCGGGCCCCCTGGTGTTTAAGTAGGGAAGTCTTCTCAATTAAAGGTGCAGAACTCTTCCAGAACTCGAGCCAGGAAGGAAGCAAAGAAACACAGGATCCAGCAGGTAAGCTGGTGCAGACTGGACCTCCTGCCGGACTCTGTGCGCCCCCTGGTGTTTAAGTAGGGAAGTCTTCTCAATTAAAGGTGCAGAACTCTTCCAGAATTCCAGCAAGGAAGGAAGCAAAGAAACACAGTATCCAGGAGGTAAGCTGGGGCAGACTGGACTCGCTGCCAGACTCTGCGCACTGTCGCTGCCTGCCCCCTGGTGTTTGTGTAGGGATGTCTTCTCAATTAAATGTGCAGAACTCCAGCAAGGAAGGAAGCAAAGAAACACAGCATCCAGAAGGTGAACTGGGGCAGACTGGACTCGCTGACGAACTCTGCACGCCGGCGCTGTGCACCCCCTGGTGTTTAAGTAGGGAAGTCTTCTGAATTAAAGGTGCAGAACTCTTCCAGAACTCCAGCAAGGAAGGAAGCAAAGAAACACAGTATCTAGCAGGTAAGCTGGGGCAGACTGGACTTGCTGCCAGACTCTGCATGCCGGTGCTGCACGCCACCTGGTGTTTAAGTAGGGAAGTCTTCTGAATTAAAGGTTCAGAACTCTTCCAGAACTCCAGCAAGGAAGGAAGCAAAGAAACAGTAGCCAACAGGTAAAATGGAGCAGACGGGACTTGCTGCCGAACTCTGCTCGCCGGCGCTGTGCGCACCCTGGTGTTTAAGTAGGGAAGTCGTCTCAATTACAGGTGCAGAACTCTTCCAGAACTCCAGCAAGGAAGGAACTAAAGAAACACAGTATCCATCAGGTAGGCTGGGGGACACTGGACTCGCTGCCGGATGCTGCGCACCGACGCTGCACGCCTCTGGTGTTTAAGTAGGGAAGTCTTCTGAATTAAAGGTGCAGAACTCTTCCAGAACTCAAGGAAGGAAGCAAAAAAACACAGTATCCAGCAGGTAAGCTGGGGCAGACTGGACTTACTGCCGGACTCTGCGTGCCAGCGCTGCACACCGCCTGATGTTTAAGTAGGGAAGTCTTCTCAATTAAAGGTGAAGAACTCTTCCAGAACTCCAGCAAGGAAGGAAGCAAAGGAACACAGTATCTAGCAGGTAAGCTGGGGCAGACTGGACTCGCTGCCGAAGTATGCTGGCCCCCTGATGTTTAAGTATGGAAGTCTTCTCAATTAAAGGTGCACAACTCTTCCAGAACTCCAACAAGGAAGGAAGCAAAGAAACACAGTATCCAGCAGGTAAGCTGGTGCAGACTGGACCTGCTGCCGGACTCTGTGTGCGCCCTGGTGTTTAAGTAGGGAAGTCTTCTCAATTAAAGGTGCAGAACTCTTCCAGACCTCCAGCAAGGAAGGAAGCAAATAAACACAGTATCCAGGAGGTAAGCTCGGGCAGACTGGACTCGCTGCCAGACTATGCGCGCTGTCGGTGCCTGCCCCATGGTGTTTGTGTAGGGATGTCTTCTCAATTAAAGGTGCAAAACTCAAGCAAGGAAGGACGCACAGAAACAAAGCATCCAGCAGGTAAGCTGGGGCAGACTGGACTCGCTGCCGAACTCTGCACGCCGGTACTGCACGCCTCCTGATGTTTCAGTACTGAAGTCTGTTAGGGAGAATTCTCTGTTAAGGCTAATTTCCCAAACCTAGTGAGTCCCCCAGCAGCTTTGCTGGATTTTTGGGGTTTATTTTTTTTTTTCTCCTGCTAAGAGTGAGACTCTTTTTCTCCCACTCTTAGACATAATTTGAGATATCCTTTGACTTTGTAATCTGTTTTATGGGCTGTGGGGTCTTTTACTCCATAGGGTTTCATGTGGTTTTGGTAAGTGTGTTACACAGCACCCTCAGTGCAGTAACACAGGGGTGTCATAGTGACCCCCAAACATAGACTCCCTACCCTGGGACTGACTAGTGTCTCCAAGGGCATGTAAAGTCACCATTGACTTTACTAGTCTTAAATTGTGAACAGAACCAGTACAAACCATCATATTGTGGAAGTACTGGTAGGGGTAATTAGATTGTCCCTGGGTCTGTTTTTCGAGGGGGCACTGTGCAGTCCCCCCTCGTCGAGTTTCTGGCTGGTGGCAGTGGTTACCATACGAAATATTCCACCGGAATATTTCCTATGGGATTTTCCCATTCATTTTAAATGCACCACTTTTTTGGTGCAAGGTTAAAGATACCGCCGGGTTATTTATTTAATATGTATTCCCCAGTTGGGTCTTTTTGCCAGGACTCGGTTTTAAAAAGGCGTTTGTGTTCGCCTCTGTATCTCCAACCCATGTCGAGCCCTTTGTTCCACTTTTTGGCAGGCTTCTACACAGAAGCCTCCAAAAGTGGTGCCACTCTGTCTGGGTCTACAGGATGTGTGGCAGGGGGGTTTAGGCACCCTGGACTGAGTTGCCTCGGCAACTCAAGTCACACTCTTGTGTGATTGGCCCAGTGGTGAGCCACCCGGCTCACAACTTAGCATGTTTGAGTGACAGCTAGGACTGATGAATGGGGGTTTTCTGCATAAAAGCAGGGCTTTGGGGACTGGAACTTCAGAAGTCGCCACAGGACCAAAGAATCTGAAGAGGGAGAAGCTGAGCCGACCTGCAACGACAACACCACCGGTGGAGCCCTGCTGAACCGTCTCACCACTTCCCAACGACAGAGAAGATCTTCATCCCGGAGAGTCTTCTTCCTCTGAACTGGTGGGGATAACCAGTTCGCCCTCTTTTTCGCCTTCCTGGATCGTCTCGTGGTCGAATCGCCCGTGCCAAGCACCCCGGCGGCCGAATAGCCACGCTTCACCCCTACCGTGAATAAAAGGGTAATACCTTTTAACCGGGTAATGCCGCGGCTGGTTTCTTCCCTGGCACTGCAACGACCTCCAGCTTTCCTCTACGTCGACATCTCCTCTTCCCCTGGATGAAGCACCGACTTGCACCCGCTGCCAGGAACAACTGCCCCGCTGGAGCTTTCTCACCATTTCAGGTACTGTGTCCCGCCTGGTCTCCCTTGCAACAGACTGTTGAAGGTGTCCCGTAAATCCTTGACTTTCTATCCTGGGATGACTTGGAACCTGCAAACTAACTTTTCCTGACTGGATCCAACCCTTTTTGAACTATCTGCAAAGACTCTTTAAAGTACTATTCAACTGTTTGATCTTGGACACATTCCGCCTTGCGCTCTCCAAGAGTGGGCCTGGCCTATGACTTTCTTGCTCCTCAGTAGACTCTGCCTTTTCTGACATGCTCTGGTTCTCTTAAAGTGTTGGTATTGTGTATTTTCCTAATTCTGCCTTTTTCCCTCCCTTTTTAACTATCTTATTGGAGTGCCATCTTAGGTTAAGCACTTACCTCTGTCTGAAAATAAGTGGTGTTTTAACTAAGACTTGTTCAATAAGTAATCAGGGATGTATATATATTAATAGTGACTGTGTTTGAACTTGCTTGCCATATTAGTGTTCGTGTATATTACAAAGTGTGTTTTTAAATAAATAATTATATACTTTTATACCCAAGCTCTGGTCAGTGTTTGCATGTGCTACTGTATTTTGGTACCTATCTTGTATACTCTATATACTGTCTAACTTTTCTTGAGAGAAGTCTGGCTGCTCACCCACAGCTACCAGGTAAATCTGGGTGGTACAGACTGCTACCAATTGGGTTTACTGCCAACACCTGTAGTCCTAATGCTTTTGCAGTGGTCCTTTAGGGAACTGCACAGGTTTCTGCTTAACAATGTCTTCTCAATTAAAGGTGCAGAACTCTTCCAGAACTCCAGCAAGGAAGAAAGCAAAGAAACACAGTATCTAGCAGGTGAGCTGTGGCAGACTGGACTCGCTGCTGAAGTATGCGTACCCCCTGGTGTTTAAGTAATATAGTCCTCTCAATTAATGGTGCAGAAGTCTTCCAGAACTCCAGCAAGGAAGCAAAGAAACACAGTATCCAGCAGGTAAACTGGGCAGACTGGACTTGCTGCTGGACTCTGCGTGCCGGTGCAGCACGCCTTCTGGTGTTTAAGTAGGGAAGTCTTCTCAATTAAAGGTGCAGAACTCTTCCAGAACTCCAGCTAGCAAAGAAACATAGTATCCAGTAGGTAAGCAGGGGCAAACTGGACTTGATACCAGACTCTAATCGCTGGTGCTGCACGCTGCTTGGTGGTTAAGTACGTAAGGCTTCTCAATTAAAGGATTAGGAACTCTTTCGGAACTCCAGCAAGGAAGGAAGCAAAGAAACACAGTATCCAGCAGGTAAGCTGGTGCAGACTGGACCTGCTGCCAGACTCTGTGGCCCCCTGGTGTTTAAGTAGGGAAGTCTTCTCAATTAAAGGTGCAGGACTCTTCCAGAACGCCAGCAAGGAAGGAAGCAAAGAAACACAGTATCCAGCAGGTAAGCTGGGGCAGACTGGACTCACTGCCAGACTCTGCTCGCCGGCTCTGTGCACCCCCTGGTGTTTAAGTAGGGAAGTGGTCTCAATTAAAGGTGCAGAACTCTTCCAGAACTCCAGCAAGGAAGGAACCAAAGAAACACAGTATGCAGCAGATAGGCTGGGGCACAGTGGACTTGCTGCCGGATGCTGCGCACCGGCACTTTACGCCACCTGGTGTTTAAGTAGGGAAGTCTTTTGAATTAAAGGTGCAGAACTCTTCCAGAACTCCAGCAAGGAAGGAAGCAAAGAAACACAGTATCCAGGAGGTAAGCTGGGGCCAACTGGAGTCGCTGCCAGTCACTGCGCGCTGTCGCTGCCTGCCCCCTGGTGTTTGTGTAGGGATGTCTTCTCAATTAAAGGTGCAGAACTCCAGCAAGGAAGGAAGCAAAGAAACACAGCATCCAGAAGGTAAGCTGGGGCAGACTGGACTTGCTGCCGAACTCTGCATGCCGGTACTGCAAGCCCACTGATGTTTCAGTAGGGAAGTCTTCTCAATTAAAGGTACAGAACTCTTCCAGAACTCCAGCAAGGAAGGAAGCAAAGAAACACAGTATCCAGCAGGTACGCTGGGGCAGACTGGATGGACTCGCTGCCGAACTCTGCACGCTGGTGCTGCGTGCCACCTGTAGTTTTGGTAGGGAAGTCTCCTCAATTAAAGGTACAGAACTCTTCCAGAACTCCAGCAAGGAAGGAAGCAAAGAAACACAGTATCCAGAAGGTAAGCTGTGGCACTGGACTTGCTGCCAGACTCTGCGTGCCGGCGCTGCATGCCTTCTGGTGTTTGTGTACTGATTTCTTCTCAATTAAAGTTGCAGAACTCTTCCAGAACTCCAGCAAGCAAGGACGCAAAGAAACACAGCATCCAGGAGGTAAGCTGGGGCAGACGGGACTCGCTGCCAGACTCTGCGCGCTGTCGCTGCCTGCCCCCTGGTAATTGTGTAGGGATGTCTTCTCAATCAAAGATGCAGAACTCCTGCAAGGAAGAAAGCAAAGAATCACAGAATCCAGCAGGTAAGCTGGGGCAGACTGGCCTCGCTGCCAAACTCTGCTCGCCGCGCTGTGCACCCTTGGTGTTTAAGTGGAGAAGTTGTCTCAATGAAATGTGCAGAATTCTGACAGACCTCCAGCAAAGAAGGAAGCAAAGAAACACAGTATCCACCAGGTTAGCTGGGGCAGACTGGACTCACTGCCGGACTCTGCTCCCCGGCACTGCGCGCCCCTTGATGTTTCAGTGGGGAAGTCTTCTCAATTAAAGGTACAGAACTCTTCCAGAACTCCAGCAAGGAAGGAAGCAAAGAAACACAGTATCTACCAGGTTAGCTGGAGCAGACTGGACTCACTGCCGGACTCTGCTCCCCGGCGCTGTGCACCCTGGTGTTTAAGTAGGGAAGTCTTCTGAATTAAAGGTGCAGAACTCTTCCAGAACTCCAGCAAGGAAGGAAGCAAAGAAACACAGTATCCAGCAGGTAAGCTGGGGCAGACTGGACTTACTGCTGGACTCTGTTCTGGCGCTGCGCGCCCCCTGGTGTTTAAGTAGGGAAGTCTTCTCAATTAAAGGTGCAGAACTTTTCCAGAACTCCAGCAAGGAAGGCGGCAAATAAACATAGTATCCAGGAGGTAAGCTCGGCAGACTGGACTCACTGGCAGACTCTGCACGCTGTCGCTTCCTGCCCCCTGGTGTTTGTGTAGGGATTTCTTCTCAATTAAAGGTGCAGAACTCCAGCAAGGAAGGAAGCAAAGAAACACAGCATCCAGAAGGTAAGCTGGGGCAGACTGGACTTGCTGCCGAACTTTGCACGCCGGTACTGCACGCCCCCTGATGTTTCAGTATGGAAGTCTTCTCAATTAAAGGTACAGAACTCTTCCAGAACTCCAGCAAGGAAGGAAGCAAAGAAACACAGTATCCAGAAGGTAAGACGGGGTAGACTGGACTTCCTGCCAGACTATGCGTGCTGGTGCTGCATGCCTTCTGGTGTTTGTGTATGGATTTCTTCTCAATTAAAGTTTCAGAACTCTTCCATAACTCCAGCAAGGAAGGAAGCAAAGAAACACAGTATCCAGCAGGTAAGCAGGGGCAAACTGGACTTGATACCGGACGAATCGCTGGTGCTGCACGCCGCTTGGTGGTTAAGTACGGAAGGCTTCTAAATTAAAGGATTAGGAACTCTTTCAGAACTCCAGCAAGGAAGGAAGCAAAGAAACACAGTATCCAGCAGGTAAGCTGGTGCAGACTGGACCTGCTGCCAGACTCTGTGCGCCACTGGTGTTTAAGTAGGGAGGTCTTCTCAATTAAATGTGCAGAACTCTTCCAGAACTCCAGCAAGGAAGAAAGCAAAGAAACCCAGTATCCAGCAGGTAAGATGGGGCATACTGGACTTGCTGCCGAACTCTGCACGCCGGTGTTGCGCGCCACCTGTTGTTTTAGTAGGGAAATCCTCTCAATTAAAGATGCAGAACCCTTCCAGAACACCAGCAAAGAAGGAAGCAAAGAAACACAGTATCCAGCAGGTAATCTGGGGCAGACTGGACTTGCTGCTGGACTCTGCGTGCTGGTGCTGCACGCCTGCTGGTGTTTGTGTAGGGAAGTCTTCTCAATTAAAGGTGCAGAACTCTTCCAGAACTCCTGCTAGGAAGGAAGCAAAGAAACACAGTATCCAGCAGGTAAGCTGGGGCAGACTCAACTTGCTGCCGGACTCTAATTGCTGGCGCTGCACGCCACATGGTGGGTAAGTACATAAGGCTTCTCAATTAAAGGTGAGGAATGCTTTCAGAACGCCAGCAAGGAAGGAAGCAAAGAAACAGAGTATCCAGCAGGTAATCTGGTGCAGACTGGATCTGCTCCCGGACTCTCTGCGCCCCCTGGTGTTTAAGTAGGGAAGTCTTCTCAATTAATGGTGCAGAACTCTTCCAGAACTCCTACAAGGAAGGAAGCAAAGGAACACAGTATCTAGCAGGTAAGCTGGGGCAGACTAGACTCGCTGCCAAAGTATGCGGGCCCCCTGATGTTTAAGTAGGGAAGTCTTCTCAATTAATGGTGCAGACATCTTCCAGAACTCCAGCAAGGAAGGAAGCAAAGAAACAAAGTATCCAGCAGGTAAGCTGGGGCAGACTGGACTTACTGCCAGACTCTGCGTGCATGCGCTGCACGGCGCCTGATGTTTCAGTAGGGAAGTCTTCTCAATTAAAGGTGCAGAACTCATCCAGAACTCCAGCAAGAAAGGAAGCAGAGAAACACAGTATGCTGCAGGTAAACTGGGGCAGACTGGACGCACTGCCGGACTCTGCTCGCCGGCGCTGCGCGCCCCCTGATGTTTCAGTAGGGAAGTCTTCTCAATGAAAGGTGCAGAACTCATCCAGAACTCCAGCAAGGAAGGAAGCAAAGAAACACAGTATCTAGCAGGCGAGCTGGGGCAGACTGGACTTGCTGCCGAAGTATGAGTGCCCCCTGGTGTTTAAGTAGGGAAGTCCTCTCAATTAAAGGTGCAGAACTGTTCCAGAACTCCAGCAAGGAAGGAAGCAAAGAAGCACAGTATCCAGAAGGTAAGCTGTGGCAGACTGGACTTGCTGCCAGACTCTGCGTGCCGGCGCTGCATGCCTTCTGGTGTTTGTGTACGGATTTCTTCTCAATTAAAGTTGCAGAACCCTTCCAGACCTTCAGCAAAGAAGGAACCAAAGAAACACCGTATCCAGCAGGTAGGCTGGGGCAGACTGGACTTGCTGCCAGATGCTGCACACCAGCATTGCATGCCCCCTGGTGTTTAAGTAGGAAAGTCTTCTTAATTAAAGGTGCAGAACTCTTGCAGAACTCCAGCAAGGAAGGAAGCAAAGGATCACAGTATCCAGCACGTAAGCTGGGGCAGACTGGACTTACTGCCGGACTCTGCGCCGGCGTTGCGTGCCCCCTGGTGTTGAAATAGGGAAGTCTTCTCAATTAAATGTGCAGAAATTTCACAGAACTCCAGCAAGGAAGGAAGCAAAGAAACCCAGTATCCAGCAGGTAAGATGGAGCAGACTGGACTTGCTGCCGGACTATGCTCGCCGGCGCTGTGCGCACCCTGGTTTTTAAGTAGGGAAGTCTTCTCTATTACAGGTACAGAACTCTTCCAGAACTCCAGCAAGGAAGGAAGCAAAGACGCACAGTATCCAGAAGGTAAGCTGTGGCAGACTGGACTTGCTGCCAGACTCTGCGTGCCGGCGCTGCATGCCTTCTGGTGTTTGTGTACGGATTTCTTCTCAATTAAAGTTGCAGAACTCTTCCAGATCTCCAGCAAGCAAGGACGCAAAGAAACACAGTATCCAGGAGGTAAGCTGAGGCAGACTGGACTCGCTGCCAGACTCTGCGCGCTGTCGCTGCCTGCCCCCTGGTGATTGTGTAGGGATGTCTTCTCAATCAAAGGTGCAGAACTCCAGCAAGGAAGAAAGCAAAGAAACACAGTATCCAGCAGGTAAGCTGGGGCAGACTGGCCTCGCTGCCAAACTCTGCTCGCCGCGCTGTGCGCCCCTGGTGTTTAAGTAGAGAAGTTGTCTCAATTAAATGTGCAGAATTCTTACAGACCTCCAGCAAAGAAGGAACCAAAGAAACACTGTATCCAGCAGGTAGGCTGGGGTAGACTGGACTCGCTGCCAGATGCTGCACACCAGCATTGCACGCCCCCTGGTGTTTAAGTAGGAAAGTCTTCTTAATTAAAGGTGCAGAACTCTTGCATAACTCCAGCAAGGAAGGAAGCAAAGGATCACAGTATCCAGCAGGTAAGCTGGGGCAGACTGGATTTACTGCCGGACTCTGCGCCGGCGTTGCGCGTCCCCTGGTGTTGAAATAGGGAAGTCTTCTCAATTAAATGTGCAGAAATTTCACAGAACTCCACCAAGGAAGGAAGCAAAGAAACCCAGTATCCAGCAGGTAAGATGGAGCAGACTGGACTTGCTGCCGGACTATGCTCGCCGGCGCTGTGCGCACCCTGGTTTTTAAGTAGGGAAGTCGTCTCTATTACAGGTGCAGAACGCTTCCAGAACTCCAGCAAGCAAGGAAGGAACCAAAGAAACACAGTATCCAGCAGGTAGGCTGGGGGACACTGGACTTGCTGCCGGAGCTGCGCACCAGCGCTGCACGCCCCCTGGTGTTTAAGTAGGGAAGTCTTCTAAATGAAAGGTGCAGAACTCTTCAGAACTCCAGCAAGGAAGGAAGCAAAGAAACACAGTATCTAGAAGGTGAGCTGGGGCAGACTGGACTCGCTGCCGAAGTATGCATGCGCCCTGGTGTTTAAGTAGGGAAGTCATCTCAATTAAACGTGCAGAACTCTTCCAGAACTCCTGCTAGGAAGGAAGCAAAGAAACACAGTATCCACCAGGTAAGCTAGGGCAGATTGGACTCGCTGCCGGACTCTGCTCACCGGCGCTGTGCGCCCCCTGGTGTTTAAGTAGGGACATCTTCTGAATTGAAGGTGCAGAACTCTTCCAGAACTCCAGCAAGGAAGGAAGCAAAGAAACACAGTATCCAGCAGGTAAGCTGGGGCAGACTGGACTTACTGCTGGACTCTGTGCCGGCGCTGCACGCCCCCTGGTGTTTAAGTAGGGAAGTCTTCTGAATTAAAGGCGCAGAACTCTTCCAGAACACCAGCAAGGAAGGGAGCAAAAAAACACAGTGTCCAGCAGGTAAGCTGCGGCAGACTGGAATTACTGCCGGACTCTGCGTGCCAACGCTGCACGCCGCCTGATGTTTAAGTAGGGAAGTCTTCTCAATTAAAGGTGCAGAACTCATCCAGAACTCCAGCAAGGAAGGAAGCAAAGAAACCCAGTATCCAGCAGGTAAACTGGGGCAGACTGGACTCACTGCCGGACTCTGCTCGCCGGCGCTGCGCGCCCCCTGATGTTTCAGTAGGGAAGTCTTCTCAATTAAAGTTGAGAACTCATCCAGAACTCCAGCAAGGAAGGAAGGAATGAAACACAGTATCTAGCAGGTAAGCTGGGGCAGACTGGACTCACTGCCGAAGTATGCAGGCCCCCTGGTTTTTAAGTAGGGAAGTCCTCTCAATTAAAGGTGCAGAACTCTTCCAGAACTCCAGCAAGGAAGGAAGCAAAGAAACACAGTATCCAGTACGTGAACTGGGGCAGATTGGACGTGCTGCCGGACTCTGCGTGCCGATGCTGCACACCTTCTGGTGTTTGTGTAGGGAAGTCTTCTCAATTAAAGGTGCAGAACTCTTCCAGAACTCCAGCTAGGAAGGACACAAAGAAACACAGCATCCAGCAGGTAAACTGGGGCAGACTGCACTTGCTGCCAGACTCTAAGCGCTGGAGCTGCACGCCCCATGGTGTTTAAGTACGGAAGGCTTCTCAGTTAAAGGTGCAGAACTCTTCCAGAACTACAGCAAAGAAGGAAGCAAAGAAACACAGTATAAAGTAGGTAAGCTGGTGCAGACTGGACCTGCTGCCGGACTCTGTGCGTCCCCTGGTGTTTAAGTAGGGAAGTCTTCTCAGTTAAAGGTGCAGAACTCTTCCAGAACTACAGCAAGCAAGGAAGCAACGAAACACAGTATCCATCAGGTAAGCTGGGGCAGACTGGACTTACTGCCGGACTCTGCGCCGGCGTTGAGGGCCCCCTGGTGTTGAAATAGGGAAGTCTTCTCAATTAAATGTGCAGAAATTTCACAGAACTCCAGCAAGGAAGGAAGCAAAGAAACCCAGTATCCAGCAGGTAAGTTGCAGCAGACTGGACTTGCTGCCGGACTCAGCTCGCCGGTGCTGTGCGCACCCTGGTTTTTAAGTAGGGAAGTCGTCTCTATTACAGGTGCAGAACTCTTCCAGAACTCCAGCAAGGAAGGAACCAAAGAAACACAGTATCCAGCAGGTAGGCTGGGGGACACTGGATTTGCTGCCGGATGCTGCGCACCAGCGCTGCACGCCCCCTGGTGTTTAAGTAGGGAAGTCTTCTGAATTAAAGGTGCAGAACTCTTCAGAACTCCAGCAAGGAAGGAAGCAAAAAAACACAGTATCCAGCAGGTAATCTAGGGGATACTTGACTTACTGCCAGACTCTGCGCGCCAGTGCTGCATGCCCCCTGATGTTTAAGTAGGGAAGTCTTCTCAATTAAAGGTGCAGAACTCATCCAGAACTCCAGCAAGGAAGGAAGCAAAGAAACACAGTATCTGGAAGGTGACCTGGGGCAGACTGGACTCGCTGCCGAAGTATGCATGCGCCCTGGTGTTTAAGTAGGGAAGTCTTCTCAATTAAAGGCACAGAACTCTTCCAGAACTCCAGCAAGGAAGGAAGCAAAGAAACACAGTATCCAGCAGGTAAGCTGGGGCAGACTGGACTTACTGCTGGACTCTGTGCCGGCGCTGTACGCCCCCTGGTGTTTAAGTAGAGAAGACTTCTTAATTAAAGGCGCAGAACTCTTCCAGAACACCAGCAAGGAAGGAAGCAAAAAAACACAGTGTCCAGCAGGTGAGCTGGGGCAGACTGGAATTACTGCCTGACTCTGCGTGCCAACGCTGCACGCCGCATGATGTTTAAGTAGGGAAGTCTTCTCAATTAAAGGTGCAGAACTCATCCAGAACTCCAGCAAGGAAGGAAGCAAAGAAACCCAGTATACAGCAGGTAAACTGGGGCAGACTGGACTCACTGCCGGACTCTGCTCGCCGGCGCTGCGTGCCCCCTGATGTTTCAGTAGGGAAGTCTTCTCAATTAAAGGTGCAGAACTCATCCAGAACTCCAGCAAGGAAGGAAGCAAAGAAACCCATTATCCAGCTGGTAAACTGTGGGCAGGCTGGACTCACTGCCGGACTCTGCTCGCCGGCGCTGCGCGCCCCCTGATGTTTCAGTAGGGAAGTCTTCTCAATTACAGGTGCAGAACTCCAGCAAGGAAGGAAGGAATGAAACACAGTATCTAGCAGGTACTCTGGGGCAGACTGGACTCGCTGCCGAAGTATGCGGGCCCTCTGGTGTTTAAGTAGGGAAGTCCTCTCAATTAAAGGTGCAGAACTCTTCCAGAACTCCGGCAAGGAAGGAAGCAAAGAAACACATTATCCAGTAGGTGAACTGGGGCAGATTAGACTTGCTGCCCTACTCTGCGTGCCGATGCTGCACACCTTATGGTGTTTGTGTAGGGAAGTCTTCTCAATTAAAGGTGCAGAACTCTTCCAAAACTCCAGCTAGGAAGGACGCAAAGAAACACAGCATCCAGCAGGTAAGCTGGGGCAGACTGGACTTGCTACCAGACTCTAAGCGCTGGAGCTGCACCCCCCATGGTGTTTAAGTACGGAAGGCTTCTCAGTTAAAGGTGAGGAACTCTTTCAGAACTCCAGCAAAGAAGGAAGCAAAGAAACACAGTATAAAGTAGGTAAGCTGGTGCAGACTGGACCTGCTGCCGGACTCTGTGCGTCCCCTGGTGTTTAAGTAGGGAAGTCTTCTCAGTTAAAGGTGCAGAACTCTTCCAGAACTACAGCAAGCAAGGAAGCAACGAAACACAGTATCCATCAGGTAAGCTGGGGCAGACTGGACTTGCTTCCGGACTCTGCGTGCCGGTGCTGCACGCCTTTTGGTGCTTGTGTAGGGAAGTCTTCTCAATTACAGGTGCAGAACTCTTCCACAACTCCAGCAAGGAAGGAAGCAAAGAAACACAGTATCCAGCAGGTAAGCTGGGGAAGACTGGACTTGCTGCTGGACTCTAAGCGCTGGCGCTACACGCCCCATGGTGTTTAAATACAGAAGGCTTCGCAATTAAAAGTGAGGAACTCTTTCAGAACTTCAGCAAGGAAATAAGCAAAGAAACACAGTATCCAGAAGGTAAGACGGGGCAACTGGACTTGCGGCCAGACTCTGCATGCCGGTGCTGCATGCCTTCTGGTGTTTGTGTACGGATTTCTTCTCAATTAAAGTTGCAGAACTCTGCCAGAACTCCAGCAAGGAAGGAAGCAAAGAAACACAGTATCCAGGAGGTAAGTTGGGTCAGACTGGACTCACTGCCAGACTCTGCGCGCTGTCGCTGCCTGCTCCCTGGTGATTGTGTAGGGATGTCTTCTCAATTAAAGGTGCAGAACTCCAGAAAGGAAGGAAGCAAAGAAACACAGTATCCAGCAGGTAAACTGAGGCAGACTGGACTCGCTGCCAGACCCTGCATGCCGGGGCTGCACGCCACCTGGTGTTTAAGTAGGGAAGTCTTCTCAATTAAAGGTACAGAACTCTTCCAGAACTCCAGCAAGGAAGGAAGTAAAGAAACACAGTATCCAGCAGGTAAGCTGGGGCAGACTGGACTCACTGCCGGACTCTGCTCACCGGCGCAGTGCGCTCCCTGGTGGTTAAGTAGGGAAGTCGTCTCAATTAAAGGTGCAGAACTCTTCCAGAACTCCAGCCAGGAAGGAAGCAAAGAAACACAGTATCCAGCAGGTAAACTGGGGCAGACTGGACTTGCTGCCGGACTCTGCTTGCCGGCGCTGTGCGCCCCATGGTGTTTAAGTAGGGAAGTCATCTCAATTAAAGGTGCAGAACGCTTCCAGAACTCCAGCAAGGAAGGAACCAAAGAAACACAGTATCCAGCATGTAGGCTGGGGCAGACTGGACTCCCTGCCGGACTCTGCTAACCAGCGCTGTGCACCCCCTGGTGTTTAAGTAGGGAAGTCCTCTCAATTAAAGGTGCAGAACTCTTCCAGAACTCCAGCAAGGAAGGAAGCAAAGAAACACAGTATAAAGCAGGTAAACTGGGGCAGACTGGACTCGCTGCCGAACTCTGCACGCCGGTGCTGCGCGCCACCTGTTGTTTAAGTAGGGAAGTCTTCTCAATTAAAGGTACAGAACTCTTTCAGAACTCCAGCAAGGAAGGAAGCCAAGAAACACAGTATACAAAAGGTAAGCTGTGGCAAACTGGACTTGCTGCCAGACTCTGCGTGCCGGCGCTGCATGCCTTCTCGTGTTTGTGTACGGATTTCTTCTCATTTAAAGTTGCAGAACTCTTCCAGAACTCCAGCAAGAAAGGAAGCAAAGAAACACAGTATCCAGGAGGTAAGCTGGGGCAGACTGGACTTGCTGCCAGACTCTGCGCGCGGTCGCTGCCTGCCCCCTGGTGTTTGTGTAGGGAAGTCCCCTCAATTAAAGGTGCAGAACTTTTTCAGAACTCCAGCAAGGAAGGAAACAAATAAACACAGTATCCAGGTGGTAAACTGGGGCAGACTGGACTCGCTGCCAGACTTTGCGCGCTGTCGCTGCCTGCTCCCTGGTGTTTGTGTAAGGATGTCTTTTCAATTAAAGGTGCAGAACTCCAGCAAGGAAGGAAGCAAAGAAGCACAGCATCCAGCAGGTAAGCTGGGGCAGACTGGACTTACTGCCCGACTCTGCGCCAGTGCTGCGCGCCCCCTGGTGTTTAAAAAGGGAAGTCTTCTCAATTAAATGTGCAGAACTTTTACAGAACTCCAGCAAGGAAGGAAGCAAAGAAACACAGTATCCACCAGGTAAGCTAGGGCAGACTGGACTCGCTGCTGGACTCTGTGTGCCGGCGCTGCACTTTCCCTGGTGTTTAAATAGGGAAGTCTTCTGAATTAAAGGTGCAGAACTGTTCCAGAACTACAGCAAGGAATGAAGCAAAGAAACACAGTATCCAGCATGTACGATGCAGCAGACTGGACTTGCTGCCGGACTCTACTCGCCGGCGTTGTGCGCAGCCTGGTTTTTAAGTAGGGAACTTGTCTCAATTACAGGTGCAGAACTCTTCCAGAACTCCAGTACGGAAGGAACCAAAGAAACACAGTATCCAGCAGGTAGGCAGAGGGACACTGGACTCGCTGCCGGATGCTGGTCACCGGCGCTGCACGCCCTCTGGTGTTTAAGTATGGAAGTCTTCTGAATTAAAGGTGCCGAACTCTTGCAGAACTCCAGCAAGGAAGGAAGCAAAAAAACACAGTATCCAGCGGGTAAGCTGGGGCAGACTGGACTTACTGCCAGACTCTGCGCGCCAGTGCTGCACACCCCCTGATGTTTAAGTAGGGAATTCTTCTCAATTAAATGTGCAGAACTTTTCCAGAACTCCAGCAAGAAAGGAAGCAAAGAAACACAGTATCCAGCAGGTAAGCTGTGGTAGACTGGACTTACTGCCGGACTCTGCTCGCCTTCGCTGCGCGCCCCCTAATGTTTCAGTAGGGAAGTCTTCTCAATTAAAGGTGCAGAACTCTTCCAGCACTCCAGCAAGGAAGGAAGCAAAGAAACAGAGTGTCCAGCAGGTAAGCTGGTGCACACTGCACTTGCTGCCAGACTCTGTACGCCCCCTGATGTTTCAGTAGGGAAGTCTTATCAATTAAAGGTGCAGAACTCTTCCAGAACTCCAGCAAGGAAGGAAGCAAAGAAACATAGTATCCTGCTGGTAAGCTGGGGCCGACTGGACTCACTCCCCGACTCTGCTCGCTGGCGCTGCACGCCTTCTGGTATTTGTGTAGGGAAGTCTTCTCAATTAAAGGTGCAGAACTCTTCCAGAACTCCAGGTAGGAAGGAAGCAAAGAAACACAGTATCCAGAAGGTAAGCTGGGGCAGACTGTACTTGCTGCTGGACTCTAATCGCCGGCGCTGCACGCCTTCTGGTGTTTGTGTAAGGAAGTCTTCTCAATTAAAGGTGCATAACTCTTCCAGAACTCCAGCTAACAAGGAAGCAAAGAAACGCAGTATCCAGAAGGTAAGCTGTGGCAGACTGGACTTGCTGCCAGACTCTGCGTGACGGCGCTGCATGTCTTCTGGTGTTTGTGTACGGATTACTTCTCAATTAACGTTGCAGAACTCTTCCAGAACTCCAGCACGGAAGGCAGCAAAGAAACACAGTATCCAGGAAGTAAACTGGGGCAGACTGGACTCGCTGCCAAACTCTGCTTGCCGCGCTGTGTGCCCCCTGGTGTTTAAGTAGAGAAGTTGTCGCAATTTAATGTGCAGAATTCTTCCAGAACTTCAGCAAGGAAGGAACCAAAGAAACACAGTATCCAGCAGGTAGGCTGGGGCAGACTGGACTCACTGCCAGAGGTTGCGCGCCAGCATAGCACACCCTCTGGTCTTTAAGTAGGGAAGTCTTCTCAATTAACGGTGCAGAGCTCTTCCAGAACTCCAGCAAGGAAGGCAGCAAAGAAACACAGTATCCAGGAGGTAAACTGTGGCAGACTGGACTCGCTGCCAGACTCTGCGCCGGTGCTGTGCGCTCCTTGGTGTTTCAGTGGGGAAGTCTTCTAAACTAAATGTGCAGAACTTTTACATAACTCCAGCAAGGAAGGAAGCAAAGAAACACAGTATCCACCAGGTAAGCTAGGGCAGACTAGACTCGCTGCCGGACTATGCACGCTGGCGCTGCACGCCACCTGGTGTTTAAGTAGGGAAGCCTTCTCATTTAAAGGTACTTAACTCTTCCAGAACTCCAGCAAGGAAGGAAGCAAAGAAACACAGTATCCACCAGGTAAGCTAGGGCAGACTAGACTCGCTGCCGGACTATGCGCGCTGGCGCTGCACGCCACCTGATGTTTAAGTAGGGAAGTCTTCTCATTTAAAGGTACTTAACTCTTCCGGAACTCCAGCAAGGAAGGAAGCAAAGAAACACAGTATCCAGCAGGTAAGCTGGGGCAGACTGGACTTGCTGCTGGACTCTGTGTGCTGGTGCTGCACGCCACCTGGTGTTTCTGTAGGGAAGTCTTCTCAATTAAAGGTGCAGAACTCTTCCAGAACTCTTGCTAGGAAGGAAGCAAAGAAACACAGTATCCAGCAGGTAAGCTGGGGCAGACTCGACTTGCTGCCGGACTCTAATTGCTGGCGTTGCACGCTGTATGGTGGTTAATACATAAGGCTTCTCAATTAAAGGTGAGGAACTCTTTCAGAACGCCAGCAAGGAAGGAAGCAAAGAAACACAGTATCCAGCAGGTAAGCTGGTGAAGACTGGACCTGCTGCCCGACTCTGTGCGCCTCCTGGTGTTTAAGTAGGGAAGTATTCTCAATTAAAGGTGCAGAACGCTTCCAGAACTCCAGCAAGGAAGGAAGCAAAGGAACACATTATCTAGCAGGTAAGCTGTGGCAGACTGGACTTAAAGCTGTGCCTTCTGGTGTTTGTGTACGGATTTCTCCTCATTTAAAGTTGCAGAACTCTTCCAAAACTCCAGCAAGGAAGGAAGCAAAGAAACACAGTATCCAGGAGGTAAGCTGGGGCAGACTGGACTTGCTGCCAGAATGTGCGAGGTCGCTGCCTGCCCCCTGGTGTTTGTGTAGGGAAGTCCTCTCAATTAAAGGTGCAGAACTTTTTCAGAACTCCAGCAAGGAAGGAAACAAATAAACACAGTATCCAGGTGGTAAGCTGGGGCAGACGGGACTCGCTGCCAGAACTTGTGCGCTGTCGCTGCCTGCCCCCTGGTGTTTGTGTCAGGATGTCTTTTCAATTAAAGGTGCAGAACTCCAGCAAGGAAGGAAGCAAAGAAACACAGCATCCAGCAGGTAAGCTGGGGCAGACTTGACTCGCTGCCGAACTCTGCACACTGGTACTGCGCGCCCCCTGATGTTTCAGTAGGGAAGTCTTCTCAATTAAAGGTGCAGAACTCATCCAGAACTCCAGCTAGGAAGGAAGCAAAGAAGCACAGTATGCTGCAGGTAAACTGGGGCTGACTGGACTAACTGCCGGACTCTGTTTGCTGGCGCTGCGCGCCTCCTGATGTTTCAGTAGGGAAGTCTTCTCAATTAAAGGTGCAGAACTCATCCAGAACTCCAGCAAGGAAGGAAGCAAAGAAACACAGTATCTAGCAGGTGAGCGGGGGCAGACTGGATTCGCTGCCGAAGTATGCGTGCCCACTGGTGTTTAAGTAGAGAAGTCCTCTCAATTAAAGGTGCAGAACTGTTCCAGAACTCCAGCAAGGAAGGAAGCAAAGAAACACAGTATCCAGCAGGTAAGCTGGGGCAGACTGGACTTGCTGCTGGACTCTGCGTGCCGGTGCTACATGCCTGCTGGTAAGCCCGGGCAGACTGGATTTACTGCAGACTGTGTGCCAGCGCTGCACACCCCCTGGTGTTTAAGTAGGGAAGTCTTCTCAATTAAATGTGCAGAACTTTTCCAGAACTCCAGCAAGGAAGGAAGCAAAGAAACACAGTATCCACCAGGTAAGCTAGGGCAGACTGGACTCACTGCCGGACTCTGCTTGCTGGCGCTGTGCGCCCCCTGGTGTTTAAGTAGGGAAGCCATCTCAATTAAAGGTACAGAACTCTTCCAGAACTCCAGCAAGGAAGGAAGCAAAGAAACACAGTATCCAGCAGGAAAGCTGGGGCAGACTGGACTTACTGCCAGATTCCACTCGCCGGCGTTGTGTGCCCCCTGGTCTTTAAGTAGGGAAGTCATCTCAATTAAAGGTGCAGAACTCTTCCGGAACTCCAGCAAGGAAGGAAGCAAAGAAACACAGTATCCAGCAGGTAAGCTGGGGCAGACTGGACTTGCTGCTGGACTCTGTGTGCTGGTGCTGCACGCCTGCTGGTGTTTGTGTAGGGAAGTCTTCTCAATTAAAGGTGCAGAACTCTTCCAGAACTCCTGCTAGGAAGGAAGCAAAGAAACACAGTATCCAGCAGGTAAACTGGGGCAGACTCGACTTGCTGCCCGACTCTAATCGCTGGCGTTGCACGCTGCATGGTGGTTAAGTACATAAGGCTTCTCAATTAAAGGTGAGGAACTCTTTCAGAACGCCAGCAAGGAAGCAGGCAAAGAAACACAGTATCCAGCAGGTAAGCTGGTGCAGACTGGACCTGCTGCCTGACTCTGTG
The DNA here is from genome assembly GCF_040938575.1 of Ambystoma mexicanum. Classification (NCBI taxonomy): domain Eukaryota; kingdom Metazoa; phylum Chordata; class Amphibia; order Caudata; family Ambystomatidae; genus Ambystoma; species Ambystoma mexicanum. The sequence continues at coordinate 1,118,878,174 of NC_090926.1, forward strand.
CGCCCCCTGGTGTTTAAATAGGGAACTATTCTCAATTAAAGGTGCAGAACGATTCCAGAACTCCAGCAAGGAAGAAAGCAAAGGAACACATTATATAGCAGGTAAGCTGGGGCAGACTGGACTCGCTGCCAAAGTATGCGGGCCCCCTGATGTTTAAGTAGGGAAGTCTTCTCAATTAAAGGTGCAGAAATCTTCCAGAACTCCAGCAAGGAAGGAAGCAAAGAAACACAGTATCCAGCAGGTAAACTGGGGCAGACTGGACTTACTGCCGGACTCTGCGTGCCAGCGCTGCACACCGCCTGATGTTTCAGTAGCGAAGTCTTCTCAATTAAAGGTGCAGAACTCATCCAGAACTCCAGCAAGAAAGGAAGCAAAGAAACACAGTATGCTGCAGGTAAATTGGGGTAGACTGGACTCACTGCCGGACTCTGCTCGTCGGCGCTGCGCGCCCCCTGATGTTTCAGTATGGAAGTATTCTCAATGAAAGGTGAGGAACTCATCCAGAACTCCAACAAGGAAGGAAGCAAAGAAACACAGAATCTAGCAGGTGAGCTGGGGCAAACTGGACTCGCTGCCAAAGTATGCGTGCCCCCTGGTGTTTAAGTAGGGAAGTCCTCTCAATTAAAGGTGCAGAACTGTTCCAGAACTCCAGCAAGGAAGGAAGCAAAGAAACACAGCATCCAGCAGGTAAGCTGGGGCAGACTGGACTCGCTGCCGAACTCTGCACACTGGTACTGCGCGCCCCATGATGTTTCAGTAGGGAAGTCTTCTCAATTAAAGGTGCAGAACTCATCCAGAACTCCAGCCAGGAAGGAAGCAAATAAACACAGTATCCAGGAGGTAAGCTGGGGCAGAATGGACTCGCTGCCAGACTCTGCGCACTGTCGCTGCCTGCCCCCTGGTGTTTGTGTAAGGATGTGTTTTCAATTAATGGTGCAGAACTCCAGCAAGGAAGGAAGCAAAGAAACACAGCATCCAGCAGGTATGCTGGGGCAGACTGGACTCGCTGCCGAACTCTGCACACTGGTACTGCGCACCCCCTGATGTTTCAGTAGGGAAGTCTTCTCAATTTAAGGTGCAGAACTCATCCAGAACTCCAGCTAGGAAGGAAGCAAAGAAGCACAGTATGCTGCAGGTAAACTGGCGATGACTGGATTCACTGCCGGACTCTGTTTGCTGGCGCTGCGCTCCTCCAGATTTTTCAGTAGGGAAGTCTTCTCAATTAAAGGTGCAGAACTCATCCAGAACTCCAGCAAGGAAGGAAGCAAAGAAACACAGTATCTAGCAGGTGAGCTGGGGCAGACTGGATTCGCTGCCGAGGTATGCGTGCTCCCTGGTGTTTAAGTAGAGAAGTCCTCTCAATTAAAGGTGCAGAACTGTTACAGAACTCCAGCAAGGAAGGAAGCAAAGAAACACAGTATCCAGCAGGTAAGCTGTGGCAGACTGGACTTGCTGCTGAACTCTACGTGCCAGTGCTACATGCCTGCTGGTAAGCCCGGGCAGACTGGATTTACTGCGGACTCTGTGCCGGCGCTACGCACCCCCTGGTGTTTAAATTGGGAACTCTTCTCAATTAAATGTGCAGCACTTTTCCAGAACTCCAGCAAGGAAGGAAGCAAAGAAACACAGTATTTAGCAGGTAAGCCGGGGCAGACTGGACTTGCTGCCGAAGTATGCGGGCCCCCTGGTGTTTAAGTAGGGAAGTCTTCTCAATTAAAGGTACAGAACTCTTCCAGAACTCCAACAAGGAAGGAAGCAAAGAAACACAGTATCCAGCAGGTAAATTGGGGCAGACTGGACTCACTGCCGGACTCTACTCGCCGGCACTGCGCGCCCCCTGATGTTTCAGTAGTGAAGTCTTCTCAATTAAAGGTGCAGAACTCATCCAAAACTCCAGCAAGGAAGGAAGCATAGAAACACAGTACCTAGCAGGTGAGCTTGGGCAGACTGGACTCGCTGCCGAAGTATGCGTGCCCCCTGGTTTGTAAGTACAGAAGTCCTTTCAATTAAAGGTGAGGAACTCTTCCAGATCTCCAGCCAGGAAGGAAGCAAATAAACACAGTATCCAGGAGGTAAGCTGGGGCAGAATGGACTCGCTGCCAGACTCTGCGCACTGTCGCTGCCTGCCCCCTGGTGTTTGTGTAAGGATGTGTTTTCAATTAATGGTGCAGAACTCCAGCAAGGAAGGAAGCAAAGAAACACAGCATCCAGCAGGTATGCTGGGGCAGACTGGACTCGCTGCCGAACTCTGCACACTGGTACTGCGCACCCCCTGATGTTTCAGTAGGGAAGTCTTCTCAATTTAAGGTGCAGAACTCATCCAGAACTCCAGCTAGGAAGGAAGCAAAGAAGCACAGTATGCTGCAGGTAAACTGGCGATGACTGGATTCACTGCCGGACTCTGTTTGCTGGCGCTGCGCTCCTCCAGATTTTTCAGTAGGGAAGTCTTCTCAATTAAAGGTGCAGAACTCATCCAGAACTCCAGCAAGGAAGGAAGCAAAGAAACACAGTATCTAGCAGGTGAGCTGGGGCAGACTGGATTCGCTGCCGTGGTATGCGTGCTCCCTGGTGTTTAAGTAGAGAAGTCCTCTCAATTAAAGGTGCAGAACTGTTACAGAACTCCAGCAAGGAAGGAAGCAAAGAAACACAGTATCCAGCAGGTAAGCTGGGGCAGACTGGACTTGCTGCTGAACTCTACGTGCCAGTGCTACATGCCTGCTGGTAAGCCCGGGCAGACTGGATTTACTGCGGACTCTGTGCCGGCGCTACGCACCCCCTGGTGTTTAAATTGGGAACTCTTCTCAATTAAATGTGCAGCACTTTTCCAGAACTCCAGCAAGGAAGGAAGCAAAGAAACACAGTATTTAGCAGGTAAGCTGGGGCAGACTGGACTTGCTGCCGAAGTATGCGGGCCCCCTGGTGTTTAAGTAGGGAAGTCTTCTCAATTAAAGGTACAGAACTCTTCCAGAACTCCAACAAGGAAGGAAGCAAAGAAACACAGTATCCAGCAGGTAAATTGGGGCAGACTGGACTCACTGCCGGACTCTGCTCACCGGCGCTGTGCACCCCCTGGTGTTTTAGTAGGGAAGTTGTCTCAATTAAAGGTGCAGAACTCTTCCAGAACTCCAGCAAGGTAGGAAGCAAAGAAAAACAGTATGCTGCAAGTAAGCTGGGGCAGACTGGACTCACTGCCGGACTCTACTCGCCGGCACTGCGCGCCCCCTGATGTTTCAGTAGTGAAGTCTTCTCAATTAAAGGTGCAGAACTCATCCAAAACTCCAGCAAGGAAGGAAGCATAGAAACACAGTACCTAGCAGGTGAGCTTGGGCAGACTGGACTCGCTGCCGAAGTATGCGTGCCCCCTGGTTTGTAAGTACAGAAGTCCTTTCAATTAAAGGTGAGGAACTCTTCCAGATCTCCAGCCAGGAAGGAAGCAAATAAACACAGTATCCAGGAGGTAAGCTGGGGCAGAATGGACTCGCTGCCAGACTCTGCGCACTGTCGCTGCCTGCCCCCTGGTGTTTGTGTAAGGATGTGTTTTCAATTAATGGTGCAGAACTCCAGCAAGGAAGGAAGCAAAGAAACACAGCATCCAGCAGGTATGCTGGGGCAGACTGGACTCGCTGCCGAACTCTGCACACTGGTACTGCGCACCCCCTGATGTTTCAGTAGGGAAGTCTTCTCAATTTAAGGTGCAGAACTCATCCAGAACTCCAGCTAGGAAGGAAGCAAAGAAGCACAGTATGCTGCAGGTAAACTGGCGATGACTGGATTCACTGCCGGACTCTGTTTGCTGGCGCTGCGCTCCTCCAGATTTTTCAGTAGGGAAGTCTTCTCAATTAAAGGTGCAGAACTCATCCAGAACTCCAGCAAGGAAGGAAGCAAAGAAACACAGTATCTAGCAGGTGAGCTGGGGCAGACTGGATTCGCTGCCGAGGTATGCGTGCTCCCTGGTGTTTAAGTAGAGAAGTCCTCTCAATTAAAGGTGCAGAACTGTTACAGAACTCCAGCAAGGAAGGAAGCAAAGAAACACAGTATCCAGCAGGTAAGCTGGGGCAGACTGGACTTGCTGCTGAACTCTACGTGCCAGTGCTACATGCCTGCTGGTAAGCCCGGGCAGACTGGATTTACTGCGGACTCTGTGCCGGCGCTACGCACCTCCTGGTGTTTAAATTGGGAACTCTTCTCAATTAAATGTGCAGCACTTTTCCAGAACTCCAGCAAGGAAGGAAGCAAAGAAACACAGTATTTAGCAGGTAAGCTGGGGCAGACTGGACTTGCTGCCGAAGTATGCGGGCCCCCTGGTGTTTAAGTAGGGAAGTCTTCTCAATTAAAGGTGCAGAACTCTTCCAGAACTCCAGCAAGGAAGGAAGCAAAGAAACACAGTATCCACCAGGTAAGCTAGGGCAGACTGGACTCGCTGGTGGGCTCTGCATGCCGGCCTGGCACGCCACCTGGTGTTTAAGTAGGGAAGTCTTCTCAATTAAAGGTACAGAACTCTTCCAGAACTCCAACAAGGAAGGAAGCAAAGAAACACAGTATCCAGCAGGTAAATTGGGGCAGACTGGACTCACTGCCGGACTCTGCTCACCGGCGCTGTGCACCCCCTGGTGTTTTAGTAGGGAAGTTGTCTCAATTAAAGGTGCAGAACTCTTCCAGAACTCCAGCAAGGAAGGAAGCAAAGAAAAACAGTATGCTGCAAGTAAGCTGGGGCAGACTGGACTCACTGCCGGACTCTACTCGCCGGCACTGCGCGCCCCCTGATGTTTCAGTAGTGAAGTCTTCTCAATTAAAGGTGCAGAACTCATCCAAAACTCCAGCAAGGAAGGAAGCATAGAAACACAGTATCCAGCAGGTAAGCTGGGGCAGACTGGACTTACTGCCAGACTCTGCACCGGCGCTGCGCGACCTTTGGTGTTTCAGTGGAGAAGTCTTCTCAATTAAATGTGCAGAACATTTACAGAACTCCAGCAAGGAAGGAAGCAAAGAAACACAGTATCCACCAGGTAAGCTAGGGCAGACTGGACTCGCTGGTGGGCTCTGCATGCCGGCCTGGCACGCCACCTGGTGTTTAAGTAGGGAAGTCTTCTCAATTAAAGGTACAGAACTCTTCCAGAACTCCAACAAGGAAGGAAGCAAAGAAACACAGTATCCAGCAGGTAAATTGGGGCAGACTGGACTCACTGCCGGACTCTGCTCACCGGCGCTGTGCACCCCCTGGTGTTTTAGTAGGGAAGTTGTCTCAATTAAAGGTGCAGAACTCTTCCAGAACTCCAGCAAGGTAGGAAGCAAAGAAAAACAGTATGCTGCAAGTAAGCTGGGGCAGACTGGACTCACTGCCGGACTCTACTCGCCGGCACTGCGCGCCCCCTGATGTTTCAGTAGTGAAGTCTTCTCAATTAAAGGTGCAGAACTCATCCAAAACTCCAGCAAGGAAGGAAGCATAGAAACACAGTACCTAGCAGGTGAGCTTGGGCAGACTGGACTCGCTGCCGAAGTATGCGTGCCCCCTGGTTTGTAAGTACAGAAGTCCTTTCAATTAAAGGTGAGGAACTCTTCCAGATCTCCAGCCAGGAAGGAAGCAAATAAACACAGTATCCAGGAGGTAAGCTGGGGCAGAATGGACTCGCTGCCAGACTCTGCGCACTGTCGCTGCCTGCCCCCTGGTGTTTGTGTAAGGATGTGTTTTCAATTAATGGTGCAGAACTCCAGCAAGGAAGGAAGCAAAGAAACACAGCATCCAGCAGGTATGCTGGGGCAGACTGGACTCGCTGCCGAACTCTGCACACTGGTACTGCGCACCCCCTGATGTTTCAGTAGGGAAGTCTTCTCAATTTAAGGTGCAGAACTCATCCAGAACTCCAGCTAGGAAGGAAGCAAAGAAGCACAGTATGCTGCAGGTAAACTGGCGATGACTGGATTCACTGCCGGACTCTGTTTGCTGGCGCTGCGCTCCTCCAGATTTTTCAGTAGGGAAGTCTTCTCAATTAAAGGTGCAGAACTCATCCAGAACTCCAGCAAGGAAGGAAGCAAAGAAACACAGTATCTAGCAGGTGAGCTGGGGCAGACTGGATTCGCTGCCGAGGTATGCGTGCTCCCTGGTGTTTAAGTAGAGAAGTCCTCTCAATTAAAGGTGCAGAACTGTTACAGAACTCCAGCAAGGAAGGAAGCAAAGAAACACAGTATCCAGCAGGTAAGCTGGGGCAGACTGGACTTGCTGCTGAACTCTACGTGCCAGTGCTACATGCCTGCTGGTAAGCCCGGGCAGACTGGATTTACTGCGGACTCTGTGCCGGCGCTACGCACCCCCTGGTGTTTAAATTGGGAACTCTTCTCAATTAAATGTGCAGCACTTTTCCAGAACTCCAGCAAGGAAGGAAGCAAAGAAACACAGTATTTAGCAGGTAAGCTGGGGCAGACTGGACTTGCTGCCGAAGTATGCGGGCCCCCTGGTGTTTAAGTAGGGAAGTCTTCTCAATTAAAGGTGCAGAACTCTTCCAGAACTCCAGCAAGGAAGGAAGCAAAGAAACACAGTATCCACCAGGTAAGCTAGGGCAGACTGGACTCGCTGGTGGGCTCTGCATGCCGGCCTGGCACGCCACCTGGTGTTTAAGTAGGGAAGTCTTCTCAATTAAAGGTACAGAACTCTTCCAGAACTCCAACAAGGAAGGAAGCAAAGAAACACAGTATCCAGCAGGTAAATTGGGGCAGACTGGACTCACTGCCGGACTCTGCTCACCGGCGCTGTGCACCCCCTGGTGTTTTAGTAGGGAAGTTGTCTCAATTAAAGGTGCAGAACTCTTCCAGAACTCCAGCAAGGAAGGAAGCAAAGAAAAACAGTATGCTGCAAGTAAGCTGGGGCAGACTGGACTCACTGCCGGACTCTACTCGCCGGCACTGCGCGCCCCCTGATGTTTCAGTAGTGAAGTCTTCTCAATTAAAGGTGCAGAACTCATCCAAAACTCCAGCAAGGAAGGAAGCATAGAAACACAGTATCCAGCAGGTAAGCTGGGGCAGACTGGACTTACTGCCAGACTCTGCACCGGCGCTGCGCGACCTTTGGTGTTTCAGTGGAGAAGTCTTCTCAATTAAATGTGCAGAACATTTACAGAACTCCAGCAAGGAAGGAAGCAAAGAAACACAGTATCCACCAGGTAAGCTAGGGCAGACTGGACTCGCTGGTGGGCTCTGCATGCCGGCCTGGCACGCCACCTGGTGTTTAAGTAGGGAAGTCTTCTCAATTAAAGGTACAGAACTCTTCCAGAACTCCAACAAGGAAGGAAGCAAAGAAACACAGTATCCAGCAGGTAAATTGGGGCAGACTGGACTCACTGCCGGACTCTGCTCACCGGCGCTGTGCACCCCCTGGTGTTTTAGTAGGGAAGTTGTCTCAATTAAAGGTGCAGAACTCTTCCAGAACTCCAGCAAGGTAGGAAGCAAAGAAAAACAGTATGCTGCAAGTAAGCTGGGGCAGACTGGACTCACTGCCGGACTCTACTCGCCGGCACTGCGCGCCCCCTGATGTTTCAGTAGTGAAGTCTTCTCAATTAAAGGTGCAGAACTCATCCAAAACTCCAGCAAGGAAGGAAGCATAGAAACACAGTACCTAGCAGGTGAGCTTGGGCAGACTGGACTCGCTGCCGAAGTATGCGTGCCCCCTGGTTTGTAAGTACAGAAGTCCTCTCAATTAAAGGTGAGGAACTCTTCCAGATCTCCAGCAAGGAAGGAAGCAAATAAACACAGTATCCAGGAGGTAAGCTGGGGCAGAATGGACTCGCTGCCAGACTCTGCGCACTGTCGCTGCCTGCCCCCTGGTGTTTGTGTAAGGATGTGTTTTCAATTAATGGTGCAGAACTCCAGCAAGGAAGGAAGCAAAGAAACACAGCATCCAGCAGGTATGCTGGGGCAGACTGGACTCGCTGCCGAACTCTGCACACTGGTACTGCGCACCCCCTGATGTTTCAGTAGGGAAGTCTTCTCAATTTAAGGTGCAGAACTCATCCAGAACTCCAGCTAGGAAGGAAGCAAAGAAGCACAGTATGCTGCAGGTAAACTGGCGATGACTGGATTCACTGCCGGACTCTGTTTGCTGGCGCTGCGCTCCTCCAGATTTTTCAGTAGGGAAGTCTTCTCAATTAAAGGTGCAGAACTCATCCAGAACTCCAGCAAGGAAGGAAGCAAAGAAACACAGTATCTAGCAGGTGAGCTGGGGCAGACTGGATTCGCTGCCGAGGTATGCGTGCTCCCTGGTGTTTAAGTAGAGAAGTCCTCTCAATTAAAGGTGCAGAACTGTTACAGAACTCCAGCAAGGAAGGAAGCAAAGAAACACAGTATCCAGCAGGTAAGCTGGGGCAGACTGGACTTGCTGCTGAACTCTACGTGCCAGTGCTACATGCCTGCTGGTAAGCCCGGGCAGACTGGATTTACTGCGGACTCTGTGCCGGCGCTACGCACCCCCTGGTGTTTAAATTGGGAACTCTTCTCAATTAAATGTGCAGCACTTTTCCAGAACTCCAGCAAGGAAGGAAGCAAAGAAACACAGTATTTAGCAGGTAAGCTGGGGCAGACTGGACTTGCTGCCGAAGTATGCGGGCCCCCTGGTGTTTAAGTAGGGAAGTCTTCTCAATTAAAGGTGCAGAACTCTTCCAGAACTCCAGCAAGGAAGGAAGCAAAGAAACACAGTATCCACCAGGTAAGCTAGGGCAGACTGGACTCGCTGGTGGGCTCTGCATGCCGGCCTGGCACGCCACCTGGTGTTTAAGTAGGGAAGTCTTCTCAATTAAAGGTACAGAACTCTTCCAGAACTCCAACAAGGAAGGAAGCAAAGAAACACAGTATCCAGCAGGTAAATTGGGGCAGACTGGACTCACTGCCGGACTCTGCTCACCGGCACTGTGCACCCCCTGGTGTTTTAGTAGGGAAGTTGTCTCAATTAAAGGTGCAGAACTCTTCCAGAACTCCAGCAAGGAAGGAAGCAAAGAAAAACAGTATGCTGCAAGTAAGCTGGGGCAGACTGGACTCACTGCCGGACTCTACTCGCCGGCACTGCGCGCCCCCTGATGTTTCAGTAGTGAAGTCTTCTCAATTAAAGGTGCAGAACTCATCCAAAACTCCAGCAAGGAAGGAAGCATAGAAACACAGTACCTAGCAGGTGAGCTTGGGCAGACTGGACTCGCTGCCGAAGTATGCGTGCCCCCTGGTTTGTAAGTACAGAAGTCCTCTCAATTAAAGGTGAGGAACTCTTCCAGATCTCCAGCAAGGAAGGAAGCAAAGAAACACAGTATCCAGCTGATAAACTGGGGCAGACTGGACTTGCTGCCGGATTCTAATCGCAGGCGCTGCACGCCGCATGGTGGTTAAGTACGGAAGGCTTCTCAATTAAAGGTGAGGAACTCTTTCAGAACTCCAGCAAGGAAGGTAGCACAGAAACACAGTATCCAGCAGGTAAACTGGTGCAGACTGGACTTGCTGCCGGAGTCTGTGCGCCCCCTGGTGTTTAAGTAGGGAAGTCTTCTCAATTAAAGGTGCAGAACTCTTCCAGAACTCCAGCAAGGAAGGAAGCAAAGAAACACAGTATCCAGCAGGTAAGCCTGGGCAGACCGAACTCGCTGCCGAACTCTGCACGCTGGTGCTGCGCGCCACCTGTTGTTTAAGTAGGGAAGTCTTCTCTATTAAAGGTACAGAATTCTTCCAGAACTCCAGCAAGGAAGGAATCAAAGAAACACAGTATCCAGAAGGTAAGCTGTGGCAAACTGGGCTTGCTGCCAGACTCTGCGTGCCGGCGCTGCATGCCTTCTGGTGTTTGTGTACGGATTTCTTCTCAATTAAAGTTGCTGAACTCTTCCAGAACTCCAGCAAGGAAGGAAGCAAAGAAACACAGTAACCAGGAGGTAAGTTGGGGCAGACTGGACTCGCTGCCAGACTCTGCGCGCTGTCGCTGCCTGCCCCCTGGTGATTGTGTAGGGATGTTTTCTCAATTAAAGGAGCCGAACTCCAGCAAAGAAGGAAGCAAATGAATGGAGTATCCAGCAGGTACGCTGGGGTAGACTGGCCTCGCTGCCGAACTCTGCTTGCCGCGCTGTGCGCCCCCTGGTGTTTAAGTAGAGAAGGCATCTCAATTAAATGTGCAGAACTCTTCCAGAACTCCAGCAATGAAGGAAGCAAAGAAACACAGTATCCAGCATGTAAGCTGGGGCAGACTGGACTTACTGCTGGACTCTGCGCCACCCCTTGGTGTTTCAATGGGGAAGTCTTCTCAATTAAATGTGTAGAACTCTTACAGAACTCCAGCAAGGAAGGAAGCAAATAAACACAGTATCTAGCAGGTAAGCTGGGGCAGACTGGACTCACTGCCGAAGTATGCGGGCCCCCTGATGTTTAAGTAGGGAAGTCTTCTCAACTAAAGGTGCAGAACTTTTCCAGAACTCCAGCAAGGAAGGAAGCAAATAAACACAATATCCAGGAGGTAAGCTGGGGCAGACAGGACTCGCTGCCAGACTCTGCGCACTGTCGCTGCCTGCCCCCTGGTGTTTGTGTAAGGATGTGTTTTCAATTAAAGGTGCAGAACTCCAGCAAGGAAGGAAGCAAGGAAACACAGCATCCAGCAGGTAAGCTGGGGCTGACTGGACTCACTGCCGTACTCTGCTCACCGGCGCTGCGTGCCTCCTGATGTTTCAGTAGGGAAGTGTTCTTAATTAAAGGTGCAGAACTCTTCCAGAACTCCAGCAAGGAAGGATCCAAAGAAACACAGTATCCAGCAGGTAGGCTGGGGTAGAATCGTCTCCCTGCCGGATGCTGCGCACTGTTGCTGCCCGCCCTCTGGTGTTTAAGTAGAGAAGTCTTCTGATTTAAAGGTGCAGAACTGTTAGGCAGAAACCTGTGCAGTTCCCTTAGGGACCACTGCAAAAAGTTTAGGACTACAGTAGTTAGCAGTAAACCCAATTGGGAGTAGTCTGCACCACCCAGATTTACCTGGTAGCCGTGACTGAGCAGTCAGACTTCTGTCAAGAAGAGTTAGGCAGTATACAGAGCATACACGATAGGGCAGTTAAACCCAGTAGAACAAGCAAACACTGACCAGAGCTTTGGTGTACAAGATATATAATTATTTATTTCAAAACACATCTATAAAAACACGCTGGCACTAATATTAAGCAAGTTCAAAAACACAGTCACCAAAGTGTATACACTCCCTTAAAAGAATATTAGACAAGTCTTAAGTAAAGCACCACTTATTTTCAGACAGCGGTGAGCGCTTAACGCAGATGGCACTCTAATAATTCGGGTTAAAAGGGAGAGAAAGGCAGAGCATAGATGGAAACAGATCCCAACACCTTTTCAAGAACACAGGAAGAGAGGAAGGCAGAATAAAACCGTGAAGTTAGAGTTCAGAAAGCCGGACCCACTTTAAGAGGATCAGAACGAAATGTGTCCAAGGTCACACGGCTGAAAAGTGTACAAAAGTCTCGGAAAAGGTTCAGGAATGAGTTGGACCAAAAGAAAGGGACCAGTTAGATGGTCAAGAGGTCAGCCAAGTCTAGAAGGTTAAGGATTTGCTGTCACCTTGTAGCAATCTATAGAAAGGGAGGCCAGGCGGACACAGTACCTTGAAATGGTGAGAACGCTCCAGCGGGGGCAGTTGTTCCTGCAGCGGTTGCGAGTTGGTGCTTCGTCCGGCAGAAGAGAAGATCTCGTCGGGGAGGTAATCAGGAGGTCATTGTGCTGCCAAGGAAGAAAACTGCCGCGGAGTTTCTCGTTTCAAAGGAGCGGTCCTTTCTTTCGTGGTTCAGTGGTAAGTGGCTATCCAGTTGCCGGAGTGCTTGGCATGGGCAATTCGACCACTAGACGTCCTGGTAGGCGAAAAGGAAAGCGAACTGGTTGTCCCCACCAGCTCAAGGGGAAGAGACTCTCCGCCAAGAAGATCTCCTCTGTCGTCGGGAAGTGGTGAGGCGGTTCAGCAGGGCTCCACCGGTGGTGTCGTTGTTGCAGGTCGGCTCAGCTTCTCCCTCTTCGGATCTTTCAGGTCCTGTGGCGACTTCTGAAGTTCCAGTCCCAAAAGCCCAGCTTTTATGCAAGAAACCCCCATTCATTCAGCCTAGCTGTCAATCAAACATGCTAAGTGGTGAGCCGGCCGGCTCACCACTTGGGCCAATCACACAAGAGTGCGACTTGAGTTGCAAAGGCAACTCAGTCCGGGTTCCTAAACCCTCTCCCACACCCCCTGTGGTACCCAGACAGAGTGGCACCACTTTTGGAGGCTTCTGTGGAGAAGCCCGCCAAAAAGTGGAACAAAGGCTCGACTTGGGTTGGAGTCACAGAAGAGAAAACAAACGCCATTTTAGGATCGAGTTCTGGCAAAAAATACCAACCGGTGAATTAATATTAAATAAATAACCCGGCGGTATGTTCGAAGCTATAGGAATTAAATAATTAAAGTTGGTAGCCTCGAACAATGGGAAAATCCCATAGAGATATATTCGCGGTCGAATATAAAAAGTAGTATCCACTGCCACTAGCCAAAACTCGATCAGGGGGGACGGAGACGTGCCCCCTCGAATAACAGACCCTGGGGCAATCGAATTGCCCCGACCAGTACGTCCACAATATGATGGTTTATGCTGGTTTCTGTTCATAATTTGGGACTAGTAAAGCCAATGGTGACTTTACATGCCCTGGGAGACAGTAGTCAGTCCCAGGGTATGGAGTCTGTGGTGGGGTGTCACTATGACAGCCCTGTGTCACTGCACTGAGGGTGCTGTGTAACACACATAGTAAAAACATATGAGACCCTATGGAGTAAACAACCCCATAGCCCATAAAACACATTCACAGTCAAAGGAACCCCTCAAATCATGTCCAAGAGTGTGAGGAAAAGAGATTCACTCTTGGCAGGAGAAAAAAACAAACTCCAGAAATCCAGCAAAGCTGCTGGGGGACTCACTAGGTTCGGAAATTCAGCCTAAACAGAGAATTCTCCCTAACAAGAACTCTTCCAGAACTCCAGCAAGGAAGGAAGCAAAGAAACACAGTATCCAGCAGGTAAGCTGGGGAAGACTGGACTTACTGCTGGACTCTGTGCCGGCGCCGCCGTCCCCTGGTGTTTAAGTAGGGAAGTCCTCTCAATTAAAGGTGCAGAACTTTTCCAGAACTCCAGCAAGGAAGGAAGTAAATAAACACAGTATCCAGGAGGTAAGCTGGGGCATACTGGACCCACTGCCAGACTCTGCGCGCTGTCGCTGCCTGCCCCCTGGTGATTGTGTAAGGATGTCTTTTCAATTAAAGGTACAGAACTCCCGCAAGGAAGGAAGCAAAGAAACACAGCATCCAGCAGGTAAGCTGGGGCAGACTGGACTTACTGCCGGACTCTGTGCCTGCTCTGCACGCCCCCTGGTGTTTAAGTAGGGAAGTCTTCTCAATTAAATGTGCAGAACCTTTCCAGAACTCCATCAAGAAAGGAAGCAAATAAACACAGTATCCAGGAGGTAAGCTGGGGCAGACTGGACTTGCTGCCAGACTATGCGCGCTGTTGCTGCCTGCCCCCTGGTGTTTCTGTAGGGATGTCTTCTCAATTAACGGTGCAGAACTCCAGCAAGGACGGAAGCAAAGAAACACAGCATCCAGCAGGTAAGCTGGGGCAGACTGCACTCGCTGCCGAACTCTGCTCGCCGGCGCTGTGCGCCCCCTGATGTTTCAGTAGGGAAGTCTTCTCAATTAAAGGTGCAGAACTCTTCCAGAACTCCAGCAAGGAAGGAAGCAAAGAAACACAGTATCCAGCAGGTAAGCTGGGGCAGACTGGACTTGCTGCTGGACTCTGCGTGCCGGTGCTGCACGCCTGCTGGTGTTTGTGTCGGGAGGTCTTCTCAATTAAAGGTGCAGAACTCTTCCAGAACACCTGCTAGGAAGGTAGCAAAGAAACACAGTATCCAGCAGGTAAGCTGGGGCAGACTGGACTCCCTGCTGGACTCTGCTCGCCGGCGCTGCGCGCCTCCTGATGTTTCAGTAGGGAAGTCTTCTCAATTAAAGGTGCAGAACTCATCCAGAACTCCAGCAAGGAACGAAGCAAAGAAACACAGAGTCTAGCAGGTGAGCTGGGGCAGACTGGACTCGCTGCCTAAGTATGCGTGCCCCCTGGTGTTTAAGTAGGGAAGTCCTCTCAATTAAAGGTGCAGAACTCTTCCAGAACTCCAGCAAGGAAGGAAGCAAAGAAACACAGCATCCAGCAGGTAAGCTGGGGCAGACTGGACTCGCTGCCGAACTCTGCACACTGGTACTGCGCGCCCCCTGATGTTTCAGTAGGGAAGTCTTCTCAATTAAAGGTGCAGAACTCATCCAGAACTCCAGCTAGGAAGGAAGCAAAGAAGCACAGTATGCTGCAGGTAAACAGGGGATGACTGGACTCACTGCCGGACTCTGCTTGCTGGCGCTGCGCGCCTCCTGATTTTTCAGTAGGGAAGTCTTCTCAATTAAAGGTGCAGAACTCATCCAGAACTCCAGCAAGGAAGGAAGCAAAGAAACACAGTATCTAGCAGGTGAGCTGGGGCAGACTGGATTCGCTGCCGAAGTATGCGTGCTCCCTGGTGTTTAAGTAGAGAAGTCCTCTCAATTAAAGGTGCAGAACTGTTACAGAACTCCAGCAAGGAAGGAAGCAAAGAAACACAGTATCCAGCAGGTAAGCTGGGGCAGACTGGACTTGCTGCTGAACTCTACGTGCCAGTGCTACATGCCTGCTGGTAAGCCCGGGCAGACTGGATTTACTGCGGACTCTGTGCCGGCGCTACGCACCCCCTGGTGTTTAAATTGGGAACTCTTCTCAATTAAATGTGCAGCACTTTTCCAGAACTCCAGCAAGGAAGGAAGCAAAGAAACACAGTATTTAGCAGGTAAGCTGGGGCAGACAGGACTTGCTGCCGAAGTATGCGGGCCCCCTGGTGTTTAAGTAGGGAAGTCTTCTCAATTAAAGGTGCAGAACTCTTCCAGAACTCCAGCAAGGAAGGAAGCAAAGAAACACAGTATCCAGCAGGTAAGCTGGGGCAGACTGGACTTACTGCCAGACTCTGCACCGGCGCTGCGCGACCTTTGGTGTTTCAGTGGAGAAGTCTTCTCAATTAAATGTGCAGAACATTTACAGAACTCCAGCAAGGAAGGAAGCAAAGAAACACAGTATCCACCAGGTAAGCTAGGGCAGACTGGACTCGCTGGTGGGCTCTGCATGCCGGCCTGGCACGCCACCTGGTGTTTAAGTAGGGAAGTCTTCTCAATTAAAGGTACAGAACTCTTCCAGAACTCCAACAAGGAAGGAAGAAAAGAAACACAGTACCCAGCAGGTAAATTGGGGCAGACTGGACTCACTGCCGGACTCTGCTCACCGGCGCTGTGCACCCCCTGGTGTTTTAGTAGGGAAGTTGTCTCAATTAAAGGTGCAGAACTCTTCCAGAACTCCAGCAAGGTAGGAAGCAAAGAAAAACAGTATGCTGCAAGTAAGCTGGGGCAGACTGGACTCACTGCCGGACTCTACTCGCCGGCACTGCGCGCCCCCTGATGTTTCAGTAGTGAAGTCTTCTCAATTAAAGGTGCAGAACTCATCCAAAACTCCAGCAAGGAAGGAAGCATAGAAACACAGTACCTAGCAGGTGAGCTTGGGCAGACTGGACTCGCTGCCGAAGTATGCGTGCCCCCTGGTTTGTAAGTACTGAAGTCCTCTCAATTAAAGGTGAGGAACTCTTCCAGATCTCCAGCAAGGAAGGAAGCAAATAAACACAGTATCCAGGAGGTAAGCTGGGGCAGAATGGACTCGCTGCCAGACTCTGCGCACTGTCGCTGCCTGCCCCCTGGTGTTTGTGTAAGGATGTGCTTTCAATTAATGGTGCAGAACTCCAGCAAGGAAGGAAGCAAAGAAACACAGCATCCAGCAGGTATGCTGGGGCAGACTGGACTCGCTGCCGAACTCTGCACACTGGTACTGCGCACCCCCTGATGTTTCAGTAGGGAAGTCTTCTCAATTTAAGGTGCAGAACTCATCCAGAACTCCAGCTAGGAAGGAAGCAAAGAAGCACAGTATGCTGCAGGTAAACTGGCGATGACTGGATTCACTGCCGGACTCTGTTTGCTGGCGCTGCGCGCCTCCAGATTTTTCAGTAGGGAAGTCTTCTCAATTAAAGGTGCAGAACTCATCCAGAACTCCAGCAAGGAAGGAAGCAAAGAAACACAGTATCTAGCAGGTGAGCTGGGGCAGACTGGATTCGCTGCCGAAATATGCGTGCTCCCTGGTGTTTAAGTAGAGAAGTCCTCTCAATTAAAGGTGCAGAACTGTTACAGAACTCCAGCAAGGAAGGAAGCAAAGAAACACAGTATCCAGCAGGTAAGCTGGGGCAGACTGGACTTGCTGCTGAACTCTACGTGCCAGTGCTACATGCCTGCTGGTAAGCCCGGGCAGACTGGATTTACTGCGGACTCTGTGCCGGCGCTACGCACCCCCTGGTGTTTAAATTGGGAACTCTTCTCAATTAAATGTGCAGCACTTTTCCAGAACTCCAGCAAGGAAGGAAGCAAAGAAACACAGTATTTAGCAGGTAAGCTGGGGCAGACTGGACTTTCTGCCGAAGTATGCGGGCCCCCTGGTGTTTAAGTAGGGAAGTCTTCTCAATTAAAGGTGCAGAACTCTTCCAGAACTCCAGCAAGGAAGGAAGCAAAGAAACACAGTATCCAGCAGGTAAGCTGGGGCAGACTGGACTTACTGCCAGACTCTGCACCGGCGCTGCGCGACCTTTGGTGTTTCAGTGGAGAAGTCTTCTCAATTAAATGTGCAGAACATTTACAGAACTCCAGCAAGGAAGGAAGCAAAGAAACACAGTATCCACCAGGTAAGCTAGGGCAGACTGGACTCGCTGGTGGGCTCTGCATGCCGGCCTGGCACGCCACCTGGTGTTTAAGTAGGGAAGTCTTCTCAATTAAAGGTACAGAACTCTTCCAGAACTCCAACAAGGAAGGAAGCAAAGAAACACAGTATCCAGCAGGTAAATTGGGGCAGACTGGACTCACTTCCGGACTCTGCTCACCGGCGCTGTGCACCCCCTGGTGTTTTAGTAGGGAAGTTGTCTCAATTAAAGGTGCAGAACTCTTCCAGAACTCCAGCAAGGAAGGAAGCAAAGAAAAACAGTATGCTGCAAGTAAGCTGGGGCAGACTGGACTCACTGCCGGACTCTACTCGCCGGCACTGCGCGCCCCCTGATGTTTCAGTAGTGAAGTCTTCTCAATTAAAGGTGCAGAACTCATCCAAAACTCCAGCAAGGAAGGAAGCATAGAAACACAGTATCCAGCAGGTAAGCTGGGGCAGACTGGACTTACTGCCAGACTCTGCACCGGCGCTGCGCGACCTTTGGTGTTTCAGTGGAGAAGTCTTCTCAATTAAATGTGCAGAACATTTACAGAACTCCAGCAAGGAAGGAAGCAAAGAAACACAGTATCCACCAGGTAAGCTAGGGCAGACTGGACTCGCTGGTGGGCTCTGCATGCCGGCCTGGCACGCCACCTGGTGTTTAAGTAGGGAAGTCTTCTCAATTAAAGGTACAGAACTCTTCCAGAACTCCAACAAGGAAGGAAGCAAAGAAACACAGTATCCAGCAGGTAAATTGGGGCAGACTGGACTCACTGCCGGACTCTGCTCACCGGCGCTGTGCACCCCCTGGTGTTTTAGTAGGGAAGTTGTCTCAATTAAAGGTGCAGAACTCTTCCAGAACTCCAGCAAGGTAGGAAGCAAAGAAAAACAGTATGCTGCAAGTAAGCTGGGGCAGACTGGACTCACTGCCGGACTCTACTCGCCGGCACTGCGCGCCCCCTGATGTTTCAGTAGTGAAGTCTTCTCAATTAAAGGTGCAGAACTCATCCAAAACTCCAGCAAGGAAGGAAGCATAGAAACACAGTACCTAGCAGGTGAGCTTGGGCAGACTGGACTCGCTGCCGAAGTATGCGTGCCCCCTCGTTTGTAAGTACAGAAGTCCTCTCAATTAAAGGTGAGGAACTCTTCCAGATCTCCAGCAAGGAAGGAAGCAAATAAACACAGTATCCAGGAGGTAAGCTGGGGCAGAATGGACTCGCTGCCAGACTCTGCGCACTGTCGCTGCCTGCCCCCTGGTGTTTGTGTAAGGATGTGTTTTCAATTAATGGTGCAGAACTCCAGCAAAGAAGGAAGCAAAGAAACACAACATCCAGCAGGTATGCTGGGGCAGACTGGACTCGCTGCCGAACTCTGCACACTGGTACTGCGCACCCCCTGATGTTTCAGTAGGGAAGTCTTCTCAATTTAAGGTGCAGAACTCATCCAGAACTCCAGCTAGGAAGGAAGCAAAGAAGCACAGTATGCTGCAGGTAAACTGGCGATGACTGGATTCACTGCCGGACTCTGTTTGCTGGCGCTGCGCGCCTCCAGATTTTTCAGTAGGGAAGTCTTCTCAATTAAAGGTGCAGAACTCATCCAGAACTCCAGCAAGGAAGGAAGCAAAGAAACACAGTATCTAGCAGGTGAGCTGGGGCAGACTGGATTCGCTGCCGAGGTATGCGTGCTCCCTGGTGTTTAAGTAGAGAAGTCCTCTCAATTAAAGGTGCAGAACTGTTACAGAACTCCAGCAAGGAAGGAAGCAAAGAAACACAGTATCCAGCAGGTAAGCTGGGGCAGACTGGACTTGCTGCTGAACTCTACGTGCCAGTGCTACATGCCTGCTGGTAAGCCCGGGCAGACTGGATTTACTGCGGACTCTGTGCCGGCGCTACGCACCCCCTGGTGTTTAAATTGGGAACTCTTCTCAATTAAATGTGCAGCACTTTTCCAGAACTCCAGCAAGGAAGGAAGCAAAGAAACACAGTATTTAGCAGGTAAGCTGGGGTAGACTGGACTTTCTGCCGAAGTATGCGGGCCCCCTGGTGTTTAAGTAGGGAAGTCTTCTCAATTAAAGGTGCAGAACTCTTCCAGAACTCCAGCAAGGAAGGAAGCAAAGAAACACAGTATCCAGCAGGTAAGCTGGGGCAGACTGGACTTACTGCCAGACTCTGCACCGGCGCTGCGCGACCTTTGGTGTTTCAGTGGAGAAGTCTTCTCAATTAAATGTGCAGAACATTTACAGAACTCCAGCAAGGAAGGAAGCAAAGAAACACAGTATCCACCAGGTAAGCTAGGGCAGACTGGACTCGCTGGTGGGCTCTGCATGCCGGCCTGGCACGCCACCTGGTGTTTAAGTAGGGAAGTCTTCTCAATTAAAGGTACAGAACTCTTCCAGAACTCCAACAAGGAAGGAAGCAAAGAAACACAGTATCCAGCAGGTAAATTGGGGCAGACTGGACTCACTGCCGGACTCTGCTCACCGGCGCTGTGCACCCCCTGGTGTTTTAGTAGGGAAGTTGTCTCAATTAAAGGTGCAGAACTCTTCCAGAACTCCAGCAAGGAAGGAAGCAAAGAAAAACAGTATGCTGCAAGTAAGCTGGGGCAGACTGGACTCACTGCCGGACTCTACTCGCCGGCACTGCGCGCCCCCTGATGTTTCAGTAGTGAAGTCTTCTCAATTAAAGGTGCAGAACTCATCCAAAACTCCAGCAAGGAAGGAAGCATAGAAACACAGTATCCAGCAGGTAAGCTGGGGCAGACTGGACTTACTGCCAGACTCTGCACCGGCGCTGCGCGACCTTTGGTGTTTCAGTGGAGAAGTCTTCTCAATTAAATGTGCAGAACATTTACAGAACTCCAGCAAGGAAGGAAGCAAAGAAACACAGTATCCACCAGGTAAGCTAGGGCAGACTGGACTCGCTGGTGGGCTCTGCATGCCGGCCTGGCACGCCACCTGGTGTTTAAGTAGGGAAGTCTTCTCAATTAAAGGTACAGAACTCTTCCAGAACTCCAACAAGGAAGGAAGCAAAGAAACACAGTATCCAGCAGGTAAATTGGGGCAGACTGGACTCACTGCCGGACTCTGCTCACCGGCGCTGTGCACCCCCTGGTGTTTTAGTAGGGAAGTTGTCTCAATTAAAGGTGCAGAACTCTTCCAGAACTCCAGCAAGGTAGGAAGCAAAGAAAAACAGTATGCTGCAAGTAAGCTGGGGCAGACTGGACTCACTGCCGGACTCTACTCGCCGGCACTGCGCGCCCCCTGATGTTTCAGTAGTGAAGTCTTCTCAATTAAAGGTGCAGAACTCATCCAAAACTCCAGCAAGGAAGGAAGCATAGAAACACAGTACCTAGCAGGTGAGCTTGGGCAGACTGGACTCGCTGCCGAAGTATGCGTGCCCCCTGGTTTGTAAGTACAGAAGTCCTTTAAATTAAAGGTGAGGAACTCTTCCAGATCTCCAGCCAGGAAGGAAGCAAATAAACACAGTATCCAGGAGGTAAGCTGGGGCAGAATGGACTCGCTGCCAGACTCTGCGCACTGTCGCTGCCTGCCCCCTGGTGTTTGTGTAAGGATGTGTTTTCAATTATTGGTGCAGAACTCCAGCAAGGAAGGAAGCAAAGAAACACAGCATCCAGCAGGTATGCTGGGGCAGACTGGACTCGCTGCCGAACTCTGCACACTGGTACTGCGCACCCCCTGATGTTTCAGTAGGGAAGTCTTCTCAATTTAAGGTGCAGAACTCATCCAGAACTCCAGCTAGGAAGGAAGCAAAGAAGCACAGTATGCTGCAGGTAAACTGGCGATGACTGGATTCACTGCCGGACTCTGTTTGCTGGCGCTGCGCTCCTCCAGATTTTTCAGTAGGGAAGTCTTCTCAATTAAAGGTGCAGAACTCATCCAGAACTCCAGCAAGGAAGGAAGCAAAGAAACACAGTATCTAGCAGGTGAGCTGGGGCAGACTGGATTCGCTGCCGAGGTATGCGTGCTCCCTGGTGTTTAAGTAGAGAAGTCCTCTCAATTAAAGGTGCAGAACTGTTACAGAACTCCAGCAAGGAAGGAAGCAAAGAAACACAGTATCCAGCAGGTAACCTGGGGCAGACTGGACTTGCTGCTGAACTCTACGTGCCAGTGCTACATGCCTGCTGGTAAGCCCGGGCAGACTGGATTTACTGCGGACTCTGTGCCGGCGCTACGCACCCCCTGGTGTTTAAATTGGGAACTCTTCTCAATTAAATGTGCAGCACTTTTCCAGAACTCCAGCAAGGAAGGAAGCAAAGAAACACAGTATTTAGCAGGTAAGCTGGGGCAGACTGGACTTGCTGCCGAAGTATGCGGGCCCCCTGGTGTTTAAGTAGGGAAGTCTTCTCAATTAAAGGTGCAGAACTCTTCCAGAACTCCAGCAAGGAAGGAAGCAAAGAAACACAGTATCCACCAGGTAAGCTAGGGCAGACTGGACTCGCTGGTGGGCTCTGCATGCCGGCCTGGCACGCCACCTGGTGTTTAAGTAGGGAAGTCTTCTCAATTAAAGGTACAGAACTCTTCCAGAACTCCAACAAGGAAGGAAGCAAAGAAACACAGTATCCAGCAAGTAAATTGGGGCAGACTGGACTCACTGCCGGACTCTGCTCACCGGCGCTGTGCACCCCCTGGTGTTTTAGTAGGGAAGTTGTCTCAATTAAAGGTGCAGAACTCTTCCAGAACTCCAGCAAGGAAGGAAGCAAAGAAAAACAGTATGCTGCAAGTAAGCTGGGGCAGACTGGACTCACTGCCGGACTCTACTCGCCGGCACTGCGCGCCCCCTGATGTTTCAGTAGTGAAGTCTTCTCAATTAAAGGTGCAGAACTCATCCAAAACTCCAGCAAGGAAGGAAGCATAGAAACACAGTATCCAGCAGGTAAGCTGGGGCAGACTGGACTTACTGCCAGACTCTGCACCGGCGCTGCGCGACCTTTGGTGTTTCAGTGGAGAAGTCTTCTCAATTAAATGTGCAGAACATTTACAGAACTCCAGCAAGGAAGGAAGCAAAGAAACACAGTATCCACCAGGTAAGCTAGGGCAGACTGGACTCGCTGGTGGGCTCTGCATGCCGGCCTGGCACGCCACCTGGTGTTTAAGTAGGGAAGTCTTCTCAATTAAAGGTACAGAACTCTTCCAGAACTCCAACAAGGAAGGAAGCAAAGAAACACAGTATCCAGCAGGTAAATTGGGGCAGACTGGACTCACTTCCGGACTCTGCTCACCGGCGCTGTGCACCCCCTGGTGTTTTAGTAGGGAAGTTGTCTCAATTAAAGGTGCAGAACTCTTCCAGAACTCCAGCAAGGTAGGAAGCAAAGAAAAACAGTATGCTGCAAGTAAGCTGGGGCAGACTGGACTCACTGCCGGACTCTACTCGCCGGCACTGCGCGCCCCCTGATGTTTCAGTAGTGAAGTCTTCTCAATTAAAGGTGCAGAACTCATCCAAAACTCCAGCAAGGAAGGAAGCATAGAAACACAGTACCTAGCAGGTGAGCTTGGGCAGACTGGACTCGCTGCCGAAGTATGCGTGCCCCCTGGTTTGTAAGTACAGAAGTCCTCTCAATTAAAGGTGAGGAACTCTTCCAGATCTCCAGCAAGGAAGGAAGCAAATAAACACAGTATCCAGGAGGTAAGCTGGGGCAGAATGGACTCGCTGCCAGACTCTGCGCACTGTCGCTGCCTGCCCCCTGGTGTTTGTGTAAGGATGTGTTTTCAATTAATGGTGCAGAACTCCAGCAAGGAAGGAAGCAAAGAAACACAGCATCCAGCAGGTATGCTGGGGCAGACTGGACTCGCTGCCGAACTCTGCACACTGGTACTGCGCACCCCCTGATGTTTCAGTAGGGAAGTCTTCTCAATTTAAGGTGCAGAACTCATCCAGAACTCCAGCTAGGAAGGAAGCAAAGAAGCACAGTATGCTGCAGGTAAACTGGCGATGACTGGATTCACTGCCGGACTCTGTTTGCTGGCGCTGCGCTCCTCCAGATTTTTCAGTAGGGAAGTCTTCTCAATTAAAGGTGCAGAACTCATCCAGAACTCCAGCAAGGAAGGAAGCAAAGAAACACAGTATCTAGCAGGTGAGCTGGGGCAGACTGGATTCGCTGCCGAGGTATGCGTGCTCCCTGGTGTTTAAGTAGAGAAGTCCTCTCAATTAAAGGTGCAGAACTGTTACAGAACTCCAGCAAGGAAGGAAGCAAAGAAACACAGTATCCAGCAGGTAAGCTGGGGCAGACTGGACTTGCTGCTGAACTCTACGTGCCAGTGCTACATGCCTGCTGGTAAGCCCGGGCAGACTGGATTTACTGCGGACTCTGTGCCGGCGCTACGCACCCCCTGGTGTTTAAATTGGGAACTCTTCTCAATTAAATGTGCAGCACTTTTCCAGAACTCCAGCAAGGAAGGAAGCAAAGAAACACAGTATTTAGCAGGTAAGCTGGGGCAGACTGGACTTGCTGCCGAAGTATGCGGGCCCCCTGGTGTTTAAGTAGGGAAGTCTTCTCAATTAAAGGTGCAGAACTCTTCCAGAACTCCAGCAAGGAAGGAAGCAAAGAAACACAGTATCCACCAGGTAAGCTAGGGCAGACTGGACTCGCTGGTGGGCTCTGCATGCCGGCCTGGCACGCCACCTGGTGTTTAAGTAGGGAAGTCTTCTCAATTAAAGGTACAGAACTCTTCCAGAACTCCAACAAGGAAGGAAGCAAAGAAACACAGTATCCAGCAGGTAAATTGGGGCAGACTGGACTCACTGCCGGACTCTGCTCACCGGCACTGTGCACCCCCTGGTGTTTTAGTAGGGAAGTTGTCTCAATTAAAGGTGCAGAACTCTTCCAGAACTCCAGCAAGGAAGGAAGCAAAGAAAAACAGTATGCTGCAAGTAAGCTGGGGCAGACTGGACTCACTGCCGGACTCTACTCGCCGGCACTGCGCGCCCCCTGATGTTTCAGTAGTGAAGTCTTCTCAATTAAAGGTGCAGAACTCATCCAAAACTCCAGCAAGGAAGGAAGCATAGAAACACAGTACCTAGCAGGTGAGCTTGGGCAGACTGGACTCGCTGCCGAAGTATGCGTGCCCCCTGGTTTGTAAGTACAGAAGTCCTCTCAATTAAAGGTGAGGAACTCTTCCAGATCTCCAGCAAGGAAGGAAGCAAAGAAACACAGTATCCAGCTGATAAACTGGGGCAGACTGGACTTGCTGCCGGATTCTAATCGCAGGCGCTGCACGCCGCATGGTGGTTAAGTACGGAAGGCTTCTCAATTAAAGGTGAGGAACTCTTTCAGAACTCCAGCAAGGAAGGTAGCACAGAAACACAGTATCCAGCAGGTAAACTGGTGCAGACTGGACTTGCTGCCGGAGTCTGTGCGCCCCCTGGTGTTTAAGTAGGGAAGTCTTCTCAATTAAAGGTGCAGAACTCTTCCAGAACTCCAGCAAGGAAGGAAGCAAAGAAACACAGTATCCAGCAGGTAAGCCTGGGCAGACCGAACTCGCTGCCGAACTCTGCACGCTGGTGCTGCGCGCCACCTGTTGTTTAAGTAGGGAAGTCTTCTCTATTAAAGGTACAGAATTCTTCCAGAACTCCAGCAAGGAAGGAATCAAAGAAACACAGTATCCAGAAGGTAAGCTGTGGCAAACTGGGCTTGCTGCCAGACTCTGCGTGCCGGCGCTGCATGCCTTCTGGTGTTTGTGTACGGATTTCTTCTCAATTAAAGTTGCTGAACTCTTCCAGAACTCCAGCAAGGAAGGAAGCAAAGAAACACAGTAACCAGGAGGTAAGTTGGGGCAGACTGGACTCGCTGCCAGACTCTGCGCGCTGTCGCTGCCTGCCCCCTGGTGATTGTGTAGGGATGTTTTCTCAATTAAAGGAGCCGAACTCCAGCAAAGAAGGAAGCAAATGAATGGAGTATCCAGCAGGTACGCTGGGGTAGACTGGCCTCGCTGCCGAACTCTGCTTGCCGCGCTGTGCGCCCCCTGGTGTTTAAGTAGAGAAGGCATCTCAATTAAATGTGCAGAACTCTTCCAGAACTCCAGCAATGAAGGAAGCAAAGAAACACAGTATCCAGCATGTAAGCTGGGGCAGACTGGACTTACTGCTGGACTCTGCGCCACCCCTTGGTGTTTCAATGGGGAAGTCTTCTCAATTAAATGTGTAGAACTCTTACAGAACTCCAGCAAGGAAGGAAGCAAATAAACACAGTATCTAGCAGGTAAGCTGGGGCAGACTGGACTCACTGCCGAAGTATGCGGGCCCCCTGATGTTTAAGTAGGGAAGTCTTCTCAACTAAAGGTGCAGAACTTTTCCAGAACTCCAGCAAGGAAGGAAGCAAATAAACACAATATCCAGGAGGTAAGCTGGGGCAGACAGGACTCGCTGCCAGACTCTGCGCACTGTCGCTGCCTGCCCCCTGGTGTTTGTGTAAGGATGTGTTTTCAATTAAAGGTGCAGAACTCCAGCAAGGAAGGAAGCAAGGAAACACAGCATCCAGCAGGTAAGCTGGGGCTGACTGGACTCACTGCCGTACTCTGCTCACCGGCGCTGCGTGCCTCCTGATGTTTCAGTAGGGAAGTGTTCTTAATTAAAGGTGCAGAACTCTTCCAGAACTCCAGCAAGGAAGGATCCAAAGAAACACAGTATCCAGCAGGTAGGCTGGGGTAGAATCGTCTCCCTGCCGGATGCTGCGCACTGTTGCTGCCCGCCCTCTGGTGTTTAAGTAGAGAAGTCTTCTGATTTAAAGGTGCAGAACTGTTAGGCAGAAACCTGTGCAGTTCCCTTAGGGACCACTGCAAAAAGTTTAGGACTACAGTAGTTAGCAGTAAACCCAATTGGGAGTAGTCTGCACCACCCAGATTTACCTGGTAGCCGTGACTGAGCAGTCAGACTTCTGTCAAGAAGAGTTAGGCAGTATACAGAGCATACACGATAGGGCAGTTAAACCCAGTAGAACAAGCAAACACTGACCAGAGCTTTGGTGTACAAGATATATAATTATTTATTTCAAAACACATCTATAAAAACACGCTGGCACTAATATTAAGCAAGTTCAAAAACACAGTCACCAAAGTGTATACACTCCCTTAAAAGAATATTAGACAAGTCTTAAGTAAAGCACCACTTATTTTCAGACAGCGGTGAGCGCTTAACGCAGATGGCACTCTAATAATTCGGGTTAAAAGGGAGAGAAAGGCAGAGCATAGATGGAAACAGATCCCAACACCTTTTCAAGAACACAGGAAGAGAGGAAGGCAGAATAAAACCGTGAAGTTAGAGTTCAGAAAGCCGGACCCACTTTAAGAGGATCAGAACGAAATGTGTCCAAGGTCACACGGCTGAAAAGTGTACAAAAGTCTCGGAAAAGGTTCAGGAATGAGTTGGACCAAAAGAAAGGGACCAGTTAGATGGTCAAGAGGTCAGCCAAGTCTAGAAGGTTAAGGATTTGCTGTCACCTTGTAGCAATCTATAGAAAGGGAGGCCAGGCGGACACAGTACCTTGAAATGGTGAGAACGCTCCAGCGGGGGCAGTTGTGCCTGCAGCGGTTGCGAGTTGGTGCTTCGTCCGGCAGAAGAGAAGATCTCGTCGGGGAGGTAATCAGGAGGTCATTGTGCTGCCAAGGAAGAAAACTGCCGCGGAGTTTCTCGTTTCAAAGGAGCGGTCCTTTCTTTCGTGGTTCAGTGGTAAGTGGCTATCCAGTTGCCGGAGTGCTTGGCATGGGCAATTCGACCACTAGACGTCCTGGTAGGCGAAAAGGAAAGCGAACTGGTTGTCCCCACCAGCTCAAGGGGAAGAGACTCTCCGCCAAGAAGATCTCCTCTGTCGTCGGGAAGTGGTGAGGCGGTTCAGCAGGGCTCCACCGGTGGTGTCGTTGTTGCAGGTCGGCTCAGCTTCTCCCTCTTCGGATCTTTCAGGTCCTGTGGCGACTTCTGAAGTTCCAGTCCCAAAAGCCCAGCTTTTATGCAAGAAACCCCCATTCATTCAGCCTAGCTGTCAATCAAACATGCTAAGTGGTGAGCCGGCCGGCTCACCACTTGGGCCAATCACACAAGAGTGCGACTTGAGTTGCAAAGGCAACTCAGTCCGGGTTCCTAAACCCTCTCCCACACCCCCTGTGGTACCCAGACAGAGTGGCACCACTTTTGGAGGCTTCTGTGGAGAAGCCCGCCAAAAAGTGGAACAAAGGCTCGACTTGGGTTGGAGTCACAGAAGAGAAAACAAACGCCATTTTAGGATCGAGTTCTGGCAAAAAATACCAACCGGTGAATTAATATTAAATAAATAACCCGGCGGTATGTTCGAAGCTATAGGAATTAAATAATTAAAGTTGGTAGCCTCGAACAATGGGAAAATCCCATAGAGATATATTCGCGGTCGAATATAAAAAGTAGTATCCACTGCCACTAGCCAAAACTCGATCAGGGGGGACGGAGACGTGCCCCCTCGAATAACAGACCCTGGGGCAATCGAATTGCCCCGACCAGTACGTCCACAATATGATGGTTTATGCTGGTTTCTGTTCATAATTTGGAACTAGTAAAGCCAATGGTGACTTTACATGCCCTGGGAGACAGTAGTCAGTCCCAGGGTATGGAGTCTGTGGTGGGGTGTCACTATGACAGCCCTGTGTCACTGCACTGAGGGTGCTGTGTAACACACATAGTAAAAACATATGAGACCCTATGGAGTAAACAACCCCATAGCCCATAAAACACATTCACAGTCAAAGGAACCCCTCAAATCATGTCCAAGAGTGTGAGGAAAAGAGATTCACTCTTGGCAGGAGAAAAAAACAAACTCCAGAAATCCAGCAAAGCTGCTGGGGGACTCACTAGGTTCGGAAATTCAGCCTAAACAGAGAATTCTCCCTAACAAGAACTCTTCCAGAACTCCAGCAAGGAAGGAAGCAAAGAAACACAGTATCCAGCAGGTAAGCTGGGGAAGACTGGACTTACTGCTGGACTCTGTGCCGGCGCCGCCGTCCCCTGGTGTTTAAGTAGGGAAGTCCTCTCAATTAAAGGTGCAGAACTTTTCCAGAACTCCAGCAAGGAAGGAAGTAAATAAACACAGTATCCAGGAGGTAAGCTGGGGCATACTGGACCCACTGCCAGACTCTGCGCGCTGTCGCTGCCTGCCCCCTGGTGATTGTGTAAGGATGTCTTTTCAATTAAAGGTACAGAACTCCCGCAAGGAAGGAAGCAAAGAAACACAGCATCCAGCAGGTAAGCTGGGGCAGACTGGACTTACTGCCGGACTCTGTGCCTGCTCTGCACGCCCCCTGGTGTTTAAGTAGGGAAGTCTTCTCAATTAAATGTGCAGAACCTTTCCAGAACTCCATCAAGAAAGGAAGCAAATAAACACAGTATCCAGGAGGTAAGCTGGGGCAGACTGGACTTGCTGCCAGACTATGCGCGCTGTTGCTGCCTGCCCCCTGGTGTTTCTGTAGGGATGTCTTCTCAATTAACGGTGCAGAACTCCAGCAAGGACGGAAGCAAAGAAACACAGCATCCAGCAGGTAAGCTGGGGCAGACTGCACTCGCTGCCGAACTCTGCTCGCCGGCGCTGTGCGCCCCCTGATGTTTCAGTAGGGAAGTCTTCTCAATTAAAGGTGCAGAACTCTTCCAGAACTCCAGCAAGGAAGGAAGCAAAGAAACACAGTATCCAGCAGGTAAGCTGGGGCAGACTGGACTTGCTGCTGGACTCTGCGTGCCGGTGCTGCACGCCTGCTGGTGTTTGTGTCGGGAGGTCTTCTCAATTAAAGGTGCAGAACTCTTCCAGAACACCTGCTAGGAAGGTAGCAAAGAAACACAGTATCCAGCAGGTAAGCTGGGGCAGACTGGACTCCCTGCTGGACTCTGCTCGCCGGCGTTGCGCGCCTCCTGATGTTTCAGTAGGGAAGTCTTCTCAATTAAAGGTGCAGAACTCATCCAGAACTCCAGCAAGGAACGAAGCAAAGAAACACAGAGTCTAGCAGGTGAGCTCGGGCAGACTGGACTCGCTGCCTAAGTATGCGTGCCCCCTGGTGTTTAAGTAGGGAAGTCCTCTCAATTAAAGGTGCAGAACTCTTCCAGAACTCCAGCAAGAAAGGAAGCAAAGAAACACAGCATCCAGCAGGTAAGCTGGGGCAGACTGGACTCGCTGCCGAACTCTGCACACTGGTACTGCGCGCCCCCTGATGTTTCAGTAGGGAAGTCTTCTCAATTAAAGGTGCAGAACTCATCCAGAACTCCAGCTAGGAAGGAAGCAAAGAAGCACAGTATGCTGCAGGTAAACAGGGGATGACTGGACTCACTGCCGGACTCTGCTTGCTGGCGCTGCGCGCCTCCTGATTTTTCAGTAGGGAAGTCTTCTCAATTAAAGGTGCAGAACTCATCCAGAACTCCAGCAAGGAAGGAAGCAAAGAAGCACAGTATCTAGCAGGTGAGCTGGGGCAGACTGGATTTGCTGCCGAAGTATGCGTGCCCCCTGGTGTTTAAGTAGAGAAGTCCTCTCAATTAAAGGTGCAGAACTGTTACAGAACTCCAGCAAGGAAGGAAGCAAAGAAACACAGTATCCAGCAGGTAAGCTGGGGCAGACTGGACTTGCTGCCGGCCTCTGCGTGCCCGTGCTGCAGCCCTTCTGGTGTTTGTGTAGGGAAGTCTTCTCAATTAAAGGTGCAGAACTCTTCCAGAACTCCTGCAAGGAAGGAAGCAAAGAAACACAGAATCCAGCAGGTAAGCTGGTGCAGACTGGACCTGCTGCCGGACTCTGTGCGCCCCCCTGTTGTTTATGTAGGGAAGTCTTCTCAATTAAAGGTGCAGAAATCTTCCAGAACTCCAGCAAGGAAGGAAGCAAAGAAACACAGTATAAAGCAGGTAAGCTTGGGCAGACTGGACTCGCTGCCGAACTCTGCACGCCGGTGCTGCGCGCCACCTGTTGTTTAAGTAGGGAAGTCTTCTCAATTAAAGGTACAGAACTCTTTCAGAACTCCAGCAAGGAAGGAAGCCAAGAAACACAGTATACAAAAGGTAAGCTGTGGCAAACTGGACTTGCTGCCAGACTCTGCGTGCCGGCGCTGCATGCCTTCTGGTGTTTGTGTATGAATTTCTTCTCATTTAAAGTTGCAGAACTCTTCCAGAACTCCAGCAAGGAAGGAAGCAAAGAAACACAGTATCCAGGAGGTAAGCTGGGGCAGACTGGACTTGCTGCCAGACTCTGCGCGCGGTCGCTGCCTGCCCCCTGGTGTTTGTGTAGAGAAGTCCTCTCAATTAAAGGTGCAGAACTTTTTCAGAACTCCAGCAAGAAAGGAAACAAATAAACACAGTATCCAGGTGGTAAGCTTGGGGCAGACTGGACTCGCTGCCAGACTTTGCGCGCTGTCGCTGCCTGCCCTCTGGTGTTTGTGTAAGGATGTCTTTTCAATTAAAGGTGCAGAACTCCAGCAAGGAAGGAAGCAAAGAAACACAGCATCCAGCAGGTAAGCTGGGGCAGACTGGACTCACTGCCGAACTCTGCACACTGGTACTGCGCACCCCCTGATGTTTCAGTAGGGAAGTCTTCTCAATTAAAGGTGCAGAACTCATCCAGAACTCCAGCTAGGAAGGAAGCAAAGAAGCACAGTATGCTGCAGGTAAACTGGGGATGACTGGACTCACTGCCGGACTCTGTTTGCTGGCGCTGCGAGCCTCCTGATTTTTCAGTAGGGAAGTCTTCTCAATTAAAGGTGCAGAACTCATCCAGAACTCCAGCAAGGAAGGAAGCAAAGAAACACAGTATCCAGCAGGTAAGCTGGGGCAGACTGGACTTGCTGCTGAACTCTACGTGCTGGTGCTACATGCCTGCTGGTAAGCCCGGGCAGACTGGATTTACTGCGGACTCTGTGCCGGCGCTACGCACCCCCTGGTGTTTAAATTGGGAACTCTTCTCAATTAAATGTGCAGAACTTTTCCAGAACTCCAGCAAGGAAGGAAGCAAAGAAACACAGTATTTAGCAGGTAAGCTGGGCCAGACTGGATTCGCTGCCAAAGTATGCGTGTCCCCTGGTGTTTAAGTAGAGAAGTCCTCTCAAGTAAAGGTGCAGAACTGTTACAGAACTCCAGCAAGGAAGGAAGCAAAGAAACACAGTATCCAGCAGGTAAGCTGGGGCAGACTGGACTTGCTGCTGAACTCTACGTGCTGGAGCTACATGCCTGCTGGTAAGCCCGGGCAGACTGGATTTACTGCGGACTCTGTGCCGGCGCTACGCACCCCCTGGTGTTTAAATTGGGAACTCTTCTCAATTAAATGTGCAGAACCTTTCCAGAACTCCAGCAAGGAAGGAAGCAAAGAAACACAGTATTTAGCAGGTAAGCTGGGGCAGACTGGACTTGCTGCCGAAGTATTCGGGCCCCCTGGTGTTTAAGTAGGGAAGTCTTCTCAATTAAAGGTGCAGAACTCTTCCAGAACTCCAGCAAGGAAGGAAGCAAAGAAACACAGTATCCAGCAGGTAAGCTGGGGCAGACTGGACTTACTGCCAGACTCTGCACCGGCGCTGTGCGACCTTTGGTGTTTCAGTGGAGAAGTCTTCTCAATTAAAGGTGCAGAACTTTTACAGAACTCCAGCAAGGAAGGAAGCAAAGAAACACAGTATCCACCAGGTAATCTAGGGCAGACTGGACTCGCTGGCGGGCTCTGCATGCCGGCCTGGCACGCCACCTGGTGTTTAAGTAGGGAAGTCTTCTCAATTAAAGGTACAGAACTCTTCCAGAACTCCAACAAGGAAGGAAGCAAAGAAACACAGTATCCAGCAGGTAAATTGGGGCAGACTGGACTCACTGCCGGACTCTGCTCACCGGCGCTGTGCACCCCCTGGTGTTTTAGTAAGGAAGTCGTCTCAATTAAAGGTGCAGAACTCTTCCAGAACTCCAGCAAGGAAGGATCCAAAAAAACACAGTATCCAGCAGGTAGGCTGGGGCAGCCTCGGCTCCCCGCCAGATGATGCGCACTGGTGCTGCATGACCCCTGGTGTTTAGGGAAGTCTTCTGAATTAAAGGTGCAGACCTCTTCCAGAACTCCAGCAAGGAAGGAAGCAAAGAAACGCAGCATCCAGCAGGTAAGCTGGGGCAGACTGCACTCGCTGCCGAACTCTGCACACTGGTACTGCGCGCCCCCTGATGTTTCAGTAGGGACGTTTTCTCAATTAAAGGTGGAGAACTGATCCAGAACTCCAGCAAGGAAGGAAGCAAAGAAAAACAGTATGCTGCAAGTAAGCTGGGGTAGACTGGACTCACTGCCGGACTCTACTCGCCGGCACTGCGCGCCCCCTGATGTTTCAGTAGTGAAGTCTTCTCAATTAAAGGTGCAGAACTCATCCAAAACTCCAGCAAGGAAGGAAGCATAGAAACACAGTACCTAGCAGGTGAGCTTGGGCAGACTGGACTCGCTGCCGAAGTATGCGTGCCCCCTGGTTTGTAAGTACAGAAGTCCTCTCAATTAAAGGTGAGGAACTCTTCCAGATCTCCAGCAAGGAAGGAAGCAAAGAAACACAGTATCCAGCAGGTAAACTGGGGCAGACTGGACTTGCTGCCGGAGTCTGTGCGCCCCCTGGTGTTTAAGTAGGGAAGTCTTCTCAATTAAAGGTGCAGAACTCTTCCAGAACTCCAGCAAGGAAGGAAGCAAAGAAACACAGTATCCAGCAGGTAAGCTTGGGCAGACCGAACTCGCTGCCGGAGTCTGTGCGCCACCTGTTGTTTAAGTGGGGAAGTCTTCTCTATTAAAGGTACAGAACTCTTCCAGAACTCCAGCAAGGAAGGAATCAAAGAAACACAGTATCCAGAAGGTAAGCTGTGGCAAACTGGACTTGCTGCCAGACTCTGCGTGCCGGCGCTGCATGCCTTCTGGTGTTTGTGTACGGATTTCTTCTCAATTAAAGTTGCTGAACTCTTCCAGAACTCCAGCAAGGAAGGAAGCAAAGAAACACAGTAACCAGGAGGTAAGTTGGGGCAGACTGGATTCGCTGCCAGACTCTGCGCGCTGTCGCTGCCTGCCCCCTGTTTTCTCAATTAAAGGAGCCGAACTCCAGCAAAGAAGGAAGCAAATGAATGGAGTATCCAGCAGGTACGCTGGGGTAGACTGGCCTCGCTGCCGAACTCTGCTTGCCGCGCTGTGCGCCCCCTGGTGTTTAAGTAGAGAAGGCATCTCAATTAAATGTGCAAAACTGTTCCAGAACTCCAGCAATGAAGGAAGCAAAGAAACACAGTATCCAGCATGTAAGCTGGGGCAGACTGGACTTACTGCTGGACTCTGCGCCGGCGCTGCGCGCCCCTTGGTGTTTCAATGGGGAAGTCTTCTCAAGTAAATGTGTAGAACTCTTACATAACTCCAGCAAGGAAGGAAGCAAATAAACACAGTATCTAGCAGGTAAGCTGGGGCAGACTGGACTCGCTGCCGAAGTATGCGGGCCCCCTGATGTTTAAGTAGGGAAGTCTTCTCAATTAAAGGTGCCAAACTTTTCCAGAACTCCAGCAAGGAAGGAAGCAAATAAACACAATATCCAGGAGGTAAGCTGGGGCAGACAGGACTCGCTGCCAGACTCTGCGCACTGTCGCTGCCTGCCCCCTGGTGTTTGTGTAAAGATGTGTTTTCAATTAAAGGTGCAGAACTCCAGCAAGGAAGGAAGCAAGGAAACACAGCATCCAGCAGGTAAGCTGGGGCTGACTGGACTCACTGCCGTACTCTGCTCACCGGCGCTGCGTGCCTCCTGATGTTTCAGTAGGGAAGTCTTCTTAATTAAAGGTGCAGAACTCTTCCAGAACTCCAGCAAGGAAGGATCCAAAGAAACACAGTATCCAGCAGGTAGGCTGGGGCAGAATCGTCTCCCTGCCGGATGCTGCGCACTGTTGCTGCCAGCCCCCTGGTGTTTAAATAGGGAAGTCTTCTGATTTAAAGGTGCAGAACTGTTAGGCAGAAACCTGTGCAGTTCCCTTAGGGACCACTGCAAAAAGTTTAGGACTACAGTAGTTAGCAGTAAACCCAATTGGGAGCAGTCTGCACCACCCAGATTTACCTGGTAGCCGTGACTAAGCAGTCAGACTTCTGTCAAGAAGAGTTAGGCAGTATAAAGAGCATACACGATAGGGCAGTTAAACCCAGTAGAACAAGCAAACACTGACCAGAGCTTTGGTGTAAAAGATATATAATTATTTATTTCAAAACACATCTATAATAACACGATGGCACTAATATTAAGCAAGTTCAAAAACACAGTCACTAAAGTATATACACTCCCTTAAAAGAATATTAGACAAGTCTTAAGTAAAGCACCACTTATTTTCAGACAGCGGTGAGCGCTTAACGCAGATGGCACTCTAATAATTCGGGTTAAAAGGGAGAGAAAGGCAGAGCATAGATGTAAACAGATCCCAACACCTTTTCAAGAACACAGCAAGAGAGGAAGGCAAAATAAAACCGTGAAGTTAGAGTTCAGAAAGCCGGACCCACTTTAAGAGGATCAGAACGAAATGTGTCCAAGGTCACACGGTTGAAAAGTGCACAAAAGTCTCGGAAAAGGTTCAGGAAGGAGTTGGACCAAAAGAAAGGGACCAGTTAGATGGTCAAGAGGTCAGCCCAGTCTAGAAGGTTAAGGATTTATTGTCACCTTGTAGCAATCTATAGAAAGGGAGGCCAGGCGGACACAGTACCTTGAAATGGTGAGAACGCTCCAGCGGGGCAGTTGTTCCTGGCAGCGGTTGCGAGTTGGTGCTTCGTCCGGCAGAAGAGAAGATCTCGTCGGGGAGGAAAACAGGAGGTCGTTGTGCTGCCAGGGAAGAAACCAGCCGCGGAGTTTCTCGATTCAAAGGAGCGGTCCTTTCTTTCGTGGTTCAGTGGTAAGTGGCTATCCGGTTGCCGGAGTGCTTGGCACGGGCAATAGACGTCCTGGTAGGCGAAAAGGAAAGCGAACTGGTTGTCCCCACCAGCGCATGGGGAAGAAACTCTCCGGCAACAAGATCTCCTCTGTCGTCGGGAAGTGGTGAGATGGTTCAGCAGGGCTCCACCGGTGGTGTCGTTGTTGCAGGTCGGCTCAGCTTCTCCCTCTTCGGATCTTTCAGGTCCTGTGGCGACTTCTGAAGTTCCAGTCCCAAAAGCCCTGCTTTTATGCAAGAAACCCCCATTCATTTAGCCTAGCTGTCAATCAAACATGCTAAGTGGTGATCCGGCCGGCTCACCACTTGGGCCAATCACACAAGAGTCCGACTTGAGTTGCCAAGGCAACTCAGTCCAGGGTGCCTAAACCCCCTCCAACATCCCCTGTGGTACCCAGACAGAGTGGCACCACTTTTGGAGGCTTCTGTGGAGAAGCCCGCCAAAAAGTGGAACAAAGGCTCGACTTGGGTTGGAGTCACAGAAGAGAACACAAATGCTATTTTAGGATCTAGTTCTGGCAAAAAATACCAACCGGTGAATTAATATTAAATAAATAACCTGGAGGTATGTTCGAGGCTATAGGAATTAAATAATTAAAGTTGGTAGCCTCGAACAATGGGAAAATCCCATAGAGATATATTCGCGGTCGAATATAAAAAGTAGTATCCACTGCCACTAGCCAAAACTCGATCAGGGGGGACGGAGACGTGCCCCCTCGAATAACAGACCGTGGGGCAATCGAATTGCCCCGACCAGTACGTCCACAATATGATGGTTTGTACTGGTTTCTGTTCATAATTTGGGACTAGTAAAGCCAATGGTGACTTTACATGCCCTGGGAGACAGTAGTCAGTCCCAGGGTATGGAGTCTATGGTGGGGTGTCACTACAACACCCCTGTGTCACTGCACTGAGGGTGCTGTGTAACAAACATAGTAAAAACATATGAGACCCTATGGAGTAAACGACCCCATAGCCCATAAAACACATTCACAGTCAAAGGAACCCCATAAATCATGTCCAAGAGTGTGAGGAAAAGAGATTCACTCTTGGCAGGAGAAAAAACCAAACTCCAGAAATCCTACGAAAAGCTGCTGGGGGACTCACTAGGTTAGGAAATTCAGCCTAAACAGAGAATTCTCCCTAACACTCGCCCCCTCCCCCCACAGACTAAGGGACAGGAGGATTTAATCCACTCCTGGATGAATCTTATACCTCTAGTTGATGACATACATCCTAGAGACACCATCAGCATTTTGGTGGTGGCACCCTGACCTGTGCTCAATGGTGAAATCAAACCCTTGCAGGCAGATTGACCATCTCAATAGTTTTGGTTTTTCCCCTTTCATTTGCATTAACCATCTCAAGGGTTGGTGGTCAGTCTGAATGACAAAAGTAGAACCATACAAGTATGGCCTAAACTTCTTCAGAGCCCACACAATAGCAAAACACTCTCGTTCAATGGTTGCCCACCTTGTTTCAGGATCCTTCAGTTTTCTACTGATGAAGCAAACGGGGTGCTCCCTACCTTTCCCATCCAGTGACTGCACCTATTCCTACATTTGAAGCATCTGTCTGCACAATGAAAGTGTGGTGGTAGTCAGGAGCTCTGAGTACTGGGGCTTGGCAAAGAGCCTTTTTCAGGTTTTCAAAGGCCTGATTGCACTCCTCATTCCATCTAACCTTTTTAGGGAATTTCGGAGAGGAGATGACATTCAGTGGAGAAGCTATGGACCCATAGTTCTCAATGAAATTCCTGTAGTAACCAGTGAGACCTAAGAAGGCTCTCACCTGGGTCTGAGTAGTATGTGTTGTCCAATTTTGCACAGCTTCAATCTTACTGAGCAAAGGCCTTATTTCTCCCCCTCCTACCTCATGTCCAAGGTAGACCACTTTACTCTGTCCAATCTGGCATTTACTTGCCTGTATGGTCAGATTGACCTTCCCGAGAGCCTGCAAAACATAGCTCAGGTGGTCCACATGTTCTTCCCAGGTTTGGCTGAAGACTGCAATGTCATCCAAGTATGCCATGCAGAAGTCCTCCATCCCTGTCAGAACCTGATTTACCATCCTTTGAAATGTAGCAGGTGCATTTATCAATCCAAAAGGCATAACCTTAAACTGGTATAAGCCAACAGGGGTATAAAATGCAGTTTTCTCCTTGGCATGGTCTGTCAGGGCTATTTGCCAATAGCCTGACGTCAAGTCAAATGTGCTGAGGAACTTGGCTGCACCAAGTCTATCCACCAACTCATCTGTCCTTGGCATAGGGTGGGCATCAGTCTTTGTGACTGCATTAAAAGCTCTATAATCCACACAGAATCTAAGTTCCTTAGACCCTGCCTTTGGTACTAACACAACTGGGCGAGACCATGGACTAGTAGAGGGCTCTATTACCCCGAGATCAAGCATCTTGCTGACCTCACCTTTGATGTGGGTTCTTACATTCTCTGACATCCTGTATCCTCTGCTTTTGACTGGCAGACAGTCACCAGTGAGTATATCATGCTGTCCTCAAGGGGTCAAGCCTGGTGAAAGTGAGAACAGAAAGACAAACTGATTCAACATAGATCTGCACTCTTCTTGTTGCTCAGGTGTCAGATTTGAACAGAGATTTACTCCTTCAATCTTTTCGTCCAAAGGTAAGCCTCTGAGGAGATCAGGAAGAGCTTCACTCTCTTCTTCTTCCTCGGATGATGCTAGAAGCAAAGCTCCTACATCAGGTCTGGAGACATACGCTTTTAGTCGGTTGGTGTGGAAGACTGTGGGAGCCTCCTTGGGATTGCCCAAGTCCACCAGATAGTTGACCTCTCCAAGTTTACCCACAACTTTGAAGGGTCCCAACCATTTGTTCTGCAAGGCCCTCTGCCTTGTTGGAATCATAACTAGAACTAGCTGGTCTTGAGTAAACTCAACCATGTTAGCCTTTTGATCATGCCAGTGCTTGACCAAAGCTTGACCAGCTTTCAGGTTATCACTAGCTTCTGCCATCATGTGTGACATTCTCCTCCGGAGACCTATCACATAGTCAGTCACTCTGAGTGGCTTGGGGGAAGGAGCACTCTCCAACCCCTCCTTAATCAGGGCTAAGGGGCCTCTGACTGGATGGCCATAAAGAAGTTCAAAGGGAGAATAACCTACTCCCTCCTGAGGGACTTCTCTATAAGCAAAGAGAAGGCATGGCAGAAGAAGATCCCATTTTCTTTTAAGGGGGTCCTCTAAAGCACCTATCATGCTCTTTATGGTTCTGTTGAACCTTTCAACCAATCCATTTGTCTGAGGGTGGTATGCGGTTGAGAACTTGTAAGTAACTCTGCAGGTTTTCCACATGGCTTTCATGTAGTGGGACATAAAATTTGACCCCCTGTCAGAGATTACTTCCTTAGGAAACCCAACTCTAGTAAAAATGCCAAGGAGGGCCTTAGCCACAGCCGGAGCTGTAACAATCCTCATACGAATTGCATCAGGATACCTAGTAGCATGGTCTACTACAACAAGAATAAACCTGTTGCCTGAGGAGGTTGGAGGATCAAGGGGATCAACAATGTCAATCCCTACTCTCTCAAATGGGACTCCCACAACTGAGAGAGGCACTAAGGGTGCCACATTCTTGGAGCCAACCTTACCAGACGTCTGGCAGGTGTGGCAGCTCCTGCAGTACTTATGTACTTCAGCCCCCATCTTTGGCCAATAAAAGTAGAGGGAGAGCCTTTCCTTAGTCTTCTTAAAACTTACGTGACCAGCCAAAGGAATCTCATGGGCTAACTGCAAGAACTGTTGTCTGTTCTCTTGGGGTACTACATGTCGTTTGTAGTCCCCAGGGGCAGACTCTGTTGGTTCACTGTAGAAGAGGCCATCTTCCCAGTGCAACCTATATTTCCCAGGTTCTTGCCCTTCAGCCTGAGCATCTTCCTGGTGGCGAAGACCTTCCAGAGTTGGACATTCTCTCTGTCCCTTACTGGAGTCTGCCCTGTTGGGTCCACCTTTTGCCAGTAAAGACTGCAGCTCAGGACGTTCAACAGGATCCAGATCTCCAATGAGTTCTTGGCCTTCTACTAGCTCTTCCTCAGAATCTAGTTCTACCACACAGGGTTGTACCACCCTCTCAGCCTCAGCTGGAGGGGGAGTTACAGGTGTAACTTTGGACAACCTCGTGGAAGTCCTCGTGGGCTGCACTGGAGTGTTGACTGCTGGTTTCTTTTTAGAAGTTTTAGATTTCCCCTTTTCTTCTGGTTGTTTGGATACAGCAGCTGACAGCTCCAGTGGAGTAGGAGTGATCTCTTTCTTCATCATCTCCTTGGGAGTACCCCTCATGGTTCTCTCCCTTGCAGGTCTGGTGAGCCCCTGTAACCTTTTACTAGGAGGTCTGGGGGTATGTGACACTACTCCAAAAGTTTTCAAGTCATTACCCAACAGAACCCTTCCTAGCACCTCACTTTGTATGCTGACAGGTATCTTCACAGTCATGTCATTACACTGGATGAGAACTGGTAATTGGGGAAGCATCTGCATCTGCACAGGCCCTCCAGCTAACTTGGTGAGGCGTTTGGGTGCCTTAGCTACATCCTCAGCCTGAAAAAGTGATTTGTCCACCAGAGTTGTGCTGGCCCCAGTGTCCCTAATGGCAGGAGTCTCCTGACCATTCACCTCCAATAGGTTCGTCAGCCAGGAATAGAAAGTTTCCACTTGCCATTTGTACTTCCTCCTATGGAGCGAAGGCTAAGGAGACAAGCTGGACCCCTGAAGGTTTACCCTTACATCTGGGATCTCCTTTCACATGGTCAGTAGAGCCACAAACAAAGCATTTACCAAATGCTTTTTGGTATGGTGGTTTGTTCTGACCTCCTTTTGGTTTGGCACCAGAAGGTACACTAGCCTGATTCGGTTTCCCTTGTGGTTTACCCTTATAGTTTTGTTTGGAGCCCTCTTTGGGATTGGAATTATTAGAATTCTTTTTAGAGTCCTTTTTAGGCTGTTTTCCCTCATCCTTCTTCTGAGTAGCCCCAGAATATTTGTGAGTAGCCCTGTTGGCAACCCACAAGTCAGCAGCCTTAGTTAGCTTCCTGGAATCCAATTCCTTTGAATCAGCCAAGTGCTGTCTGAGCTCAGGAGTGCAGGCATCATGAATTGACTCCAACATTACAAGATTCTTCATTCCCTCTTAAGTGTTAACCCTGTAACACTTAATCCATCCCTCTAAGTTTTTCAAACTTTCACTCACCCAGGTAGCCCAAGGGGTACCATCATGCTTTTTGAGGGTCCTAAACCTCTTAAGGTACTGGGAAGGGGTCTTCCCAAATCTAGCTATTAAAGCTAGCTTCACACACTCATAATCCTTCTTATCCACCCCCCCAACTCCATTACCACATCAGTTGCAACAGGGGGGAGCCTAGAGAACAACCAAGGAAGTAGCTCATTCCCTGTGATGTCCTGGAGCCCATGATTATACTCAAACATATCCAACCAATCCAACACATCCAGTTTAGGTTCATACATACCCACTAACTCCTTAGGCATCCAGGGTCTTTTGGGACTGGAACTCCTAGAGGAACCAGAAGAGAGAGAAGCAGTTTCCACAGACAACTTTTTCATTTCAAGTTCATGATTAAGCTCTATTTCTCTGAGCTTGAACTCAGCTTGCTTCTGCTCAGCTTAGGCATTGATTCTCCTGAACTCTAACTCTTGATTCCGTTCAGATTGAGCAATAAACGTTTGTATTCTAATTCCAGCTTCATTTTTTCAAGTTCAAAATATTCAGAATTACATGTGGGACCTGGTATAGGTCCAGTAGGTACAGTTGGTAAGGCAGACAGAGGTTCAGGGTGGCTAACTGCATTAGGCTCACTTTCCTCTTCTGACTCGTTATCAAGATTATCAATACTTTGATTCAGATCAATACCATCACTGGTATCTAGATTTGCTGCGGCGGGTGGGGGGTGGGGGGGTCGATTCTTCTGTACCACCCAGACTTTGATTTTCTAACAATCGTTCCATAAGTTCGATTTTCTTGCCCTTCCCAGAGAGGTTCTGATGTCTACACAATACTTTCAAGCAATCAGAAGTTTTGGCAGACAATGATTCTAGGGTATACATTTCCATAGTAGACAGGTTTTAGAAAATCAGCTTTTTAGTGCTAAGCTTTGTGGTTAGTTGTCCTAAAGTATCCAAAAGCACGCTAAAGTTTATACTCAATACAAATCCCACCGCTGTACACCAGTGTTAGGCAGAAACCTGTGCAGTTCCCTTAGGGACCACTGCAAAAAGTTTAGGACTACAGGAGTTAGCAGTAAACCCAATTGGTAGCAGTCTGCACTACCCAGATTTACCTGGTAGCTGTGGCTGAGCAGTGGACTTCTCTCAAGAAGAGTAAGACAGTATACAGAGCATACACGATAGGGCAGGTAAACACAGTAGAACAAGCAAACACTGACCAGAGTTTTGGTGTAAAAGATATATAATTATTTATTTCAAAACACATCTATAAAAACACGATGGCACTAATATTAAGCAAGTTCAAAAACACAGTCACTAAAGTATATACACTCCCTTAAAAGAATATTAGACAAGTCTTAAGTAAAGCACCACTTATTTTCAGACAGCGGTGAGCGCTTAACGCAGATGGCACTCTAATAATTCGGGTTAAAAGGGAGAGAAAGGCAGAGCATAAATGGAAACAGATCCCAACACCTTTTCAAGAACACATCAAGAGAGGAAGGCAGAATAAAACCGTGAAGTTAGAGTTCAGAAAGCCGGATCCACTTTAAGAGGATCAGAACGAAATGTGTCCAAGGTCACACGGCTGAAAAGTGTACAAAAGTCTCGGAAAAGGTTCAGGAATGAGTTGGACCAAAAGAAAGGGACCAGTTAGATGGTCAAGAGGTTAGCCCTGTCTAGAAGGTTAAGGATTTGCTGTCACCTGGTAGCAATCTATAGAAAGGGAGGCCAGGCAGACACAGTACCTTGAAATGGTGAGAACGCTCCAGCGGGGGCAGTTGTTCCTGCAGTGGTTGCGAGTTGGTGCTTCGTCCGGCAGAAGAGAAGATCTCGTCGGGGAGGTAAACAGGAGGTCATTGTGCTGCCAAGGAAGAAAACTGCCGCGGAGTTTCTCGTTTCAAAGGAGCGGTCCTTTCTTTTGTGGTTCAGTGGTAAGTGGCTATCCGGTTGCCGGAGTGCTTGGCACGGGCAATTCGACCACTAGACGTCCTGGTAGGCGAAAAGGAAAGCGAACTGGTTGTCCCCACCAGCTCAAGGGGAAGAGACTCTCCGCCAAGAAGATCTCCTCTGTCGTCGGGAAGTGGTGAGGCGGTTCAGCAGGGCTCCACCGGTGGTGTCGTTGTTGCAGGTCGGCTCAGCTTCTCACTCTTCGGATCTTTCAGGTCCTGTGGCGACTTCTGAAAGATCCGAAAGTTCCAGTCCCAAAAGCCCTGCTTTTATGAAGAAACCCCCATTCATTCAGCCTAGCTGTCAATCAAACATGCTAAGTGGTGAGCCGGCCGGCTCACCACTTGGGCCAATCACACAAGAGTGCGACTTGAGTTGCAAAGGAAACTCAGTCCGGGTTCCTAAACCCTCTCCCACACCCCCTGTGGTACCCAGACAGAGTGGCACAACTTGTGGAGGCTTCTGTGCAGAAGCCCGCCAAAAAGTGGAACAAAGGCTCGACTTGGGTTGGAGTCACAGAAGAGAAAACAAATGCCATTTTAGGATCGAGTTCTGGCAAAAAATACCAACCGGTGAATTAATATTAAATAAATAACCCGGCAGTATGTTCGAAGCTATAGGAATTAAATAATTAAAGTTGGTAGCCTCGAACAATGGGAACATCCCATAGAGATATATTCGCGGTCGAATATAAAAAGTAGTATCCACTGCCACCAGCCAAAACTCGATCAGGGGGGACGGAGACGTGCCCCCTCGAATAACAGACCCCGGGGCAATCGAATTGCCCCGACCAGTACGTCCACAATATGATGGTTTATGCTGGTTTCTGTTCATAATTTGGGACTAGTAAAGCCAATGGTGACTTTACATGCCCTGGGAGACAGTAGTCAGTCCCAGGGTATGGAGTCTGTGGTGGGGTGTCACTATGACAGCCCTGTGTCACTGCACTGAGGGTGCTGTGTAACACACATAGTAAAAACATATGAGACCCTATGGAGTAAACGACCCCATAGCCCATAAAACACATTTACAGTCAAAGGAACCCCTCAAATCATGTCCAAGAGTGTGAGGAAAAGAGATTCACTCTTGGCAGGAGAAAAAAACAAACTCCAGAAATCCAGCAAAGCTGCTGGGGGACTCACTAGGTTCGGAAATTCAGCCTAAACAGAGAATTCTCCCTAACAAGAACTCTTCCAGAACTCCAGCAAGGAAGGAAGCAAAGAAACACAGTATCCAGCAGGTAAGCTGGGGAAGACTGGACTTACTGCTGGACTCTGTGCCGGGGCTGCCGTCCCCTGGTGTTTAAGTAGGGAAGTCCTCTCAATTAAAGGTGCAGAACTTTTCCAGAACTCCAGCAAGGAAGGAAGCAAATAAACACAGTATCCAGGAGGTAAGCTGGGGCAGACTGGACCCACTGCCAGACTCTGCGCGCTGTCGCTGCCTGCCCCCTGGTGATTGTGTAGGGATGTCTTCTCAATTAAAGGTGCAGAACTCCTGCAGGGAAGGAAGCAAAGAAACACAGTATCCAGCAGGTAAACTGGGGCAGACTGGACTTGCTGCCGAACTCTGCACGCCGGTACTGCACGCCCCCTGGTGTTTCAGTACCCAAGTTTTTTCAATTAAAGGTGCAGAACTCTTCCAGAACTCCAGCAAGGAAGGAAGCAAAGAAACACAGTATCCAGCAGGTAAGCTGGGGCAGACTGGACTTACTGCCGGACTCTGCGCCGGCGCTGCGCGCCCCTTGGTGTTTCAGTGGAGAAGTCTTCTCAATTAAATGTGCAGAACTTTTACAGAACTCCAGCAAGGAAGGAGCAAAGACACACAGTATCCACCAGGTAAGCTAGGGCAGACTGGACTCGCTGGCGGACTCTGCGTGCCGGCATTGCACGCCACCTGGTGTTTAAGTAGGGAAGTCTTCTTAATTAAAGGTACAGAACTCTTCAAGAACTCCAGCAAGGAAGGAAGCAAAGAAAGACAGTATCCAGAGGGTAAACTGGGGCAGACTGGA
The DNA here is from genome assembly GCF_040938575.1 of Ambystoma mexicanum. Classification (NCBI taxonomy): domain Eukaryota; kingdom Metazoa; phylum Chordata; class Amphibia; order Caudata; family Ambystomatidae; genus Ambystoma; species Ambystoma mexicanum. The sequence continues at coordinate 1,118,922,092 of NC_090926.1, forward strand.
CTCACTGCCGGACTCTGCTCACCGGCCCTGTGCGCCCCCTGGTGTTTTAGTAGGGAAGTTGTCTCAATTAACGGTGCAGAACTCTTCCAGAACTCCAGCAAGGAAGGATACAAAGAAACACAGTATCCAGCAGGTAGGCTGGGGCAGACTCGGCTCACTGCCGGATGCTGCGCACTGGCGCTGCACGCCCCCTGGTGTTTAAGTAGGGAAGTCTTCTGAATTAAAGGTGCAGAACTCTTCCAGAACTCCAGCAAGGAAAGAAGCAAAGAAGCACAGTATCCAGGAGATAAGTTGGGGCAGACTGGACTCGCTGCCAGACTCTGCGCGCTGTCGCTGCCTGCCCCCTGGTGATTGTGTAGGGATGTCTTCTCAATTAAAGATGCAGAACTCCAGCAAGGAAGAAAGCAAAGAAACACAGTATCCAGCAGTTAAACTGGGGCAGACTGGACTCGCTGCCGGACTCTGCATGCCGGCGCTGCACGCCACCTGGTGTTCAAGTAGGGAAGTCTTCTCAATTAAAGCTACAGAACCCTTCCAGAACTCCAGCAAGGATGGAAGCAAAGAAACACAGTATCCAGCAGGTAAGCTGGGGCAGACTGGACTCATTGCCGGACTCTGCGCACCGGCGCTGTGCGCTTCTGGTGGTTAAATAGGGAAGTTGTCTCAATTAAAGGTGCAGAACTCTTCCAGAACTCGTGCAAGGAAGGAAGCAAAAAAACACAGTATACAGCAGGTAAGCTGGGGCAGACTGGACTCATTGCCGGACTCTGCGCACCGGCGCTGTACGCTTCTGGTGGTTAAATAGGGAAGTTGTCTCAATTAAAGGTGCAGAACTCTTCCAGAACTCCAGCAAGGAAGGAAGCAAAGAAACACAGTATCCAGCAGGTAGGCTGGGGCAGACTCGGCTCACTGCCGGATGCTGCGCACTGGCGCTGCACGCCCCCTGGTGTTTAAGTAGGGAAGTCTTCTGAATTAAAGGTGCAGAACTCTTCCAGAACTCCAGCAAGGAAGGAAGCAAAGAAACACAGTATCCAGCAGGTATGCTCGGGCATAATGGACTTACTGCCGGACTCTGTGCCTGCTCTGCGCGCCCCCTGGTGTTTAAGTAGTGAAGTCTTCTCAAATAAATGTGCAGAACTTTTCCAGAACTCCAGGAAGGAAGGAAGCAAAAAAACACAGTATCCAGCAGGTAAGATGGGGAAACTGGACTTGCTGCCAGACTCTGCGTGCGGGTGCTGCATGCCTTCTGGTGTTTGTGTACGGATTTCTTCTCAATTAAAGTTGCATAACTCTGCCAGAACTCCAGCAAGGAAAGAAGCAAAGAAGCACAGTATCCACCAGGTAAGATGGGGCAGACTGGACTCCCGGCTGGACTCTGCTAACCAGCCCTGTGCGCCCCCCGGTGTTTAAGTAGGGAAGTCCTCTCAATTAAAGGTGCACAAGTCTTCCAGAACTCCAGCAAGGAAGGAAGCAAAGAAACATAGTAGCCAGCAGTTCAGCTGGGACAGACTGACGTGCTGCTGGACTCTGCTCGCTGGCGCTGTGCGCCCCCTGGTTTTTAAGTAGGCAAGTCATCTCAAATAAAGGTGCAGAACTCTACCAGAACTCCAGCAAGGAAGGAACCAAAGAAACACAGTATCCAGCAGGTAGGCTGGGGGACACGGGACTCGCTTCCGGATGCTGCGCACCGGCTCTGCACGCCCCCTGATGTTTAAGTAGGGAAGTCCTCTCAATTAAATGTGCAGAACTCTTCAGAACTCCAGCAAGGAAGGAAGCACAGAAACACAGTATCCAGCAGGTAAACTGGGGCAGACTGGACCTACTGCGGACTCTGCTCGCCGGAGCTGCACGCCCCCTAATGTTTCAGCAGGGAAGTCTTCTTAATTAAAGGTGCAGAACTCGTCCAGAACTCCAGCAAGGAAGGAACCAAAGAAACACAGTATGCAGCAGGTAGGCTGGGGCACACTGGACTTGCTACCGGATGCTGCGCACCGACGCTGCACGCCCCCTGGAGTTTAAGTAGGGAAGTCTTCTGAATTAAAGGTGCAGAACTCTTCCAGAACTCGAGCAAGGAAGGAAGCAAAACAACACAGTATCCAGCAGCTAAGCTGGGGCAGACTGGACTTAATGCCGGACTATGCGAAGGCGCTGCGAACCCCCTGGTGTTTAAATAGGGAAGTCTTCTCAATTAAATGTGCAGAAATTTTACAGAACTACAGCGAGGAAGGAAGCAAAGAAACACAGTATCCAGAGGGTAAGCTGGGGTAGACTGAACTTGCTGCCGGACTCTGCTCGCTGGCGCTGTGCGCACCTTGGTTTTTAAGTAGGGAAGTCGTCTCAATTACAGGTGCAGAACTCTTCCAGAACTCCAGCAAGGAAGGAACCAAAGAAACAAAGTATCCAGCAGGTAGGCTGGGGGACACTGGACTCGCTGCCGGATGCTGCGCACCAGCACCTCACGCCCCCTGGTGTTTAAGTAGGGAAGTCTTCTGAATTAAAGGTGCAGAACTCTTCAGAACTCCAGCAAGGAAGGAAGCAAAGAAACACTGTATCCAGCAGGTAAGCTGGAGCAGACTGGACTTACTGGCGGACTCTGCGCCAGCGCTGTGCGCCCCTTGGTGTTTCAGTGGAGAAGTCTTCTCAATTAAATGTGCAGAACTTTTACAGAACTCCAGCAAGGAAGAAAGCAAAGAAACACAGTATCCACCAGGTAAGCTAGGGCAGACTGGACTCGCTGGCGGACTCTGCATGCAGGCCTTGCACGCCACCTGGTGTTTAAGTAGGGAAGTCTTCTCAATTAAAGGTACAGAACTCTTCCAGAACTCCAACAAGGAAGGAAGCAAAGAAACACAGTATCCAGCAGGTAAATTGGGGCAGACTGGAATCACTGCCGGACTCTGCTCACCGGCGCTGTGCACCCCCTGTTGTTTTAGTAGGGAAGTTGTCTCAATTAAAGGTGCAGAACTCTTCCAGAACTCCAGCAAGGAAGGATCCAAAGAAACACAGTATCCAGCAGGTAGGCTGGGGCAGCCTCGGCTCCCCGCCGGATGCTGCGCACTGGCGCTGCACGCCCAATGGTGTTTAAGTAGGGAAGTCTTCTGAATTAAAGGTGCAGAACTCTTCCAGAACTCCAGCAAGGAAGGAAGCAAAGGAACACATTATATAGCAGGTAAGCTGGGGCAGACTGGACCCGCTGCCAAAGTATGCGGGCCCCCTGATGTTTAAGTAGGGAAGTCTTCTCAATTAAAGGTGCAGAATTCTTCCAGAACTCCAGCAGAGAAGGAAGCAAAGAAACACAGTATCCAGCAGGTAAGCTGGGGCAGACTGGACTTACTGCCGGACTCTGCGTGCCAGCGCTGCACACCGCCTGATGTTTCAGTAGGGAAGTCTTCTCAATTAAAGGTGCAGAACTCAATCAGAACTCCAGCAAGAAAGGAAGCAAAGAAACACAGTATGCTGCACGTAAATTGGGTAGACTGGACTCACTGCCGGACTCTGCTCGCCGGCGCTGCGCGCCCCCTGATGTTTCAGTAAGGAAGTCTTCTCAATTAAAGGTGCAGAACTCTTCCAGAACTCCTGCTAGGAAGGAAGCAAAGAAACAAAGTATCCAGCAGGTAAGCTGGGGTAGACTGGACTCCCTGCTGGACTCTGCTCGCCGGCGCCGCGCCTCCTGATGTTTCAGTAGGGAAGTCTTCTCAATGAAAGGTGAGGAACTCATCCAGAACTCCAGCAAGGAAGGAAGCAAAGAAACACAGAATCTAGCAGGTGAGCTGGGGCAAACTGGACTCGCTGCCAAAGTATGCATGCCCCCTGGTGTTTAAGTAGGGAAGTTCTCTCAATTAAAGGTGCAGAACTCTTCCAGAACTCCAGCAAGGAAGGAAGCAAAGAAACACAGTATGCTGCAGGTAAATTGCGGCAGACTGGACTCACTGCCGGACTCTGCTCGCCAGCGCTGCGCGCCTTCTGATGTTTCAGTAGGGAAGTCTTCTCAAATAAAGGTGCAGAACTCATCCAGAACTCCAGCAAGGAAGGAAGCAAAGAAACACAGAATCTAGCAGGTGAGCTGGGGCAAACTGGACTCGCTGCCAAAGTATGCGTGCCCCCTGGTGTTTAAATAGAGACGTCCTCTCAATTAAAGGTGCAGAACTCTTCCAGAACTCCAGCAAGGAAGGAAGCAAAGAAACAAAGTATCCAGCAGGTAAGCTGGGGCAGACTGGACTTGCTGCTGGACTCTGCATGCCGGTGCTGCATGCCTGCTGGTGTTTGTGTAGGGAAGTCTTCTCAATTAAAGGTTCAGAACTCTTCCAGAACTCCTGCTAGGAAGGAAGCAAAGAAACAAAGTATCCAGCAGGTAAGCTGGGGTAGACTGGACTCCCTGCTGGACTCTGCTCGCCGGCGCTGCACGCCTCTTGATGTTTCAGTAGGGAAGTCTTCTCAATTAAAGGTGCAGAACTCATCCAGAACTCCAGCAAGAAAGGAAGCAAAGAAACACAGTATCCAGCAGGTAAGCTGGGGCATACTGGACTTACTGCCAGACTCTGCGTGCCAGCGCTGCACACCGCCTGATGTTTCAGTAGGTAAGTCTTCTCAATTAAAGGTGCAGAACTCATCCAGAACTCCAGAAAGAAAGGAAGCAAAGAAACACAGTATGCTGCAGGTAAATTGGGACAGACTGGACTCACTGCCGGACTCTGCTCGCCGGAGCTGCGCGCCCCCTGATGTTTCAGTAGCAAAGTATTCTCAATGAAAGGTGCAGAACTCATCCAGAACTCCAGCAAGGAAGGAAGCAAAGAAACACAGAATCTAGCAGTTGAGCTGGGGCAAACTGGACCCGCTGCCAAAGTATGCGTGCCCCCTGGTGTTTAAGTAGGGAAGTCCTCTCAATTAAAGGTGCTGAACTCTTCCAGAACTCTAGCAAGGAAGGAAGCAAAGAAACCCAGTATCCAGCAGGTAAGCTGGGACAGACTGGACTTGCTGCCGACCTCTGCGTACCGGTGCAACACGCCTTCTGGTGTTTGTGTAGGGAAGTCTTCTCAATTAAAGGTGCAGAACCCTTCCAGAACTCCTGCAAGGAAGGAAGCAAAGAAACACAGTATCCAGCAGATAAGCTGGGACAGACTGGACCCACTGCCAAAGTATGCGGGCCCCCTGATGTTTAAGTAGGGAAGTCTTCTCAATTAAAGGTGCAGAAATCTTCCAGAACTCCAGCAAGGAAGGAAGCAAAGAAACACAGTATCCAGCAGATAAGCTGGGGCAGACTGGACCCACTGCCAAAGTATGCGGGCCCCCTGATGTTTAAGTAGGGAAGTCTTCTCAATTAAAGGTGCCGAAATCTTCCAGAACTCCAGCAAGGAAGGAAGCAAAGAAACACAGTATCCAGCAGATAAGCTGGGGCAGACTGGACTTGCTGCCGGCCTCTGCGTGCCAGTGCTGCACGCCTTCTGGTGTTTGTGTAGGGAAGTCTTCTCAATTAAAGGAGCAGAACTCTTCCAGAACTCCTGCAAGGAAGGAAGCAAAGAAACACAGTATCCAGCAGATAGGCTGGTGCAGCCTGGACCTGCTGCCGGACTCTGTGCGCCCCCTGTTGTTTAAGTAGGGAAGACTTCTCAATTAAAGGTGCAGAACTCTTCCAGAACTCCTGCTAGGAAGGAAGCAAAGAAACAAAGTATCCAGCAGGTAAGCTGGGGTAGACTGGACTCCCTGCTGGACTCTGCTCGCCGGCGCCGCGCGCCTCCTGATGTTTCAGTAGGGAAGTCTTCTCAATTAAAGGTGCAGAACTCATCCAGAACTCCAGCATGGAAGGAAGCAAAGAAACACAGTATCAAGCAGGAGTGCTGGGGCAGACTGGACTCGCTGCCGAAATATGCGTGTCCCCTGGTGTTTAAGTAGGGAAGTTCTCCCAATTAAAGGTGCAGAACTCTTCCAGAACTCCAGCAAGGAAGGAAGCAAAGAAACACAGTATCCAGCAGGTAAGTTGGGGCAGACTGGACTTGCTGCTGGACTCTGCGTGCTGGTGCTGCAGGCCTGCTGGTGTTTGTGTAGGGAAGTCTTCTCAATTAAAGGTGCAGAACTCTTCCAGAACTCCGGCTAGGAAGGAAGCAAAGAAGCATTGTATGCTGCAGGTAAGCTGGGACTGACTGGACTAACTGCATGACTCTGCTCGCCAGCGCTGCGCGCCTCCTGATGTTTCAGTAGGGAAGTCTTCTCAAATAAAGGTGCAGAACTCATCCAGAACTCCTGCAAGGAAGGAAGCAAAGAAACACAGTATCCAGCAGGTAAGCTGGTGCAGACTAGACCTGCTGCTGGACTCTGTGCGCCACCTGGTGTTTAAGTAGGGAAGACTTCTCAATTAAAGGTGCAGAACTCATCCAGAACTCCAGCAAGGAAGGAAGCAAAGAAACACAGTATCTAGCAGGTGAGCTGGGGCAGACTGGACTCGCTTCCGAAGTATGCGTGTCCCCTGGTGTTTAAGTAGGGAAATCCTCTCAATTAAAGGTGCAGAACTCTTCCAGAACTCCAGCAAGGAAGGAAGCAAAGAAACACAGTATCCAGCAGGTAAGCCGGGGCAGACTGGTCTTGCTGCCGGACTCTGCATGCCTGTGCTGCACGCCTTCTGGTGTTTGTGTAGTGAAGTCTTCTCAATTAAAGGTGCAGAACTCTTCCAGAACTCCTGCAAGGAAGGAAGCAAAGAAACACAGTATCCAGCAGGTAAGCTGGTGCAGACTAGACCTGCTGCTGGACTCTGTGCGCCTCCTGTTGTTTAAGTAGGGAAGTCTTCTCAATTAAAGGTGCAGAACTCTTTCAGAACTCCAGCCTGGAAGGAAGCAAAGAAACACAGTATAAAGCAGGTAAACTGGGGCAGACTGGACTCGCTGCCGAACTCTGCACGCCGGTGCTGCGCGCCACCTGTTGTTTAAGTAGGGAAGTCTTCTCAATTAAAGGTACAGAACTCTTTCAGAACTCCAGCAAGGAAGGAAGCCAAGAAACACAGTATCCAAAAGGTAAGCTGTGGCAAACTGGACTTGCTGCCAGATTCTGCGTGCCGGCGCTGCATGCCTTCTCGTGTTTGTGTACGGATTTCTTCTCATTTAAAGTTGCAGAACTCTTCCAGAACTCCAGCAAGAAAGGAAGCAAAGAAACACAGTATCCAGGAGGTAAGCTGGGGCAGACTGGACTTGCTGCCAGACTCTGCGCGCGGTCGCTGCCTGCCCCCTGGTGTTTGTGTAGGGAAGTCCCCTCAATTAAAGGTGCAGAACTTTTTCAGAACTCCAGCAAGGAAGGAAACAAATAAACACAGTATCCAGGTGGTAAACTGGGGCAGACTGGACTCGCTGCCAGACTTTGCGCGCTGTCGCTGCCTGCCCCCTGGTGTTTGTGTAAGGATGTCTTTTCAATTAAAGGTGCCGAACTCCAGCAAGGAAGGAAGCAAAGAAGCACAGCATCCAGCAGGTAAGCTGGGGCAGACTGGACTCGCTGCCGAACTCTGCACACTGGTACTGTGCGCCCCCTGATGTTTCAGTAGGGAAGTCTTCTTAATTAAACCTGCAGAACTCATCCCGAACTCCAGCTAGGAAGGAAGCAAAGATGCACAGTATGCTGCAGGTAAATTGGGGCTGACTGGACTCACTGCGGGACTCTGTTTGCTGGTGCCGTGCGCCTCCTGATGTTTCAGTAGGGAAGTCTTCTCAATTAAAGGTGCAGAACTCATCCAGAACTCCAGCAAGGAAGGAAGCAAAGAAACACAGTATCTAGCAGGTGAGCTGGGGCAGACTGGATTCGCTGCCGAAGTATGCGTGCCCCCTGGTGTTTAAGTAGAGAAGTCCTCTCAATTAAAGGTGCAGAACTGTTCCAGAACTCCAGCAAGGAAGGAAGCAAAGAAACACAGTGTCCAGCAGGTAAGCTGGGGCAGACTGGACTTGCTACTGGACTCTGCGTGCCGTTGCTACATGCCTGCTGGTAAGCCCGGGCAGACTTGATTTACTGCGGACTCTGTGCCGGCGCTGCGCACCCCCTGGTGTTTAAGTAGGGAAGTCTTCTCAATTAAATGTGCAGAAATTTTCCAGAACTCCAGCAAGGAAGGAAGCAAAGAAACACAGTATCTACCAGGTAAGCTGGAGCAGACTGGACTTGCTGCCGAAGTATGCAGGCCCCCTGGTGTTTAAGTAGGGACGTCTTCTCAATTAAAGGTGCAGAACTCTTCCAGAACTCCAGCAAGGAAGGAAGCAAAGAAACACAGTATCTACCAGGTAAGCTGGAGCAGACTGGACTTGCTGCCGAAGTATGCAGGCCCCCTGGTGTTTAAGTAGGGAAGTCTTCTCAATTAAATGTGCAGAACTTTTACAGAACTCCAGCAAGGAAGGAAGCAAAGAAACACAGTATCCACCAGGTAAGCTAGGGCAGACTCGACTCGCTGGCGGACTCTGCATGCAGGCCTTGCACGCCACCTGTTGTTTAAGTAGGGAAGTCTTCTCAATTAAAGGTACAGAACTCTTACAGAACTCCAACAAGGAAGGAAGCAAAGAAACACAGTATCCAGCAGGTAAACTGGGGCAGACTGGACTCACTGCCGGACTCTGCTCACCGGCGCTGTGCACCCCCTGGTGTTCTAGTAGGGAAGTTGTCTCAATTAAAGGTGCAGAACTCTTCCAGAACTCCAGCAAGGAAGGATCCAAAGAAACACAGTATCCAGCAGGTAGGCTGGGGCAGCCTCGGCTCCCCGCCGGATTCTGCGCACTGGTGCTGCACGCCCCCTGGTGTTTAAGTAGGGAAGTCTTCTGAATTAAAGGTGCAGAACTCTTCCAGAACTCCAGCAAGGAAGGAAGCAAAGGAACACATTATCTAGCAGGTAAGCTGGCGCAGACTGGACCCGCTGCCAAAGTATGCGGGCCCCCTGATGTTTAAGTAGGGAAGTCTTCTCAATTAAAGGTGCAGAAATCTTCCAGAACTCCAGCAAGGAAGGAAGCAAAGAAACACAGTATCCAGCAGATAAGCTGGGGCAGACTGGACTTGCTGCTGGCCTCTGCGTGCCGGTGCTGCACGCCTTCTGGTGTTTGTGTAGGGAAATCTACTCAATTAAAGGTGCAGAACTCTTCCAGAACTCCTGCAAGGAAGGAAGCAAAGAAACACAGTATCCAGCAGGTAAGCTGGTGCAGACTGGACCTGCTGCCGGACTCTGTGCGCCCCCTGTTGTTTAAGTAGGGAAGTCTTCTCAATTAAAGGTGCAGAACTCTTCCAGAACTCCAGCAAGGAAGGAAACAAAGAAACACAGTATCCAGCAGGTAAGCTGGAGCAGACTGGACTTACTGCCGGACTCTGCGCCAGCGCTGCGCGCTCCTTGTTGTTTCAGTGGAGAAGTCTTCTCAATTAAATGTGCAGAACTTTTACAGAACTCTAGCAAGGAAGGAAGCAAAGAAACAGTATCCAGCAGATACGCTGGGGCAGACTGGACTTGCTGCCGGCCTCTGCGTGCCGGTGCTGCACGCCTTCTGGTGTTTGTGTAGAGAAGTCTTCTCAATTAAAGATGCAGAACTCTTCCAGAACTCCTGCAAGGAAGGAAGCAAAGAAACACAGTATCCAGCAGGTAAACTGGTGCCGACTGGACCTGCTGCCGGACTCTGTGCGCCCCCTGTTGTTTAAGTAGGGAAGTCTTCTCAATTAAAGGTGCAGAACTCTTCCAGAACTCCTGCTAGGAAGGAAGCAAAGAAACAAAGTATCCAGCAGGTAAACTGGGATAGACTGGACTCCCTGCTGGACTCTGCTCCCCGGCGCCATGCGCCTCCTGATGTTTCAGTAGGGAAGTCTTCTCAATTAAAGGTGCAGAACTCATCCAGAACTCCAGCAAGGAAGGAAGCAAAGAAACACAGTATCAAGCAGGGGAGCTGGGGCAGACTGGACTCGCTGCCGAAATATGCGTGTCCCCTGGTGTTTAAGTAGGGAAGTCCTCCCAATTAAAGGTGCAGAACTCTTCCAGAACTCCAGCAAGGAAGGAAGCAAAGAAACACAGTATCCAGCAGGTAAGCTGGTGCAGACTGGACCTGCTGCTGGACTCTGTGCGTCCCCTGTTGTTTAAGTAGTGAAGTCTTCTCAATTAAAGGTGCAGAACTCTTTCAGAACTCCAGCAAGGAAGGAAGCAGGAAATACAGTATAAAGCAGGTAAACTGGGGCAGACTGGACTTGCTGCCGAACTCTGCACGCCGGTGCTGCGTGCCACCTGGTGTTTTAGTAGGGAAGTTGTCTCAATTAAAGGTGCAGAACTCTTCCAGAACTCCAGCAAGGAAGGATCCAAAGAAACACAGTATCCAGCAGGTAGGCTGGGGCAGCCTCGGCTCCCCGCCGGATGCTGCGCACTGGCGCTGCATGCCCCCTGGTGTTTAAGTAGGGAAGTCTTCTGAATTAAAGGTGCAGAACTCTTCCAGAACTCCAGCAAGGAAGGAAGCAAAGGAACACATTATCTAGCAGGTAAGCTGGGGCAGACTGGACCCGCTGCCAAAGTATGCGGGCCCCCTGATGTTTAAGTAGGGAAGTCTTCTCAATTAAAGGTGCAGAACTCATCCAGAACTCCTGCAAGGAAGGAAGCAAAGAAACACAGTATCCAGCAGGTAAGCTGGTGCAGACTAGACCTGCTGCTGGACTCTGTGCGCCACCTGGTGTTTAAGTAGGGAAGACTTCTCAATTAAAGGTGCAGAACTCATCCAGAACTCCAGCAAGGAAGGAAGCAAAGAAACACAGTATCTAGCAGGTGAGCTGGGGCAGACTGGACTCGCTTCCGAAGTATGCGTGTCCCCTGGTGTTTAAGTAGGGAAATCCTCTCAATTAAAGGTGCAGAACTCTTCCAGAACTCCAGCAAGGAAGGAAGCAAAGAAACACAGTATCCAGCAGGTAAGCCGGGGCAGACTGGTCTTGCTGCCGGACTCTGCATGCCTGTGCTGCACGCCTTCTGGTGTTTGTGTAGTGAAGTCTTCTCAATTAAAGGTGCAGAACTATTCCAGAACTCCTGCAAGGAAGGAAGCAAAGAAACACAGTATCCAGCAGGTAAGATGGTGCAGACTAGACCTGCTGCTGGACTCTGTGCGCCTCCTGTTGTTTAAGTAGGGAAGTCTTCTCAATTAAAGGTGCAGAACTCTTTCAGAACTCCAGCCTGGAAGGAAGCAAAGAAACACAGTATAAAGCAGGTAAACTGGGGCAGACTGGACTCGCTGCCGAACTCTGCACGCCGGTGCTGCGCGCCACCTGTTGTTTAAGTAGGGAAGTCTTCTCAATTAAAGGTACAGAACTCTTTCAGAACTCCAGCAAGGAAGGAAGCCAAGAAACACAGTATCCAAAAGGTAAGCTGTGGCAAACTGGACTTGCTGCCAGATTCTGCGTGCCGGCGCTGCATGCCTTCTCGTGTTTGTGTACGGATTTCTTCTCATTTAAAGTTGCAGAACTCTTCCAGAACTCCAGCAAGAAAGGAAGCAAAGAAACACAGTATCCAGGAGGTAAGCTGGGGCAGACTGGACTCGCTGCCAGACTTTGCGCGCTGTCGCTGCCTGCCCCCTGGTGTTTGTGTAAGAATGTCTTTTCAATTAAAGGTGCAGAACTCCAGCAAGGAAGGAAGCAACGAAGCACAGCATCCAGCAGGTAAGCTGGGGCAGACTGGACTCGCTGCCGAACTCTGCACACTGGTACTGTGCGCCCCCTGATGTTTCAGTAGGGAAGTCTTCTTAATTAAACCTGCAGAACTCATCCCGAACTCCAGCTAGGAAGGAAGCAAAGATGCACAGTATGCTGCAGGTAAATTGGGGCTGACTGGACTCACTGCCGGACTCTGTTTGCTGGTGCCGTGCGCCTCCTGATGTTTCAGTAGGGAAGTCCCCTCAATTAAAGGTGCAGAACTTTTTCAGAACTCCAGCAAGGAAGGAAACAAATAAACACAGTATCCAGGTGGTAAACTGGGGCAGACTGGACTCGCTGCCAGACTTTGCGCGCTGTCGCTGCCTGCCCCCTGGTGTTTGTGTAAGGATGTCTTTTCAATTAAAGGTGCAGAACTCCAGCAAGGAAGGAAGCAACGAAGCACAGCATCCAGCAGGTAAGCTGGGGCAGACTGGACTCGCTGCCGAACTCTGCACACTGGTACTGTGCGCCCCCTGATGTTTCAGTAGGGAAGTCTTCTTAATTAAACCTGCAGAACTCATCCCGAACTCCAGCTAGGAAGGAAGCAAAGATGCACAGTATGCTGCAGGTAAATTGGGGCTGACTGGACTCACTGCCGGACTCTGTTTGCTGGTGCCGTGCGCCTCCTGATGTTTCAGTAGGGAAGTCTTCTCAATTAAAGGTGCAGAACTCATCCAGAACTCCAGCAAGGAAGGAAGCAAAGAAACACAGTATCTAGCAGGTGAGCTGGGGCAGACTGGATTCGCTGCCGAAGTATGCGTGCCCCCTGGTGTTTAAGTAGAGAAGTCCTCTCAATTAAAGGAGCAGAACTGTTCCAGAACTCCAGCAAGGAAGGAAGCAAAGAAACACAGTATCCAGCAGGTAAGCTGGGGCAGACTGGACTTGCTACTGGACTCTGCGTGCCGGTGCTACATGCCTGCTGGTAAGCCCGGGCAGACTTGATTTACTGCGGACTCTGTGCCGGCGCTGCGCACCCCCTGGTGTTTAAGTAGGGAAGTCTTCTCAATTAAATGTGCAGAAATTTTCCAGAACTCCAGCAAGGAAGGAAGCAAAGAAACACAGTATCTACCAGGTAAGCTGGAGCAGACTGGACTTGTTGCCGAAGTATGCGGGCCCCCTGGTGTTTAAGTAGGGACGTCTTCTCAATTAAAGGTGCAGAACTCTTCCAGAACTCCAGCAAGGAAGGAAGCAAAGAAACACAGTATCTACCAGGTAAGCTGGAGCAGACTGGACTTGCTGCCGAAGTATGCAGGCCCCCTGGTGTTTAAGTAGGGAAGTCTTCTCAATTAAATGTGCAGAACTTTTACAGAACTCCAGCAAGGAAGGAAGCAAAGAAACACAGTATCCACCAGGTAAGCTAGGGCAGACTCGACTCGCTGGCGGACTCTGCATGCAGGCCTTGCACGCCACCTGGTGTTTAAGTAGGGAAGTCTTCTCAATTAAAGGTACAGAACTCTTACAGAACTCCAACAAGGAAGGAAGCAAAGAAACACAGTATCCAGCAGGTAAACTGGGGCAGACTGGACTCACTGCCGGACTCTGCGCCAGCGCTGCGCGCTCCTTGTTGTTTCAGTGGAGAAGTCTTCTCAATTAAATGTGCAGAACTTTTACAGAACTCCAGCAAGGAAGGAAGCAAAGAAACAGTATCCAGCAGATACGCTGGGGCAGACTGGACTTGCTGCCGGCCTCTGCGTGCCGGTGCTGCACGCCTTCTGATGTTTGTGTAGAGAAGTCTTCTCAATTAAAGATGCAGAACTCTTCCAGAACTCCTGCAAGGAAGGAAGCAAAGAAACACAGTATCCAGCAGGTAAACTGGTGCCGACTGGACCTGCTGCCGGACTCTGTGCGCCCCCTGTTGTTTAAGTAGGGAAGTCTTCTCAATTAAAGGTGCAGAACTCTTCCAGAACTCCTGCTAGGAAGGAAGCAAAGAAACAAAGTATCCAGCAGGTAAGCTGGTGCAGACTGGACCTGCTGCTGGACTCTGTGCGTCCCCTGTTGTTTAAGTAGTGAAGTCTTCTCAATTAAAGGTGCAGAACTCTTTCAGAACACCAGCAAGGAAGGAAGCAAGGAAATACAGTATAAAGCAGGTAGACTGGGGCAGACTGGACTTGCTGCCGAACTCTGCACGCCGGTGCTGCGTGCCACCTGTTGTTTAAGTAGGAAAGTCTTCTCAATTAAAGGTACAGAACTCTTTTAGAACTCCAGCAAGGAAGGAAACCAAGAAACACAGTATCCAAAAGGTAAGCTGTGGCAAACTGGACTTGCTGCCAGACTCTGCGTGCCGGCGCTGCTTGCCTTCTGGTCTTTGTGTACGGATTTCTTCTCATTTAAATTTGCAGAACTCTTCCAGAACTCCAGCAAGGAAGGAAGCAAAGAAACACAGTATCCAGGAGGTAAGCTGGGGAAGACTGGACTTGCTGCCAGACTCTGCGCGCGGTCGCTGCCTGCCCCCTGGTGTTTGTGTAGGGAAGTCCTCTCAATTAAAGGTGCAAAACTTTTTCAGAACTCCAGCAAGGAAGGAAACAAATAAACACAGTATCCAGGTGGTAAGCTGGGGCAGACTGGACTCGCTGCCAGACTTTGCGCGCTGTCGCTGCTTGCCCCCTGGTGTTTGTGTAAGGATGTCTTTTCAATTAAAGGTGCAGAACTCCAGCAAGGAAGGAAGCAAAGAAACACAGCATCCAGCAGGTAAGCTGGGGCAGACTGGACTCGCTGCCGAACTCTGCACACTGGCACTGCGTGCCCCCTGATGTTTCAGTAGGGAAGTCTTCTCAATTAAAGGTGCAGAACTCATCCAGAACTCCAGCAAGGAAGGAAGCAAAGAAACACAGTATCTAGCAGGTAAGCTGAGGCAGACTGGACTTGCTGCCGAAGTATGCAGGCCCCCTGGTGTTTAAGTAGGGAAGTCTTCTCAATTAAATGTGCAGAACTCTTCCAGAACTCCAGCAAGGAAGGAAGCAAAGAAACACAGTATCCAGCAGGTAAGCTGGAGCAGACTGGACTTACAGCCGGACTCTGCGCCAGCGCTGCGCGCCCTTTGGTGTTTCAGTGGAGAAGTCTTCTCAATTAAATGTGCAGAACTTTTACAGAACTCCAGCAAGGAAGGAAGCAAAGAAACACAGTATCCAGCAGGTAAGCTGGTGCAGACTGGACCTGCTGCCGGACTCTGTGCGCCCCTTGTTGTTTAAGTAGGGAAGTCTTCTCAATTAAAGGTGCAGAACTCTTCCAGAACTCCAGCAAGCAAGGAAGCCAAGAAGCACAGTATCCAAAATGTAAGCTGTGGCAAACTGGACTTGCTGCCAGACTCTGCGTGCCGGCGCTGCATGCCTTCTGGTGTTTGTGTACGGATTTCTTCTCATTTAAAGTTGCAGGACTCTTCCAGAACTCCAGCAAGGAAGGATGCAAAGAAACACAGTATCCAGGAGGTAAGCTGGGGCAGACTGGACTTGCTGCCAGACTCTGCGCGCTGTCGCTGCCTGCCCCCTGGTGTTTCAGTAGGGAAGTCTTCTCAAGTAAAGGTGCAGAACTCATCCAGAACTCCAACTAGGAAGGAAGCAAAGAAGCACAGTATGCTGCAGGTAAACTGGGGCTGGCTGGACTCACTGCCGGACTCTGTTTGCTGGCGCTGCGCGCCTCCTGATGTTTCAGCAGGGAAGTCTTCTCAATTAAAGGTGCAGAACTCATCCAGAACTCCAGCAAGGAAGGAAGCAAAGAAACAAAGTGTCTAGCAGGTGATCTGGGGCAGACTGGATTCGCTGCCGAAGTATGCGTGCCCCCTGGTGTTTAAGTAGAGAAGTCCTCTCAAATAAAGGTGCAGAACTGTTCCAGAACTCCAGCAAGGAAGGAAGCAAAGGAACACATTATCTAGCAGGTAAACTGGGGCAGACTGGACTCGCTGCCAATGTATGCGGGCCCCCTGATGTTTAAGTAGGGAAGTCTTCTCAATTAAAGGTGCAGAAATCTTCCAGTACTCCAGCAAGGAAGGAAGCAAAGAAACACAGTATCCAGCAGGTAAGCTGGTGCAGACTGGACCTGCTGCCGGACTCTGTGCGCCCCCTGTTGTTTAAGTAGGGAAGTCTTCTCAATTAAAGGTGCAGAACTCTTCCAGAACTCCAGCAAGGAAGGAAACAAAGAAACACAGAATCCAGCAGGTAAGCTGGAGCAGACTGGACTTACTGCCGGACTCTGCGCCAGCGCTGCGCGCTCCTTGTTGTTTCAGTGGAGAAGTCTTCTCAATTAAATGTGCAGAACTTTTACAGAACTCCAGCAAGGAAGGAAGCAAAGAAACAGTATCCAGCAGATACGCTGGGGCAGACTGGACTTGCTGCCGGCCTCTGCGTGCCGGTGCTGCACGCCTTCTGATGTTTGTGTAGAGAAGTCTTCTCAATTAAAGATGCAGAACTCTTCCAGAACTCCTGCAAGGAAGGAAGCAAAGAAACACAGTATCCAGCAGGTAAACTGGTGCCGACTGGACCTGCTGCCGGACTCTGTGCGCCCCCTGTTGTTTAAGTAGGGAAGTCTTCTCAATTAAAGGTGCAGAACTCTTCCAGAACTCCTGCTAGGAAGGAAGCAAAGAAACAAAGTATCCAGCAGGTAAGCTGGGGTAGACTGGACTCCCTGCTGGACTCTGCTCCCCGGCGCCATGCGCCTCCTGATGTTTCAGTAGGGAAGTCTTCTCAATTAAAGGTGCAGAACTCATCCAGAACTCCAGCAAGGAAGGAAGCAAAGAAACACAGTATCAAGCAGGGGAGCTGGGGCAGACTGGACTCGCTGCCGAAATATGCGTGTCCCCTGGTGTTTAAGTAGGGAAGTCCTCCCAATTAAAGGTGCAGAACTCTTCCAGAACTCCAGCAAGGAAGGAAGCAAAGAAACACAGTATCCAGCAGGTAAGCTGGTGCAGACTGGACCTGCTGCTGGACTCTGTGCGTCCCCTGTTGTTTAAGTAGTGAAGTCTTCTCAATTAAAGGTGCAGAACTCTTTCAGAACACCAGCAAGGAAGGAAGCAAGGAAATACAGTATAAAGCAGGTAAACTGGGGCAGACTGGACTTGCTGCCGAACTCTGCACGCCGGTGCTGCGTGCCACCTGTTGTTTAAGTAGGAAAGTCTTCTCAATTAAAGGTACAGAACTCTTTTAGAACTCCAGCAAGGAAGGAAACCAAGAAACACAGTATCCAAAAGGTAAGCTGTGGCAAACTGGACTTGCTGCCAGACTCTGCGTGCCGGCGCTGCTTGCCTTCTGGTCTTTGTGTACGGATTTCTTCTCATTTAAATTTGCAGAACTCTTCCAGAACTCCAGCAAGGAAGGAAGCAAAGAAACACAGTATCCAGGAGGTAAGCTGGGGAAGACTGGACTTGCTGCCAGACTCTGCGCGCGGTCGCTGCCTGCCCCCTGGTGTTTGTGTAGGGAAGTCCTCTCAATTAAAGGTGCAAAACTTTTTCAGAACTCCAGCAAGGAAGGAAACAAATAAACACAGTATCCAGGTGGTAAGCTGGGGCAGACTGGACTCGCTGCCAGACTTTGCGCGCTGTCGCTGCTTGCCCCCTGGTGTTTGTGTAAGGATGTCTTTTCAATTAAAGGTGCAGAACTCCAGCAAGGAAGGAAGCAAAGAAACACAGCATCCAGCAGGTAAGCTGGGGCAGACTGGACTCGCTGCCGAACTCTGCACACTGGCACTGCGTGCCCCCTGATGTTTCAGTAGGGAAGTCTTCTCAATTAAAGGTGCAGAACTCATCCAGAACTCCAGCAAGGAAGGAAGCAAAGAAACACAGTATCTAGCAGGTAAGCTGAGGCAGACTGGACTTGCTGCCGAAGTATGCAGGCCCCCTGGTGTTTAAGTAGGGAAGTCTTCTCAATTAAATGTGCAGAACTCTTCCAGAACTCCAGCAAGGAAGGAAGCAAAGAAACACAGTATCCAGCAGGTAAGCTGGAGCAGACTGGACTTACAGCCGGACTCTGCGCCAGCGCTGCGCGCCCTTTGGTGTTTCAGTGGAGAAGTCTTCTCAATTAAATGTGCAGAACTTTTACAGAACTCCAGCAAGGAAGGAAGCAAAGAAACACAGTATCCAGCAGGTAAGCTGGTGCAGACTGGACCTGCTGCCGGACTCTGTGCGCCCCTTGTTGTTTAAGTAGGGAAGTCTTCTCAATTAAAGGTGCAGAACTCTTCCAGAACTCCAGCAAGCAAGGAAGCCAAGAAGCACAGTATCCAAAATGTAAGCTGTGGCAAACTGGACTTGCTGCCAGACTCTGCGTGCCGGCGCTGCATGCCTTCTGGTGTTTGTGTACGGATTTCTTCTCATTTAAAGTTGCAGGACTCTTCCAGAACTCCAGCAAGGAAGGATGCAAAGAAACACAGTATCCAGGAGGTAAGCTGGGGCAGACTGGACTTGCTGCCAGACTCTGCGCGCTGTCGCTGCCTGCCCCCTGGTGTTTCAGTAGGGAAGTCTTCTCAAGTAAAGGTGCAGAACTCATCCAGAACTCCAACTAGGAAGGAAGCAAAGAAGCACAGTATGCTGCAGGTAAACTGGGGCTGGCTGGACTCACTGCCGGACTCTGTTTGCTGGCGCTGCGCGCCTCCTGATGTTTCAGCAGGGAAGTCTTCTCAATTAAAGGTGCAGAACTCATCCAGAACTCCAGCAAGGAAGGAAGCAAAGAAACAAAGTGTCTAGCAGGTGATCTGGGGCAGACTGGATTCGCTGCCGAAGTATGCGTGCCCCCTGGTGTTTAAGTAGAGAAGTCCTCTCAAATAAAGGTGCAGAACTGTTCCAGAACTCCAGCAAGGAAGGAAGCAAAGGAACACATTATCTAGCAGGTAAACTGGGGCAGACTGGACTCGCTGCCAATGTATGCGGGCCCCCTGATGTTTAAGTAGGGAAGTCTTCTCAATTAAAGGTGCAGAAATCTTCCAGTACTCCAGCAAGGAAGGAAGCAAAGAAACACAGTATCCAGCAGGTAAGCTGGAGCAGACTGGACTTACTGCCGGACTCTGCGCCAGCGCTGCGCGCCCCTTGGTGTTTCAGTGGAGAAGTCTTCTCAATTAAAGGTGCAGAAATCTTCCAGAACTCCAGCAAGGAAGGAAGCAAAGAAACACAGTATCCAGCAGATAAGCTGGGGCAGACTGGACTTGCTGCCAGCCTCTGCGTGCCGGTGCTGCACGCCTTCTGGTGTTTGTGTAGGGAAATCTTCTCAATTAAAGGTGCAGAACTCTTCCAGAACTCCTGCAAGGAAGGAAGCAAAGAAACACAGTATCCAGTAGGTAAGCTGGGGCAGACTGGACCTGCTGCCGGACTCTGTGCGCCCCCTATTGTTTAAGTAGGGAAGTCTTCTCAATTAAAGGTGCAGAACTCTTCCAGAACTCCAGCAAGGAAGGAAGCAAAGAAACACAGTATCCAGCAGGTAAGCTGGAGCAGACTGGACTTACTGCCGGACTCTGCGCCAGCGCTGCGCGCTCCTTGGTGTTTCAGTGGAGAAGTCTTCTCAATTAAATGTGCAGAACTTTTACAGAACTCCAGCAATGAAGGAAGCAAAGAAACACAGTATCCAGCAGATAAGCTGGGGCAGACTGGACTTGCTGCCGGCCTCTGCGTGCCGGTGCTGCACGCCTTCTGGTGTTTGTGTAGGGAAGTCTTCTCAATTAAAGATGCAGAACTCTTCCAGAACTCCTGCAAGGAAGGAAGCAAAGAAACACAGTATCCAGCAGGTAAGCTGGTGCAGACTGGACCTGCTGCCGGACTCTGTGCGCCCCCTGTTGTTTAAGTAGGGAAGTCTTCTCAATTAAAGGTGCAGAGCTCTTCCAGAACTCCTGCTAGGAAGGAAGCAAAGAAACAAAGTATCCAGCAGGTAAGCTGGGGTAGACTGGACTCCCTGCTGGACTCTGCTCGCCGGCGCCGTGCGCCTCCTGATGTTTCAGTAGGGAAGTCTTCTCAATTAAAGGTGCAGAACTCATCCAGAACTCCAGCAAGGAAGGAAGCAAAGAAACACAGTATCAAGCAGGAGAGCTGGGTCAGACTGGACTCGCTGCCGAAATATGCGTGTCCCCTGTTGTTTAAGTAGGGAAGTCCTCCCAATTAAAGGTGTAGAACTCTTCCAGAACTCCAGCAAGGAAGGAAGCAAAGAAACCCAGTATCAGCAGGTAAGCTGGGGCAGACTGGACTTGCTGCTGGACTCTGCGTGCTGGTGCTGCACGCCTGCTGGTGTTTGTGTAGGGAAGTCTTCTCAATTAAAGGTGCAGAACTCTTCCAGAACTCCGGCTAGGAAGGAAGCAAAGAAGCATCGTATGCTGCAGGTAAGCTGGGGCTGACTGGACTAACTGCATGACTCTGCTCGCCAGCGCTGCGCGCCTCCTGATGTTTCAGTAGGGAAGTCTTCTCAAATAAAGGTGCAGAACTCATCCAGAACTCCAGCAAGGAAGGAAGCAAAGAAACACAGTATCTAGCAGGTGAGCTGGGGCAGACTGGACTCACCGCCGAAGTATGCGTGCCCCCTGGTGTTTAAATAGAGAAGTCCTCTCAATTAAAGGTGCAGAACTCTTCCAGAACTCCAGCAAGGAAGGAAGCAAAGAAACACAGTATCCAGCAGGTAAGCTGGGGCAGACTGGACTTGCTGCGAACTCTGCATGCCTGTGCTGCAAGCCTGCTGGTGTTTGTGTAGGGAAGTCTTCTCAATTAAAGGTGCAGAACTCTTCCAGAACTCCTGCTAGGAAGGAAGCAAAGAAACAAATTATCTAGCAGGTAAGCTGGGGTAGACTGGACTCCCTGCTGGACTCTGCTCGCCGGCGCTGCACGCCTCCTGATGTTTCAGTAGGGAAGTCTTCTCAATTAAAGGTGCAGAACTCATCCAGAACTCCAGCAAGGAAGGAAGCAAAGAAACACAGTATTTAGCAGGTGAACTGGGGTAGACTGGACTCGCTTCCGAAGTATGCATGTCCCCTGGTGTTTAAGTAGGGAAATCCTCTCAATTAAAGGTGCAGAACTATTCCAGAACTCCAGCAAGGAAGGAAGCAAAGAAACACAGTATCCAGCAGGTAAGCTGGGGCAGACTGGTCTTGCTGCCGGACTCTGCATGCAGGTGCTGCACGCCTTCTGGTGTTTGTGTAGTGAAGTCTTCTCAATTAAAGGTGCAGAACTCTTCCAGAACTCCTGCAAGGAAGGAAGCAAAGAAACACAGTATCCAGCAGGTAAGCTGGTGCAGACTAGACCTGCTGCTGGACTCTGTGCACCTCCTGTTGTTTAAGTAGGGAAGTCTTCTCAATTAAAGGTGCAGAACTCTTTCAGAACGCCAGCCTGGAAGGAAGCAAAGAAACACAGTATAAAGCAGGTAAACTGGGGCAGACTGGACTCGCTGCCGAACTCTGCACGCCGGTGCTGCGCGCCACCTGTTGTTTAAGTAGGGAAGTCTTCTCAATTAAAGGTACAGAACTCTTTCAGAACTCCAGCAAGGAAAGAAGCCAAGAAACACAGTATCCAAAACGTAAGCTGTGGCAAACTGGACTTGGTGCCAGACTCTGCGTGCCGGCGCTGCATGCCTTCTCGTGTTTGTGTACGGATTTCTTCTCATTTAAAGTTGCAGAACTCTTCCAGAACTCCAGCAAGAAAGGAAGCAAAGAAACACAGTATCCAGGAGGTATGCTGGGGCAGACTGGACTTGCTGCCAGACTCTGCGCGCGGTCGCTGCCTGCCCCCTGGTGTTTGTGTAGGGAAGTCCCCTCAATTAAAGGTGCAGAACTTTTTCAGAACTCCAGCAAGGAAGGAAACAAATAAACACAGTATCCAGGTGGTAAGCTGGGGCAGACTGGACTCGCTGCCAGACTTTGCGCGCTGTTGCTGCCTGCCCCCTGGTGTTTGTGTAAGGATGTCTTTTCAATTAAAGGTGCAGAACTCCAGCAAGGAAGGAAGCAGAGAAACACAGCATCCAGCAGGTAAGCTGAGGCAGACTGGACTCGCTGCCGAACTCTGCACACTGGTACTGTGCGCCCCCTGATGTTTCAGTAGGGAAGTCTTCTTAATTAAACGTGCAGAACTCATCCAGAACTCCAGCTAGGAAGGAAGCAAAGAAGCACAGTATGCTGCAGGTAAACTGGGGCTGACTGGACTCACTGCCGGATCTGTTTGCTGGTGCTGTGCGCCTCCTGATGTTTCAGTAGGGAAGTCTTCTCAATTAAAGGTGCAGAACTCATCCAGAACTCCAGCAAGGAAGGAAGCAAAGAAACACAGTATCTAGCAGGTGAGCTGGGGCAGACTGGATTCGCTGCCGAAGTATGCGTGCCCCCTGGTGTTTAAGTAGAGAAGTCCTCTCAATTAAAGGTGCAGATCTGTTCCAGAACTCCAGCAAGGAAGGAAGCAAAGAAACACAGTATCCAGCAGGTAAGCTGGGGCAGACTGGACTTGCTGCTGGACTCTGCGTGCCGGTGCTACATGCCTGCTGGTAAGCCCGGGCAGACTTGATTTACTGCGGACTCTGTGCCGGCGCTGCGCACCCCCTGGTGTTTAAGTAGGGAAGTCTTCTCAATTAAATGTGCAGAACTTTTCCAGAACTCCAGCAAGGAAGGAAGCAAAGAAACACAGTATCTACCAGGTAAGCTGGAGCAGACTGGACTTGCTGCCGAAGTATGCGGGCCCCCTGGTGTTTAAGTAGGGAAGTCTTCTCAATTAAAGGTGCAGAACTCTTCCAGAACTCCAGCAAGGAAGGAACCAAAGAAACACAGTATCTACCAGGTAAGCTGGAGCAGACTGGACTTGCTGCCGAAGTATGCGGGCCCCCTGTGTTTAAGTAGGGAAGTCTTCTCAATTAAATGTGCAGAACTTTTACAGAACTCCAGCAAGGAAGGAAGCAAAGAAACACAGTATCCACCAGGTAAGCTAGGGCAGACTCGACTCGCTGGCGGACTCTGCATGCAGGCCTTGCACGCCACCTGGTGTTTAAGTAGGGAAGTCTTCTCAATTAAAGGTACAGAACTCTTCCAGAACTCCAACAAGGAAGGAAGCAAAGAAACACAGTATTCAGCAGGTAAACTGGGGCAGACTGGACTCACTGCCGGACTCTGCTTACCGGTGCTGTGCACCCCCTGGTGTTTTAGTAGGGAAGTTGTCTCAATTAAAGGTGCAGAACTCTTCCAGAACTCCAGCAAGGAAGGATCCAAAGAAACACAGTATCCAGCAGGTAGGCTGGGGCAGCCTCGGCTCCCCGCCGGATGCTGCGCACTGGCGCTGCACGCCCCCTGGTGTTTAAGTAGGGAAGTCTTCTGAATTAAAGGTGCAGAACTCTTCCAGAACTCCAGCAAGGAAGGAAGCAAAGGAACACATTATCTAGCAGGTAAGCTGCGGCAGACTGGACCCGCTGCCAAAGTATGCGGGCCCCCTGATGTTTCAGTAGGGAAGTCTTCTCAATTAAAGGTGCAGAAATCTTCCAGAACTCCAGCAAGGAAGGAAGCAAAGAAACACAGTATGCTGCAGATAAGCTGGGGCAGACTGGACTTGCTGCCGGCCTCTGCGTGCCGGTGCTGCACGCCTTCTGGTGTTTGTGTAGGGAAATCTTCTCAATTAAAGGTGCAGAACTCTTCCAGAACTCCTGCAAGGAAGGAAACAAAGAAACACAGTATCCAGTAGGTAAGCTGGTGCAGACTGGACCTGCTGCCGGACTCTGTGCGCCCCCTGTTGTTTAAGTAGGGAAGTCTTCTCAATTAAAGGTGCAGAACTCTTCCAGAACTCCAGCAAGGAAGGAAGCAAAGAAACACAGTATCCAGCAGGTAAGCTGGAGCAGACTGGACTTACTGCCGGACTCTGCGCCAGCGCTGCGCGCTCCTTGGTGTTTCAGTGGAGAAGTCTTCTCAATTAAATGTGCAGAACTTTTACAGAACTCCAGCAAGGAAGGAAGCAAAGAAACACAGTATCCAGCAGATAAGCTGGGGCAGACTGGACTTGCTGCCGGCCTCTGCGTGCCGGTGCTGCACGCCTTCTGGTGTTTGTGTAGGGAAGTCTTCTCAATTAAAGATGCAGAACTCTTCCAGAACTCCTGCAAGGAAGGAAGCAAAGAAACACAGTATCCAGCAGGTAAGCTGGTGCAGACTGGACCTGCTGCCGGACTCTGTGCGCCCCCTGTTGTTTAAGTAGGGAGGTCTTCTCAATTAAAGGTGCAGAACTCTTCCAGAACTCCTGCTAGGAAGGAAGAAAAGAAACAAAGTATCCAGCAGGTAAGCTGGGGTAGACTGGACTACCTGCTGGACTCTGCTCGCCGGTGCTGTGCGCCTCCTGATGTTTCAGTAGGTAAGTCTTCTCAATTAAAGGTGCAGAACTCATCCAGAACTCCAGCAAGGAAGGAAGCAAAGAAACACAGTATCAAGCAGGGGAGCTGGGGCAGACTGGACTCGCTGCCGAAATATGCGTGTCCCCTGGTGTTTAAGTAGGGAAGTCCTCCCAATTAAAGGTGCAGAACTCTTCCAGAACTCCAGCAAAGAAGGAAGCAAAGAAACACAGTATCCAGCAGGTAAGCTGGTGCAGACTGGACCTGCTGCTGGACTCTGTGCGCCCCCTGTTGTTTAAGTAGGGAAGTCTTCTCAATTAAAGGTGCAGAACTCTTTCAGAACTCCAGCAAGGAAGGAAGCAAAGAAATACATTATAAAGCAGGTAAACTGGGGCAGACTGGACTCGCTGCTGAACTCTGCACGCCGGTGCTGCGTGCCACCTGTTGCTTAAGTAGGAAAGTCTTCTCAATTAAAGGTACAGAACTCTTTCAGAACTCCAGCAAGGAAGGAAGCCAAGAAACACAGTATCCAAAAGGTAAGCTGTGGCAAACTGGACTTGCTGCCACACTCTGCGTGCCGGCGCTGCATGCCTTCTGGTCTTTGTGTATGGATTTCTTCTCATTTAAATTTGCAGAACTCTTCCAGAACTCCAGCAAGGAAGGAAGCAAAGAAACACAGTATCCAGGAGGTAAGCTGGGGAAGACTGGACTTGCTGCCAGACTCTGCGCGCGGTCGCTGCCTGCCCCCTGGTGTTTGTGTAGGGAAGTCCTCTCAATTAAAGGTGCAGAACTTTTTCAGAACTCCAGCAAGGAATGAAACAAATAAACACAGTATCCAGGTGGTAAGCTGGGGCAGACTGGACTCGCTGCCAGACTTTGCGCGCTGTCGCTGCCTGCCCCCTGGTGTTTGTGTAAGGATGTCTTTTCAATTAAAGGTGCAGAACTCCAGAAAGGAAGGAAGCAAAGAAACACAGCATCCAGCAGGTAAGCTGGGGCAGACTGGACTCGCTGCCGAACTCTGCGCACTGGCACTGCGTGCCCCCTGATGTTTCAGTAGGGAAGTCTTCTCAATTAAAGGTGCAGAACTCATCCAGAACTCCAGTTAGGAAGGAAGCAAAGAAGCACAGTATGCTGCAGGTAAACTGGGGCTGACTGGACTCACTGCCGGACTCTGTTTGCTGGCGCTGCGCGCCTACTGATGTTTCAGTAGGGAAGTCTTCTCAATTAAAGGTGCAGAACTCATCCAGAACTCCAGCAAGGAAGGAAGCAAAGAAACACAGTATCTAGCAGGTAAGCTGAGGCAGACTGGACTTGCTGCAGAAGTATGCAGGTCCCCTGGTGTTTAAGTAGGGAGGTCTTCTCAATTAAATGTGCAGAACTCTTCCAGAACTCCAGCAAGGAAGGAAGCAAAGAAACACAGTATCCAGCAGTTAAGCTGGAGCAGACTTGACTTACAGCCAGACTCTGCGCCAGCGCTGCGCGCCCCTTGGTGTTTCAGTGGAGAAGTCTTCTCAATTAAATGTGCAGAACATTTACAGAACTCCAGCAAGGAAGGAAGCAAAGAAACACAGTATCCAGCAGGTAAGCTGCTGCAGACTGGACCTGCTGCCGGACTCTGTTCGCCCCTTGTTGTTTAAGTAGGGAAGTCTTCTCAATTAAAGGTGCAGAACTCTTCCAGAACTCCAGCAAGCAAGGAAGCCAAGAAGCACAGTATCCAAAAGGTAAGCTGTGGCAAACTGGACTTGCTGCCAGACTCTGCGTGCCGGCGCTGCATGCCTTCTGGTGTTTGTGTACGGATTTCTTCTCATTTAAAGTTACAGAACTCTTCCAGAACTCCAGCAAGGAAGGATGCAAAGAAACACAGTATCCAGGAGGTAAGCTGGGGCAGACTGGACTTGCTGCCAGACTCTGTGCGCGGTCGCTGCCTGCCCCCTGGTGTTTATGTAGGGAAGTCCTCTCAATTAAAGGTGCAGAACTTTTTCAGAACTCCAGCAAGGAAGGAAACAAATAAACACAGTATCCAGGTGGTAAGCTGGGGCAGACTGGACTCGCTGCCAGACTTTGCGCGCTGTCGCTGCCTGCCCCCTGGTGTTTGTGTAAGGATGTCTTTTCAATTAAAGGTGCAGAACTCCAGCAAGGAAGGAAGCAAAGAAGCACAGCATCCAGCAGGTAAGCTGGGGCAGACTGGACTCGCTGCTGAACTCTGCACACTGGTACTGCGCGCCCCCTGATGTTTCAGTAGGGAAGTCTTCTCAAGTAAAGGTGCAGAACTCATCCAGAACTCCAACTAGGAAGGAAGCAAAGAAGCACAGTATGCTGCAGGTAAACTGGGGCTGACTGGACTCACTGCCGGACTCTGTTTGCTGGCGCTGCGCGCCTCCTGATGTTTCAGTAGGGAAGTCTTCTCAATTAAAGGTGCAGAACTCATCCAGAACTCCAGCAAGGAAGGAAGCAAAGAAACACAGTATCTAGCAGGTGATCTGGGGCAGACTGGATTCGCTGCCGAAGTATGCGTGCCCCCTGGTGTTTAAGTAGAGAAGTCCTCTCAATTAAAGGTGCAGAACTGTTCCAGAACTCCAGCAAGGAAGGAAGCAAAGAAACACAGTATCCAGCAGGTAAGCTGGGGCAGACTGGACTTGCTGCTGGACTCTGCGTGCCGGTGCTACATGCCTGCTGGTAAGCCCGGGCAGACTGGATTTACTGCGAACTCTGTGCCGGCGCTGCGCACCCCCTGGTGTTTAAGTAGGGAAGTCTTCTCAATTAAAGGTGCAGAACGCTTCCAGAACTCCAGCAAGGAAGGAAGCAAAGGAACACATTATCTAGCAGGTAAACTGGGGCAGACTGGACTTGCTGCCAAAGTATGCGGGCCCCCTGATGTTTAAGCAGGGAAGTCTTCTCAATTAAAGGTGCAGAAATCTTCCAGAACTCCAGCAAGGAAGGAAGCAAAGAAACACAGTATCCAGCAGGTAAGCTGGAGCAGACTTGACTTACAGCCGGACTCTGTGCCAGCGCTGCGCGCCCTTTGGTGTTTCAGCGGAGAAGTCTTCTCAATTAAATGCAGAACTTTTACAGAACTCCAGCAAGGAAGGAAGCAAAGAAACACAGTATCCACCAGGTAAGCTAGGGCAGACTGGACTCGCTGGCGGACTCTGCATGCAGGCCTTGCACACCACCTGGTGTTTAAGTAGGGAAGTCTTCTCAATTAAAGGTACAGAACTCTTCCAGAACTCCAACAAGGAAGGAAGCAAAGAAACACAGTATCCAGCAGGTAAACTGGGGCAGACTGGACTCACTGCCGGACTCTGCTCACCGGCGCTGTGCACCCCCTGGTGTTTTAGTAGGGAAGTTGTCTCAATTAAAGGTGCAGAACTCTTCCAGAACTCCAGCAAGGAAGGATCCAAAGAAACACGGTATCCAGCAGGTAGGCTGGGGCAGCCTCGGCTCCCCGCCGGATGCTGCGCACTGGCGCTGCACGCCCCCTGGTGTTTAAGTAGGGAAGTCTTCTGAATTAAAGGTGCAGAACTCTTCCAGAACTCCAGCAAGGAAGGAAGCAAAGGAATACATTATCTAGCAGGTAAGCTGGGGCAGACTGGACCCGCTGCCAAAGTATGCGGGCCCCCTGATGTTTAAGTAGGGAAGTCTTCTCAATTAAAGGTGCAGAAATCTTCCAGAACTCCAGCAAGGAAGGAAGCAAAGAAACACAGTATCCAGCAGATAAGCTGGGGCAGACTGGACTTGCTGCCAGCCTCTGCGTGCTGGTGCTGCACGCCTTCTGGTGTTTGTGTAGGGAAATCTTCTCAATTAAAGGTGCAGAACTCTTCCAGAACTCCTGCAAGGAAGGAAGCAAAGAAACACAGTATCCAGCAGGTAAGCTGGTGCAGACTGGACCTGCTGCCGGACTCTGTGCGCCCCCTGTTGTTTAAGTAGGGAGGTCTTCTCAATGAAAGGTGCAGAACTCTTCCAGAACTCCTGCTAGGAAGGAAGCAAAGAAACAAAGTATCCAGCAGGTAAGCTGGTGCAGACTGGACCTGCTGCCGGACTCTGTGCGCCCCCTGTTGTTTAAGTAGGGAAGTCTTCTCAATTAAAGGTGCAGAACTCTTCCAGAACTCCAGCAAGGAAGGAAGCAAAGAAACACAGTATCCAGCAGGTAAGCTGGAGCAGACTGGACTTACTGCCGGACTCTGCGCCAGCGCTGCGCACTCCTTGGTGTTTCATTGGAGAAATCTTCTCAATTAAATGTGCAGAACTTTTACAGAACTCCAGCAAGGAAGGAAGCAAAGAAACACAGTATCCAGCAGATAAGCTGGGGCATACTGGACTTCCTGCCGGCCTCTGCGTGCCGGTTCTGCACGCCTTCTGGTGTTTGTGTAGGGAAGTCTTCTCAATTAAAGATGCAGAACTCTTCCAGAACTCCTGCAAGGAAGGAAGCAAAGAAACACAGTATCCAGCAGGTAAGCTGGTGCAGACTGGACTCTGCTCGCCGGCGCCGTGCGCCTCCTGATGTTTCAGTAGGGAAGTCTTCTCAATTAAAGGTGCAGAACTCATCCAGAACTCCAGCAAGGAAGGAAGCAAAGAAACACAGTATCAAGCAGGAGAGCTGGGGCAGACTGGACTCGCTGCCGAAATATGCGTGTCCTCTGGTGTTTAAGTAGGGAAGTCCTCCCAATTAAAGGTGCAGAACTCTTCCAGAACTCCAGCAAGGAAGGAAGCAAAGAAACACAGTATCCAGCAGGTAAGCTGGGGCAGACTGGACTTGCTGCTGGACTCTGCGTGCCGGTGCTGCACGCCTGCTGGTGTTTGTGTATGGGAAGTCTTCTCAATTAAAGGTGCAGATCTCTTCCAGAACTCCGGCTAGGAAGGAAGCAAAGAAGCATCGTATGTGTCATGATCTCTGCTTCCAAAAGATCAGGACTTGCCCGACTCCCTTGGAAGCAGACCCATAACCCCGGTTCCGAGTGCCAGCCAGTCCCAATTGGGACGTTTTGGGCCCTGTCCTGGCGCCAGTGGCACCAGGCTCATAAAGATGCCCAGTCCCAGCGCTGGAAGCGCCGGGCTCATAATGCTTGGGTGGACTTACCTGCAGCAGACCATGCTGCTTACTTACCTGCCAGTTGAACCCCTGATCCTCTTCTGTTTGGGACTACTTTTCCTGTTGGGTGGGGCAGGAGCCCCTCCCTAGGTTCAGAACACTGGAACTCTTCTGGAAAGCAGGAACTCTTTTCTTACCTAGGCGTGGCTGTGGAAGGAGATACCTAAGCACTACAGGAGGCTATTTAAACCACACCCGATGGATGAATCTTGCTTTGCGTTATTCTGCATTCTCTGCAGCAGAACGCTCATCGTGTCTTCTGCTTCTGATCCTGGGCCTAAGGGAACAAAGGCTTACCATCCTGGAATCCAGTCTTCAGCAGCACCTGTAAAGACAAAGAAAGAACAGGTTAGCACTACGGTCTTCAGTGGCAGCGCATCTCTTACCTGGTCCATCGGCTGTCACCAACGCCTTGCGCTGCATTCCGCCATCTGAAAGACAAAGGCTTACCTACTCTTCGCATGCTCCGGAGGTCTTCGCACTGCATTCCGGCATCTGAAAGACAAAAGCTTACCAGCTCTTCGCACGCTCCGGAGGCCTTCGGCGCTGCATCCCGCATCTGAAAGACAAAAGAAGGTGCGTTTAAAGACATTGGGCAACTTTATTACTCACGTGCCATTACTCCTTCCCACGCCGAATCCAGTGGGTATTCCAGCACCCTTCAGCTTCTCTAAAGCTCTGAACTTGTACCTGCAAGATAAAAGGGACAGTTAGTGCGCATCGTGAAGCAGGCTACAAGCGCTTACTTACGTGCTTCCAGGCGCTTCTATTCCTCACGAGGGTTCGATCCTCAACTCTCATCAGCCCCCCATCCGCCATCGCCGGAACCCTGCAAAACAAGAGATATCATTACAAAAGACTTTTAAGACATTTGAAGTGCCCAGAACTTACCGTTCGTGCAGTTAACGACGGACAGCAGTCCTCTGAGGTGAAGAAACTGGTTACGGCACCCTGCCCCGAGGCAGATGGAGAGCTCGGCGTTCACTTACCTAAGGTGAGGGTGTTAACCTTTGGGGTTCTACAGGAGAAGAGAAAGGGAAGAGGAGAGAGGCACCCAATAACCCCAGTTCATTAATCCCATATTTTCTATCTGCAGACATCTTACTCTTCGAGTCAGACATACAGTGCACAGAGGTCCAGCCCAAAGAGCCAACCGTGTGTTACACATCACCTTTGAAGATACAGCATTCGGCCAGTCAAGACCGGCGCCTCTGCGGGAATCAGGTGAGCGTTACAGAACGCAAAGCCTATCGCAAAACTCCCACCCAAGCGCGATGGAAACCTCGGATACCGACCAGCTAGCCCAGTTACTTGGGGAACTAAGAGCAGAAGTGCATGCAGCCCGTCAGGAAACGAATGCTCTAAGAAGGGAACTGATTATTTCCAAGGAGCGAACAGACGATCTCGCTAGACAATTGCTACAGTCACAAGCCGGACAAACTCCGTTACCCGCATCAGGGGCAAATCTTCCTTCAACATCCTCTACGAACCCAGTGCAGATCAACCTACCTGGGAATGTACCTCTGGCTCCGCCCGAACGATTTTCTGGTGACCCAAAGAGGTTTGCAGTATTTATTAATCAGTGCCGGTTGCACTTCTTATGCCGGCCTGCAGCCTTTCCAACTGATCAAGCTAAGGTAGCTTTCGTGCTTTCGTACCTTAGTGGCAATGCGGCAGACTGGTCGATCCCTCTAGTTAATCAAGATGATCCGGTTCTCCTTGATTTTCAAGCTTTTCAGCTCAGTATGGAAAAACTGTTTGCAAGACATTCACAGGGGCAGGCCTTGGACAATGAGCTCCTTTCATTGCGAAAGGGTAATCAAGACCTTTTGGCTTATATTGCGTCTTTCAACAGACTGATAGTGGAAACTCGATGGCCTGAGGACAAAAGGATTACGCTGTTTTATAGAGGTCTACGTGGAGAGCTCAAAGATGTGTTAGCCCAAGTAGTGAATCCCCCGCAAGACTGTTCGGACTATATTGACTTAGTCGTTCAAATTGACCACAGACTGCAGAACAGGAAGGCCGATCGTTCCATGTTTGATGCTCGAGTATTTTCCAAACCACCAACTACTACCAAAGGAGTAGACTCCGGGGAACCCATGCAAATAGGGGGCCTGAAAGGACCACTAACACAAAAGGAGCGGGAAAGGAGAAAACAGCTGCAATTATGCCTCTATTGCGGAATCTCGGGGCACTTTCTTCGAGACTGTCCGGTGAAACCAGCCAAGAAAGCAGTAGGAGCTGCAGTTACCAGGGTCACAAACTCTGAGCAGGGAAACGACCTCGCCCGACAAGAATAGAGGTCCTCTTGCCGAGCGTTAAAACCAGTTCCGTGACCTCGCATTTCGTGATACCTATGGTCCTCATTAGCCCTGAACATCCGGATCGATTACATGCGATTGAAGCTTACGTCGACAGCGGTGCCATCGGCAATTATGTGGATCATGAAATGGTTTTGAGGATGAATCTGACTCTTTGTCCAAAGGCTGTAAAGGACGTCATTACTACGGTGGACGGTACGGAGATAGCTTCCGGACCAGTAACGCATACCACCCAAGAAGTGACGCTAGTAAGCCAAGATGGACACCATGAGAAGATCGTGTTCGATGTGATCAAGGCCCCTCAGTTCCAGATTATTCTAGGAATTCCTTGGTTAGAGAAGCACAATCCTCAGATCGATTGGCGAGCAAGAACGGTTCAGTTTCCAGAATGTGTCTCTACTTGTCACCCTCGACCTGGTGTTGCACTGGCAGCAATTTCCTCGGAGGCTCCCCAGTTACCTCCTGAATACCTAGAATTCCAAGATGTTTTCCGGAAGGATCAGGCTAACTCTCTACCTCCTCATAGGTCTTATGACTGCCAGATAGACCTGATACCTGGATCTACTCCTCCTTGTAGTAGAATTTATGCCCTCACCGAGCCTGAGAATCTTCACCTCCGACAATACCTGGATCAATACCTAGCGAATGGGTTTAT
Organism: Ambystoma mexicanum; assembly: GCF_040938575.1. Lineage (NCBI taxonomy): Eukaryota > Metazoa > Chordata > Amphibia > Caudata > Ambystomatidae > Ambystoma > Ambystoma mexicanum. The sequence goes on from NC_090926.1 coordinate 1,118,954,048, forward strand.
TCGTCCTTCCAAGTCCCCTGCTTCCTCAGCTTTGTTCTTCGTTCCAAAAAAAGAAGGGGACCTTAGAACTTGTATAGATTATCGCGCCCTGAACCAGATCACCGTTAAGAAGAGATATCCGTTACCTTTGATCCCTGAACTCCTGGACCAAGTCAGAAAAGCATGCATATATACAAAGCTGGATCTTAGAGGAGCCTACCACTTGGTACGAGTAAAAGAGGGCGATGAATGGAAGACGGCCTTCCGCACCAAGTATGGGCTATTTGAATATCAGGTCATGCCCTTCGGACTTTGTAATGCCCCGGCCGCCTTTCAATATTTTATGAACGATGTCCTCAGAGAGCTCATAGATGTGTGTGTTGTTGTTTACATTGACGACATCCTTGTTTATTCTTCATCGGAAACTGAACATCGGAAACACGTGAAAATGGTCCTCGAGAGATTGCGTCAACACAAACTTTTCGCTAAATTGGAAAAATGTGTTTTCAACGTGACTGAAGTTGAATTCTTGGGATTCATATTATCACCTAGCGGAGTGCGTATGGATTCAAAGAAGGTTGATGCAATTCTCAAATGGCCATCGCCATCCTCCGTAAAAGGTGTTCAAAGCATGTTAGGCTTCGCTAACTTTTACCGCAGGTTTATCCCCGAATTCTCTCGAATAGTCCAGCCCATCACCGCCTTGTTAAAGAAAAACAAACATTTTGAATGGTCTACCGAGGCGGAACAAGCTTTCCAGAATTTGAAGACTAGATTTATCTCTGCACCGATCTTAAAACATCCTTGCCCAGAACTCCCCTACATCGTTGAAACTGATGCTTCGAGCCTTGCCATGGGGGCAGTTCTATCACAAAAGGACCCAGTAACCAATCAGTTGCATCCCGTGGCATTTTGGTCCCGCAAATTCTCGCCTCCTGAAATCAATTACACTATTACTGATAAGGAACTTCTAGCTATCAAGTCCGCCTTTAAGGCTTGGCGGCATTATCTTCTGGGGGCCCGACTGTAACGCTCACCTGATTCTCGCAGAGGCGCCGGTCTTGACTGGGCGACTACCGTATCTTCAAAGGTGATGTGTAGCACCCGGTTGGCTCTTTGGGCTGGACCTCTGTGCACTGTATGCCTGACGTGTAGAGTAAGATGTCTGCAGATAGAAAATATGGGGTTAATGAACTGGGGTTATTGGGGTGTCCCTATCTCTTTCCTCTTCTCCTCTCCTGTAGACCCCCAAAGGTTAACGCTCTCACCTTAGGTAAGTGAATGCCGAGCTCTCCATCTGCCTCGGGGCAGGGTGCTGTAACCAGTTTCTTCACTGGATAGGTAGCGCAGGCCTCTTGACTTCAGAGGACTGCTGTCCGTCGTTTACTGCACGAACGGTAAGTTTCGAGTCATTCAAATGTCTTTAAAGTCTTTAGTAATGATGTCTCTTGTTTTGCAGGGTTCCGGCGATGGCGGATGACGGGCTGAAGTGAGTTGAAGATGGAGCCCGTGTGATGAATAGAAGCGCCTGGAAGCACCTAAGTAAGCGCTTGTTGCCTGCTTCACTATGCGCTCTAACTGTCTTTTATTTTGCAGGTACGAGTTCGGAGCGGCTGCAGGGTGCCGGAATACCCACTGGATTAGATGTGGAAAGGAGTAATGGCACGTGAGTATTAAAGTTCCCCAATGTCTATAAACGCACCTTGTTTTTTCTTTCAGATGCGGGATGCAGCGCCGAAGGCCTCCGGAGCGTGCGAAGAGTTGGTAAACTTTTGTCTTTCAGATGCTGGAATGCAGTGTGAAGACCTCCGGAGCGCACGAAGAGTAGGTAAGCCTTTGCCTTTCAGATGCCGGAATGCTAACCTGTTCTTTCTTGTCTTTATAGGTGTTGCTGAAGACTGGATTCAGGATGGTAAGCCTTTGCCTTTCAGATGCCGGAATGCTAACCTGTTCTTTCTTGTCTTTATAGGTGTTGCTGAAGACTGGATTCAGGATGGTAAGCCTTTTTCCTTAGGCCCAGGACCGGATGCAGAAGACACGATGAGCGTTCTGCTGCAGAGGTTGCAGAATAACGCAAAGCAAGATTCATCCACCGGGTGTGGTTTAAATAGCCTCCTGTAGTGCTTAGGTGTCTCCTTCCACAGCCACGCCTAAGTAAGAAAAGAGTTCCTGGTAAGAAAAGAGTTCCTGCCTTCCAGAAGAGTTCCAGTGTTCTGAATCTAGGGAGTGGCTCCAGCCCCACCCAACAGGAAAAGTAGTTCCAAACAGAAGAGGATCACAGGCTCAACTGGCAGGCAAGTAAGCAGCATGGTCTGCTGAAGGTAAGTCCACCCAAGCATTATGAGCCCGGCGCTTCCAGCGCTGGGACTGGGCATATTTATGAGCCTGGTGCCACTGGCGCCAGGACTGGGTCCAAAAGGTCCCAATTGGGACTGGTTGGCACTCGGAACCTGGGTTATGGATCTGCTTCCAAGGGAGTCGGGAAAACCCTGACCTTTTGGAAGCAGAGATCATGACAGTACCCCCCCTCAAGGTCCCTCCCAAACCGGGCTTCTCCGGGGGTTTTGGCTTGTCAGGAAATGTTCGGTGAAATCTTTTGATTAGGCGAGGAGCGTGGACATATTCAGCAGGTTCCCAGGATCTCTCTTGGGGGCCGTAGCCTTTCCAGTCAATTAGGTAGAATAGTTTAGATTTGGAGATCTTGGAGTCCAGAATGCTTTTGACTTCAAACTCGAGTTCTCCATCCACTAGGATAGGTTTTGGAGATTTGGTTAGTCGGGTTTGAGGTTGCACGGGTTTTAATAGAGAGACGTGGAAGACCGGATGTATCTTCATGTGCGGGGGCAAGTCCAACTTGACCGCTACTGGGTTTACTATGGTAGTGATGGAATAGGGACCAAGGTATCTTGGGTTGAATGTGCGTGGCCCTTTTAGAGATAGATATTTGGTGGATAACCAGACTTGATCCCCTACTTGATAGTGAGGGGCTTCCTTCCGATGTTGATCTGCTCCTTTCTTGTATTGTTCTTTAGCCCTTTGAAGGTGTGAAACAGCTTCCTTAAAGGCTTGGGTGATTGTAGAATGCAGGTAGTCTACTGCTGGTGTTTCAAGATCTTGGAGGGGATCCAACTCCGAGGTTCGAGGGTGACTGCCGTACAAAAGAAAAAACAGGGTTTTCCCAGTTCCCGAATGGACAGAGTTATTGTAGGCATACTCGGCTATCCAAAGGATATCTTTCCAAGTTTTTTCAGTTTGTTGCAGCATGCAGCGTAAATACTGTTCCAGAGTTTGATTGGTCCTCTCGGTTTGTCCGTCGGTCTGAGGGTGGTGACTGGTCGATAGTCTCACATCAATTTGAGCCGACCGACAGCAACTTCGCCAAAAATGAGAAATAAATTGACTACCTCGATCCGAAATTAGAACCGAAGGAAAACCGTGCAGTCGGACGATGTTTTCGAGAAAATCTCGGGCCAGAGTTGCTGCTGTTGGCAAGCCTTTGAGCGGAATGAAATGCGCCATCTTGGAGAATAAGTCCACGATTACTAGAATCGTATTGTATCCGGAGCATGGAGGTAGATCGGTGATGAAGTCCATAGAAAGCGTATGCCAAGGGCGAGGTGGGATGTCAATAGGGCGTAAGAGGCCTGCTGGTCTTTCCTTTTGACTCTTGTTTTGGGCGCATACTCCACAGGACATTATAAAGTCTCTGATATCTTTTTTCCAAGACGGCCACCAGAAGTAGCGCTTGATCTTTTCTGAGGTCTTGGCTATACCGGGATGACCTTCCATTAAAGAGTCGTGATAACAAGAGATTACTTTTTTCTGTAAATCTGTGCTGGGTAGGTATAATCGTTCTTGGAAATACAATAAGTTGTCCTTTACTGCAAAGTCCTTTCCCTGCAGATGCCAATTCTGTATGTCTGCTGGAGTTACAAGTTGCCTGGCTTTATCCTTAACTTCCTCTATGGATTCTGTGGCGATTACACCCAGAATTCTTTGTTCGGGAATGATTGGTACAGGTTTAGGGTTGACCAAGTGTTCTTCCACTCCCATCCGAGAAAGGGCATCGGCTTTACCGTTCTTTGTACCAGGTCGATAGGTAATTATGAAGTCAAACTCGGCAAAGAATAATGCCCAACGGAGTTGTCTAGAGGATTGGGCTTTTGCGGTCTTCAAATATTGCAGGTTTCGGTGATCCGTAATCACAGTAACGGTGTGTCGGGCCCCCAGCAGATAATGCAGCCAAGCCTTAAAGGCAGACTTGATAGCCAGAAGTTCCTTGTCAGTAATCGTGTAATTGATTTCAGGAGGCGAGAATTTGCGGGACCAAAATGCCACGGGATGCAACTGATTGGTTACCGGGTCCTTTTGTGATAGAACTGCCCCCATGGCAAGGCTTGAAGCATCAGTTTCCACGATGTAGGGGAGTTCGGGGCGTGGGTGTTTTAAGATTGGTGCAGGGATAAATTTAGTCTTCAAATCCTGGAAAGCTTGTTCCGCCTCGGTAGACCATTCAAAACGTTTGTTTTTCTTTAACAAGGCAGTGATGGGCTGGACTATTCGAGAGAATTCGGGGATAAACCTGCGGTAAAAGTTAGCGAAGCCTAACATGCTTTGCACACCTTTTACGGAGGATGGTGATGGCCATTTGAGAACTGCATCGACCTTCTTTGAATCCATACGCACTCTGCCAGGTGATAATATGAATCCCAAGAATTCAACTTCAGTCACGTTGAAAACACATTTTTCCAATTTAGCGAAAAGTTTGTGTTGACGCAATCTTTCGAGGACCATTTTCACGTGTTTCCGATGTTCAGATTCCGATGAAGAATAAACGAGGATGTCGTCAATGTAAACAACAACACATACATCTATGAGCTCTCTGAGGACATCATTCATAAAATATTGAAAGGCGGCCGGGGCATTGCAAAGTCCGAAGGGCATGACCTGATATTCAAATAGCCCATACTTGGTGCGGAAGGCCGTCTTCCATTCATCGCCCTCTTTTACTCGTACCAAGTGGTAAGCTCCTCTAAGATCCAGCTTTGTATATATGCATGCTTTTCTGACTTGGTCCAGGAGTTCAGGGATCAAAGGTAACGGATATCTATTCTTAACGGTGATCTGGTTCAGGGAGCGATAATCGATACCAGTTCTAAGGTCTCCTTCCTTTTTTGGAACGAAGAACAAAGCTGAAGAAGCAGGGGACTTGGAAGGACGAATAAACCCATTTGCCAGGTATTGATCCAGGTATTGTCGAAGGTGAAGGTTCTCAGGCTCGGTGAGGGCATAAATTCTACTACAAGGAGGAGTAGATCCAGGTATCAGGTCTATCTGGCAGTCATAAGACCTATGAGGAGGTAGAGAGTTAGCCTGATCCTTCCGGAAAACATCTTGGTATTCTAGGTATTCGGGAGGTAACTGGGGAGTCTCTGAAGAAATTGCGGCCAGTGCAACACCAGGTGGAGGGTGACAAGTAGAGACACATTCTGGAAACTGGACCGTTCTTGCTCGCCAATCGATCAGAGGATTGTGTTTCTCTAACCAAGGTATTCCTAAAATAATCTGAAACTGAGGGGCCTTGATCACATCGAACACGATCTTCTCATGGTGTCCATCTTGACTTACTAGCGTCACCTCTTGAGTGGTATGCGTTACTGGCCCGGAGGCTATCTCCGTACCATCCACCGTAGTAATGACGTCCTTTACAGCCTTGGGACAAAGAGTTAGATTCATCCTCAAAACCATTTCATGATCCACATAATTGCCGATGGCACCGCTGTCGACGTAAGCTTCAATTGCATGTAATCGATCCGGATTATCAGGGCTAATGAGGACCATAGGTATCACGAAATGCGAGGTCACGGAACTGGTTTTCACGCTCGGCAAGAGGACCTCTATTCTTGTCGGGCGAGGTCGTTTCCCTGCTCAGAGTTTGTAACTTTGGTAACTGCAGCTCCTACTGCCTTCTTGGCAGGTTTCACCGGACAGTCTCGAAGAAAGTGCCCTGAGTTTCCGCAATATAGGCATAATTGCAACTGTTTCCTCCTTTCCCGCTCCCTTTGTGTTAGAGGACCTTTCAGACCCCCTATTTGCATGGGTTCCCCGGAGTCTACTCCTTTGGAAGGAGTTGGCGGTTTGGAAAATACTCGAGCATCAAACTTGGAACGATCGGCCTTCCTGTTCTGCAGCCTGTGATCTATTTGAACGACCAAGTCTATATAATCCGAACAGTCTTGTGGGGGATTCACTACTTGGGCTAAAACGTCTTTGAGCTCTCCACGTAGACCTCTATAAAACAGCGTAATCCTTTTGTCCTCAGGCCATTGAGTTTCCACTATTAGTCTATTGAAAGATGCAATATAAGCCAAAAGGTCTTGATTACCCTGTCGCAACGAAAGAAGCTCATTGTCCAAGGCCTGCCCCTGTGAATGTCTTGCGAACAGTTTTTCCATACTAAGCTGAAAGGCTTGAAAATCATGGAGAACCGGATCATCTCGATTAACTAGAGGGATCGACCAGTCTGCCGCATTGCCACTAAGGTACGAAAGTACAAAAGCTACTTTTGCTTGATCGGTTGGAAAGGCTGCTGGCCGGCATAAGAAGTGCAACCGGCACTGATTGATAAATACTGCAAACCTCTTTGGGTCACCAGAAAATCGTTCGGGCGGAGCCAGAGGTACATTCCCAGGTAGGTTGATCTGCACTGGATTCATAGAGGATGTTGAAGGAAGATTTGCCCCTGATGCGGGTAACGGGGTCTGTCCGGCTTGTGACTGTAGCACTTGCCTAGCAAGATTGTCTGTTCTCTCCTTGGAAATAATTAGTTCCCTTCTTAGAGCATTCGTTTCCTGACGAGCTGCATGCACTTCTGCCCTTAGTTCCCCAAGTAACCGGGCTAGGGGGTCAGTATCTGAGGTTTCCATAGCGCCTGGGCGAGAGTTTTGCGGTAGGCTTTGCGTTCTGTAACGCTCACCTGATTCTCGCAGAGGCGCCGGTCTTGACTGGGCGACTACCGTATCTTCAAAGGTGATGTGTAGCACCCGGTTGGCTCTTTGGGCTGGACCTCTGTGCACTGTATGCCTGACGTGTAGAGTAAGATGTCTGCAGATAGAAAATATGGGGTTAATGAACTGGGGTTATTGGGGTGTCCCTATCTCTTTCCTCTTCTCCTCTCCTGTAGACCCCCAAAGGTTAACGCTCTCACCTTAGGTAAGTGAATGCCGAGCTCTCCATCTGCCTCGGGGCAGGGTGCTGTAACCAGTTTCTTCACTGGATAGGTAGCGCAGGCCTCTTGACTTCAGAGGACTGCTGTCCGTCGTTTACTGCACGAACGGTAAGTTTCGAGTCATTCAAATGTCTTTAAAGTCTTTAGTAATGATGTCCCTTGTTTTGCAGGGTTCCGGCGATGGCGGATGACGGGCTGAAGTGATTTGAAGATGGAGCCCGTGTGATGAATAGAAGCGCCTGGAAGCACGTAAGTAAGCGCTTGTTGCCTGCTTCACTATGCGCTCTAACTGTCTTTTATTTTGCAGGTACGAGTTCGGAGCGGCTGCAGGGTGCCGGAATACCCACTGGATTAGATGTGGAAAGGAGTAATGGCACGTGAGTATTAAAGTTCCCCAATGTCTATAAACGCACCTTGTTTTTTCTTTCAGATGCGGGATGCAGCGCCGAAGGCCTCAGGAGCGTGCGAAGAGTTGGTAAACTTTTGTCTTTCAGATGCTGGAATGCAGTGTGAAGACCTCCGGAGCGCACGAAGAGTAGGTAAGCCTTTGCCTTTCAGATGCCGGAATGCTAACCTGTTCTTTCTTGTCTTTATAGGTGTTGCTGAAGACTGGATTCAGGATGGTAAGCCTTTGCCTTTCAGATGCCGGAATGCTAACCTGTTCTTTCTTGTCTTTATAGGTGTTGCTGAAGACTGGATTCAGGATGGTAAGCCTTTTTCCTTAGGCCCAGGACCGGATGCAGAAGACACGATGAGCGTTCTGCTGCAGAGGTTGCAGAATAACGCAAAGCAAGATTCATCCACCGGGTGTGGTTTAAATAGCCTCCTGTAGTGCTTAGGTGTCTCCTTCCACAGCCACGCCTAAGTAAGAAAAGAGTTCCTGGTAAGAAAAGAGTTCCTGCCTTCCAGAAGAGTTCCAGTGTTCTGAATCTAGGGAGTGGCTCCAGCCCCACCCAACAGGAAAAGTAGTTCCAAACAGAAGAGGATCACAGGCTCAACTGGCAGGCAAGTAAGCAGCATGGTCTGCTGAAGGTAAGTCCACCCAAGCATTATGAGCCCGGCGCTTCCAGCGCTGGGACTGGGCATATTTATGAGCCTGGTGCCACTGGCGCCAGGACTGGGTCCAAAAGGTCCCAATTGGGACTGGTTGGCACTCGGAACCTGGGTTATGGATCTGCTTCCAAGGGAGTTGGGAAAACCCTGACCTTTTGGAAGCAGAGATCATGACACCGACACACCGTTACTGTGATTACAGATCACCGAATCCTGCAATATTTGAAAACCGCAAAAGCTCAATCCTCTAGGCAACTCCGTTGGGCACTATTCTTTGCCGAGTTTGACTTCATAATTACCTATCGACCTGGTACAAAAAACGGTAAAGCTGATGCCCTTTCTCGGATGGGAGTGGAAGAACATTTGATCAATCCTAAACCTGTACCTATCATTCCCGAACAAAGAATTCTAGGGGTAATCGCCACACAATCCATAGAGGAAGTTAAGGATAAAGCCAGGCTACTGGTAACTCCAGCAGACATACAGAATTGGCATCTGCAGGGAAAGGACTTTACGGTGAAGGACAACCTATTATATTTCCAAGAACGGTTATACCTGCCCAGCACAGATTTACAGAAAAAGGTAATCTCTTGTTATCACGATTCTTTAATGGAAGGACATCCCGGTATGACCAAGACCTCGGAAAAGATCAAGCGCTACTTCTGGTGGCCGTCTTGGAAAAAAGATATCAGAGACTTTATAATGTCCTGTGGAGTATGCGCCCAAAACAAGAGTCAAAAGGAAAAACGAGCCGGCCTCTTACGCCCTATTGACATCCCGCCTCGCCCTTGGCATACGCTTTCTATGGACTTCATCACCGATCTACCTCCATGCTCCGGATACAATACGATCCTAGTAATCGTGGACCTATTCTCCAAGATGGCGCATTTCATTCCACTCAAAGGCTTACCAACAGCAGCAACTCTGGCCCGAGAATTTCTCAAAAACATCGTCCGACTGCACGGTTTTCCTTCAGTTCTAATTTCGGATCGAGGTAGTCAATTTATTTCTCATTTTTGGCGAAGTTGCTGTCGGTCGGCTCAAATTGATGTGAGACTTTCGACCAGCCACCACCCTCAAACCGACGGACAAACCGAGAGGACCAATCAAACTCTGGAACAGTATTTGCGCTGCATGCTACAACAAACTGAAAAAACTTGGAAAGATATCCTTTGGATAGCCGAATATGCCTACAATAACTCTGTCCACTCGGGAACTGGGAAGACCCCGTTTTTTCTTTTATACGGTAGTCACCCTCGAACCTCGGAGTTGGATCCACTCCAAGATCTTGGAACACCAGCAGTAGACCACCTGCATTCTACAATCACCCAAGCCTTTAAGGAAGCCGTTTCTCACCTTCAAAGGGCTAAAGAACAATACAAGAAAGGAGCAGACCAACATCGGAAGGAAGCCCCCCAATATCAAGTAGGAGATCAAGTCTGGTTATCCACCAAATATCTACCTCTAAAAGGACCACGCACATTCAACCCAAGATACCTTGGTCCCTATTCCATCACTACCATAGTAAATCCAGTAGCGGTCAAGTTGGACTTGCCCCCTCACATGAAGATATATCCGGTCTTCCACGTCTCTCTATTAAAACCCGTGCAACCTCAAACCCGACTAACTACATCTCCAAAACCTATTCTAGTTGATGGAGAACTCGAGTTTGAAGTCAAAAGCATCCTGGATTCCAAGATCTCCAAATCTAAACTATTTTACCTGATTGACTGGAAAGGCTACGGTCCCCAAGAAAGATCCTGGGAACCTGCAGAGCTGGGGCAGACTGGACTCACTGCCGAAGTATGCGTGCCCCGTGGTGTTTAAATAGAGAAGTCCTCTCAATTAAAGGTGCAGAACTCTTCCAGAACTCCAGCAAGGAAGGAAGCAAAGAAACACAGTATCCAGCAGGTAAGCTGGGGCAGACTGGACTTGCTGCTGGACTCTGCATGCCGGTGCTGCATTCCTGCTGGTGTTTGTGTAGGGAAGTCTTCTCAATTAAAGGTGCAGAACTCTTCCAGAACTCCTGCTAGGAAGGAAGCAAAGAAACAAAGTATCCAGCAGGTAAGCTGGGGTAGACTGGACTCCCTGCTGGACTCTGCTCGCCGGCGCTGCACGCCTCCTGATGTTTCAGTAGGGAAGTCTTCTCAATTAAAGGTGCAGAACTCATCCAGAACTCCAGCAAGGAAGGAAGCAAAGAAACACAGTATCTAGCAGGTGAGCTGGGGCAGACTGGACTCGCTTCCGAAATATGCGTGTCCCCTGGTGTTTAAGTAGGGAAATCCTCTCAATTAAAGGTGCAGAACTCTTCCAGAACTCCAGCAAGGAAGGAAGCAAAGAAACACAGTATCCAGCAGGTAAGCTGTGGCAGACTGGTCTTGCTGCCGGACACTGCATGCCGGTGCTGCACGCCTTCTGGTGTTTGTGTAGTGAAGTCTTCTCAATTAAAGTTGCAGAACTCTTCCAGAACTCCTGCAAGGAAGGAAGCAAAGAAACACAGTATCCAGCAGGTAAGCTGGTGCAGACTAGACCTGCTGCTGGACTCTGTGCGCCTCCTGTTGTTTAAGTAGGGAAGTCTTCTCAATTAAAGGTGCATAACTCTTTCAGAACTCCAGCCTGGAAGGAAGCAAAGAAACACAGTATAAAGCAGGTAAACTGGGGCAGACTGGACTCGCTGCCGAACTCTGCACGCCGGTGCTGCGCGCCACCTGTTGTTTAAGTAGGGAAGTCTTCTCAATTAAAGGTACAGAACTCTTTCAGAACTCCAGCAAGGAAGGAAGCCAAGAAACACAGTATCCAAAGGTAAGCTGTGGCAAACTGGACTTGCTTCCAGACTCTGCGTGCCGGCGCTGCATGCCTTCTCGTGTTTGTGTACGGATTTCTTCTCATTTAAAGTTGCAGAACTCTTCCAGAACTCCAGCAAGAAAGGAAGCAAAGAATCACAGTATCCAGGAGGTAAGCTGGGGCAGACTGGACTTGCTGCCTGCCCCCTGGTGTTTGTGTAGGGAAGTCCCCTCAATTAAAGGTGCTGAACTTTTTCAGAACTCCAGCAAGGAAGGAAACAAATAAACACAGTATCCAGGTGGTAAGCTGGGGCAGACTGGACTCGCTGCCAGACTTTGCGCGCTGTCGCTGCCTGACCCCTGGTGTTTGTGTAAGGATGTCTTTTCAATTAAAGTTGCAGAACTCCAGCAAGGAAGGAAGCAGAGAAACACAGCATCCAGCAGGTAAGCTGGGGCAGACTGGACTCGCTGCCGAACTCTGCACACTGGTACTGTGCGCCCCCTGATGTTTCAGTAGGGAAGTCTTCTTAATTAAACGTGCAGAACTCATCCAGAACTCTCGCTAGGAAGGAAGCAAAGAAGCACAGTATGCTGCAGGTAAACTGGGGCTGACTGGACTCACTGCCGGACTCTGTTTGCTGGTGCTGCGCGCCTCCTGATGTTTCAGTAGGGAAGTCTTCTCAATTAAAGGTGCAGAACTCATCCAGAACTCCAGCAAGGAAGTAAGCAAAGAAACACAGTATCTAGCAGGTGAGCTGGGGCAGACTGGATTCGCTGCCGAAGTGTGCGTGCCCCCTGGTGTTTAAGTAGAGAAGTCCTCTCAATTAAAGGTGCAGAACTGTTCCAGAACTCCAGCAAGGAAGGAAGCAAAGAAACACACTATCCAGCAGGTAAGCTGGGGCAGAATTAGCCTTGCTGCTGGACTCTGCGTGCCGGTGCTACATGCCTGCTGGTAAGCCCGGGCAGACTGGATTTACTGCGGACTCTGTGCCGGCGCTGCGCACCCCCTGGTGTTTAAGTTGGGAAGTCTTCTCAATTAAATGTGCAGAACTTTTCCAGAACTCCAGCAAGGAAGGAAGCAAAGAAACACAGTATCTACCAGGTAAGCTGGAGCAGACTGGACTTGCTGCCGAAGTATGCGGGCCCACTTAATAAGTAGGGAAGTCTTCTCAATTAAATGTGCAGAACTTTTACAGAACTCCAGCAAGGAAGGAAGCAAAGAAACGCAGTATCCACCAGGTAAGCTAGGGTAGACTCGACTCGCTGGCGGACTCTGCATGCAGGCCTTGCACGCCACCTGGTGTTTAAGTAGGGAAGTCTTCTCAATTAAAGGTACAGAACTCTTCCAGAACTCCAACAAGGAAGGAAGCAAAGAAACACAGTATCCAGCAGGTAAACTGGGGCAGACTGGACTCACTGCCGGACTCTGCTCACCGGCGCTGTGCACCCCCTGGTGTTTTAGTAGGGAAGTTGTCTCAATTAAAGGTGCAGAACTCTTCCAGAACTCCAGCAAGGAAGGATCCAAAGAAACACAGTATCCAGCAGGTAGGCTGGGGCAGCCTCGGCTCCCCGCCGGATGCTGCGCACTGGCGCTGCACGCCCCCTGGTGTTTAAGTAGGGAAGTCTTCTGAATTAAAGGTGCAGAACTCTTCC